>NC_091486.1:23157575-23527025 GCF_947461875.1 Haliaeetus albicilla
CCAGCGGAGCAAATTACCTGAAAAATGCATATGTTAAAGGAACATTGCTAGATCACTGTTTCCAAATTTGAAGCATTTAATAAAATCAAGGCTCTGCAAATAACTTCTACTTGGATCACAATATATTTTCAATAGTATGCTTACCTAGTAAGATAGAGACTTTCTCTCTGAATTTTAGCAACTTAATGGATGTGTTACCTATTTCACAGGCATGTTATTTGGAAGACCACGATGAGCATTTTAAGGTGGAGATTTCAGCCTAAAATTGAAAAGCTTTTGAAATATTTAAAGTAAAAAAAATTTATAATTATGTTACACATAATGAGAGTGTAGCCCTGTTTTCACACGACTTTACTAGCCATACAAGATCTTTATAAGTCTTGACATTTTAAAGTTTGGAAGAATGTGTGTGGGAAAATGGCCTGTAATCTGTAAGGTCATGTTTTCATCTTATTGTTAGTTTTTCAAAGTCGGGAGATCTCAGCTTCTCTCTGTTTTGTTTTTTTTTTTCTAAAGATAAGTGGAATGAAATACATTTATTACATCTTAAAACACTGCAAAATGTTTGACGTCATATCCGTATAAAATTTGTGTTGCATGTACCTATTTAAAAGCTTTATATATATATATGTACACATAGATAATGGTTTTTCTCATGGTGCTTTATCACCAACTAATGTCAGTAAGTGCTGGAAGATCATGATTTTGCAGAGAATGATTGAAACAGTGCTGGGCAGCTTTCTTGGTGCACCTCTCTATAGCTCCATTGTTTCTATTTGAACTATATCAGCTGACATCAAGGGAGGAACTACCTCGAAGTTGGTTTTGTTTATTTGGGTTTTTTTAAGAAAGAAAGAAAGAAAAAATTCCACCAAGCTGAGGCCTGGTAGCTGACACTAAGTAGTTTGTATAATACGTTACTTAATTTTTTGCTTATACTTACCACACCATCCCTTCAACCTCATCTTGCATAAAGAAGGGCTCTTAACATACTTAGGACCCGAGTTGAAAAGGAAGCATAACTTTTGCTGACAGCTAGTGAAAAGATCAGTCAGGATTTTTAATACAAGTCTTGAAATGCATGGAGAATACTGTAATCATTGGAAAAATTTCTTTTTTGGAGAATTACAAAA
Organism: Haliaeetus albicilla; assembly: GCF_947461875.1. NCBI lineage: Eukaryota > Metazoa > Chordata > Aves > Accipitriformes > Accipitridae > Haliaeetus > Haliaeetus albicilla. Next base: position 23,158,709 of record NC_091486.1, read on the forward strand.
CTGGAAATGATATATGGAGAACGTATCTCCACTGGAGAATTGTCTTACATTGGATTGTTACTTCAACAGGACATGACAAACTTAAAGTCCTGTTTAAATTCATATATCATACTTACCTATTTTTCCAGCACTTTTACTATTTTGCCATTAACTTTGTATGTCTCAGAAAATGAACCAATGTTGTCTGTTTATCAAAACAGATGAAACCGGAACAAACTAAACTTACAGAAAGTTGAAGATACTTCTCACACTTGAGAAGTATGGAAATAATTTTCTTAATGAGAAGCTTTAAGTAAGATTACATGAACTATTGCTTTTAAAAACGTGTTAATTTGCAACTATTGCTTTTAAAAATATGTGTTAGTTTACAAAATCTAAAATGTTTATGAAATACATCACTTTTTGGTAGCAGCAAATCCGCTGTTAAACTGTGCATTAGTTGTCTCTATAAAGAGTAATACAGCCCAGTAAGGAAAACTTGTCTTCAGAATTGTGTATATAGCTTGAGAGACGAAGTTTTTCTCCCCATGATGTGATTTGGCTGTTTTCATGTACTTTCACACAGGAACTTAATCTGAAATTGGTAGTTTTCCTATAATTGAAAATCATGTTGATATTTTTTGTTGTTTTTTTTAAACATGGTAACATTTCTTGTTTTTTTGTTTCCATGTACAATACATTGCATTTTGTTTGTTTACTGTAATATTTTTCTGTTCCTTTCTTAAACTGTTGTGTAATTTCTTCTGAGGGTGTTGTACATGGAAGTAGTGCTTTTTTTCTTTAGCAGTTGCATTACTTTAGAGGCTTCTAGTGCATATTTCTGATGAAGGGGTAGGGACAGCATTTAAACACATTGCATTTGCCTTCTTCTACACTTTTGGGTAGAATGGTGAGTTTTCTTATTTAGATCTAAATCACTCATGTTGGTGTTTTTAATATCTATCTTGCATTTCTGAAAAATTGAAGGCGGCCTTTAAAGCTTTCATGTGAAAGGTGCTATGTAGATGAATGTGTTGTTGCTTTAAACAGCATGGAGACGTAAATGTTGTCTGTTCATTGTTAAAAAACGTTCACATGCTGTTTATGTTCTGCATTGGTACTTATTTTGTAAAATCATTACATAGCAAACTAGTCATATTTAATCTTGCATTAAAATAGACTCATTTTTAATGTAAGATAATGGGGTTCTCCTAGGACAGACCTGTACTTCCACTTAGTATTATTATATTTAGTCTTGGACATTAGGCTAAATATGACTAGTGGGAGCAGAATTACTTTTCTATGTATAGCAGGGTTTGTTTTAACTAAACCGTTATATAATTATATGAGTTTCCTTCATTCCCCCTTCCATGTTTGGTGCATTTAGAGATAAAGAATTGCAGTTCTTCAGATACATATTCTATAATAGATTTTATTATCTTTCCATACTCCTTCCTTTTTCCAAGAGGTAAGCCTGTTTTTAAAGTTTCACTTAAAATGTACCTTCAACTTCTTCATTGTCTTATGCAGTGAGGAAAGAATGATTTTTAAAATCCATACCCTATCTAGAACTTGAATACTGTTTTGTTAAAGTCTTGCTTGCACAATATTGAAACTGCCTTTGTTTCTTAAACGCTGTTCATGTCAGGTTCAGCAGAAGTAGTCTAAAATATAACCCGTTTTTTGTTTTTCTTATGTGTGAGATAATGAGGTGTCTCTCCTGTGATTAAGCATACTGCTCTATATTAGTCTTGTAACAACTGTAAAGTTTGGTGATTAGATATTTTAGAAAACAGAATATGTTGTCCCAGGTGAGCTGTTACAGCAGCAAGTGTCAGGTAAGACGGTGGGAACAAATAGGTCAAGAGCTGTTTTAGTAGATTGCACCATGAGGGCAGCTGCTCTTGGGAAGTAAAATTAAGAATGATTAATGTAGCTGTTAGCGTCAGTGATCGAGTCTGTGTGAGAGGAATGCTGAAGAAAATTTGGCTGTAAAATTGCCATTTTAAGGTTTAAAGTTTTGTATGTGTGTTTGCATGAGTGTGTGTTACTAAACGGTATGCAACCAAAAAACGCAAAAAATCCTGTTTACTTACTACTTAAAAATAAAGTCCTATTTTAAGGACCACGTTACAGTTTTAGATTCTCTGGGGTTTAAGGGATAATTGTGATATATAACAACTGTACAGGTCTTATTTCTCTGTTTTATAAAGTTTAAGAGATCTGATGTTTTGCTTTTTGTTTTCTTTGTTTTGTATTTATGGAACAGCTTCAGAACACAGTATTAACGCTGAATAATTAGGACTTCTCTGTATGACTTTTGTATCTCTCTCTAACTTGTGTATACAGGTTTTTCTCTGACATTGTTACTCTGCTAATCTTGCAATAGTGGGTGAACAATGCCACAAAATTTAAAAGTTCTCTATAAATGAATTTGTAATATAGTCCTTTCTTTTAAATAGTTCTTTCTTTATGGCTGCTTTCTTTTCTTTTTTCCTTTTTCCTTCTGTGATAAAGATAGGATTAGGGTTTTTTGGGGAAGGATAAAGTATTCTATCACCTTGTCCTCTGGCTTCAGTTTCCCTGTATAGGAGCTCCTTATCCTTATGCTTCCCACAGATAGCAGACTGGCATTTCAGCATCAGCTGCGTTAATTGGAAAGGACATTAATTTACAAGTGGACATCAAAAAAGTATTTAAGACTTGTGTAAGCGTGCCTTAAATAAAATGTCCAGCACCTTCATAACTTCTGTGATGGTTCTAACTGTTGAAAAACTGCATTGTTCCACTGGGGTTTTTTGTTCTGTTTTGTTTTGTTTTTCTCGTTCACTTGAAGCCTGTGTTTTGCATTTGTAGATGGCTCAGTGGTGTCATCTGTCTTGATTATTATGTTAGCATCAGTTTAATCAGTGCTTTAAGTGTTTCTGTGAGCACAGAAAGTCATCTTGACATGAAGCATTTTCTAAGCTCTTCTTGCTCCTTCTGTATCAAGTTTTTCAGCCACATTGATAGTAATGGCTGTCTCCATTTTATCAATATGGCCAGTGATATATGGCACCACTAAGTATGGTTCATTCCTGTAGGAAGAAAAACCTGATTCTTTTATGAATTGCTCAGTTGCAAATGTCTCCTTCCTATAATCTATTAATGTGAATAGGGTTGCAAAGCTTCCTACCCAGCTTTCTGCAGCCACTGAAAATAAAAAGCATACAAGTAGTTTTCAGGATGCTTATTGCCTTGGTACAGCAGGTTTCTGTGGTTGGTTGGTTTGGTTTGGGCTTTTTAGTTTGGTTTTGTGGTTTTTTGGTTTGGTTTGGTTTTTAGTTAGGAGCTGGCAATCTGCAGATCTTTGGTGCCCATCCATTCATGCTAACATTGAAGAAGCAGTTTGTGTCAGCAACAGATGATCCTAACTAATTCCTAAAAACCTTGGTATGCCATTCATACCTAGCATGGGAGAGGCAAAGATAGATACCATTAGAATTCTATTGCTAAAGTTGATTTCATACACTGGCAAGTTTGATGTTGAGGATAATTAGCTGCTTCATCAGCAATTAAGGTTTAAGATTTTGGAAAGACTGTTCATGTCTTAATGCCTTAATAGGCTTTTCCTGACCTTCACTTTTTTTTTTTCTTCACTGATTCCAATCTACTGGATCAGTGATGAATGGGAAGATGCTGTCAGCAGGTCTTTGCAGCTGCTGTTGCTAAGTGGACTATATAAATCTCTACAAGGAGAAAAAAAATTCCTCAATCTCCTTGTTAACAATCAAGTCCCATCTGGTTGTATCAAGTGTTTTTTGTTACAATCTACATTCTTGTTAATAGTCCCAGGAAACTGAGAGGAGAAGGGTGTAACATCTGTAGTCTGGTAAGATCTTCGCACAGGAGATAAGACAAGGACGTTTTCAATTCCACTGGCAGTGAACTGCTGTCTCACTGTTTTGTGATATTTTGACATTGTAAATATGAATACTAAGTTATAGAATGAAAAAAAGAGAAGACTGGATCAAAACACCAAAGTAAAGATTTTCGTGACAGCAGTATGTGTTATTTACGTCCTTCTATAACTTAAATATGAGAGACTGGGGAATAAACACCTCATCTAGACTTTTGCAAGCAAAACAAAGTCAGCTAATTCCTTAATTTTCTTTGTCATCATTATAACAGCGCATTGCTGTACATTGTGGAAGTGGAATTAATAACAGAAAAAAATCCTCTCATTTCAACTTTGGTAATTTGAGAGTTTACTTTACAGTCAAGAGACTGGAAAAAAAGTAAGATGAAAAAAAGACAGCAAGACTCATCTAGAAATTTAGGAACACTTTGGCAAAGACCAAACCGAAATTACTAGTGAGACCAAAATTTATATCTGCATGTAACTTCCTGAATCACTCATTTTTGTCAGTTCACCACAGCAGCTGTATAAGTTCTGCCATTCATCTATCAAATCTCTATCTGTTCATCTCTCTGAATTTAGTCTTCTTCTGTGCTGTGCATGCCACGCTAGACCTGAAAAGAGCTGTGAAATCACCTCTGTAGACTCCTGCTTTATGCACTCTGGCATAGCGGAATATTTTTAAGAGCTTTGTCAATATCTGTAAAATCAGTGTGCTTTAATACTAAAAATAGTAAAGAAGGCAACTGCAGGTGCTAGTGCAGACAGTGTGGATATGTAGACAAAATACCCATTATCTTTATTTTTTATGAGAGGAGCAGCATTAGAACACTTCCTCTAATAGCTTCAGTCCCAGTGCAAAGACAGGGTCTTACCCTTTGAGCTGCTCTTTTCAAAGTACCCATTCCAATGGAGTTTATTACTCCTTTCTCACATCAGCATAACCCTGAGAAGTAGAGCTGGTATAGGAATTGTTGAAAAGAATGTACCAAGGGCAGCAGCTTATGGAACAATAGATTTATTTTTGTAATTTTTAGAAATGGAATTAGGAAGGGTAACATGAATCAAAGTTAAAGCTAATGTCTAACTGCTAATCTAGATGATTCTATTAAGCGTATTACATAAGCTTTACATGCATTTTGTGAAAACAAAGACTGTCTAAATAAGTTTGGAGAACTAAGACAGTGCTGCTTCAATGTAGGTAATATTTGAGTCATATGAACATGGTTTAAAGCCAGTAATAATCTTGCCCACTTAAATGTCTAAATCCTGGAATCCTGCCAAGCCCCTGATGACTTGCAGCAATAAGTTACATTGTGCATTCAAATTTTGTGATTTTTAGATTTATTCAATTCAACTGGATGCAGCCTGTCTCAAATATTTTGAAGTTATTAGGAGAGGAGGACCATATTCAAATTCTTTTCACTGTTTACTTCTCATGATTTATTATCAATAAACCTGTAATTCTCATTTTGTCGTGACATCATAATTATCATTCTCTACTTTTGTTGCTGCTGTGCTTTCAAAAATTAATATTTTTCTACCAAATTTTAAGAATGTTATTTTGGAGACTCTGAGCTACACCCAGATCCTGACTTTCCCACTTACAAAGGTGGGCTGTCCTGGAGAGAATTGGCTGTAAGATACACTATGAGCAGTGGAAGGGTTTGGGATGCCTGGTGGGGTTATGGCCTTCCTTTTCATTCTTCAGAAGACTAGGCAAGGTGGTTTGTGGTCCACTGTCATGTTAATGTTTTGCTGCTATTTGTTGTTTGTTGTTTTGTTTTGTTTTTTTTAAAGTATTTTAAAGCTTTTAAGTAGGGTATAAGAAAATGGGAGGATATTCTATATTTTTATGTTTATGCTTCAGTATGATGCAGTCACACGAATACACAGGAAAAAAAACCCCTGGTATTCATTTGGCCCAAGGCAGATTTCTGCCAGTCCCTCAAGCATAAGAACGTGGTGAAACACCAAGCTCTTTGTGCACAAAGAAGCTGCCAGTTCTAGATTTTGGTGCTCTGGTGTTTTCCTTGGCTTCCTCCAGTACTCCATAGTCATAGTGAATTTGAGGTAAAGCAGTTGGAGTCACTGTGGTGTAAAACAGAAAACTGTTTGTGAAGAAATAAACCATTGTTATCTTCCTCTGGCTAGTCCTTAGTTTTTGCTAATTTTTAGGAATCTCAGAAATGCAAATACAGAAGCAATAGACAAATCAGAACTCAATTTTGCTAACTTGGAAGGTGGCAGCCATCAGGCCGTTTCTGTTGCAGTGTTCCCGTTAGGGGGCAATGTTATTCCTTGGTTACCCCAGTTTGGAAACAAGCATGGCTGTGCTGTGTTGACTTAAAGAATATCTTAATATTTTTAAGTCAGTTCATAAAAAATATTTCATGAAAGGTCATCGTAACCATATCTTATTACCTACTTCCTAGCTTTACATTTATGTGCTAAACATGTTTTCTTGCAAAGGAACAATAGCTGCCTTAATAACAAACAAAATACAGTCTTACAAGACTGCTAAACTGAATTTTTCTGTTCAGATTCAGTTGATGTTAGAATGTATCTTGATTCCATAAATGTTACACACTTGGAGACTACAAGTAAAGTCTGCAGTGCTAGAATTTGATGCTTGCCTGCTTAATTTCATATCAGTAAAAGCTCAGAAAAATATCTGTTAAAGGAACAAAGGGTTAATTACATATGCTAAGCTTTTTGTGGTGGGGTTTTTTTCTCTTTTTTTCATAGTTGCTCATTTCTGTTTGAGGCAATGAGCAGTTCAGAAGAAAGTGACATTCCTTTTAGTAGCAGAGAGGCAAGAGGGAAGGAACAGATTACCTTCATGGGTTTCTTTCCACATAAAACTATATTGGGGTTTTTTATATTATTTTGATGAACTATCAGTGTATTTTCAGGGTTTTGAAGTTTGTCAGCAAAGCAATGTTTTGCTAGAATCTTTTGCCAGGAGAAAAGATGACTTATTTTGTCCTCATTGACTGTTTTTATTCAGAAAGCAGGTGACAGCAATCACTTCCAATGCCATCTACATCTCCCAATTATTTTACAAACCCCAGGAGCTAATTGCAGCCCTCAGGCTCTGGCAGTCAGCTGACTTCATCATGGGACTTTTTTGGCCATTGCGTACCTCTGAGTAATTGTCTATTTATGGAAAATAAATTAATAGCTGCTATTTCTACTTAAAAAAGAGGACCTGTGAGTGAGTGTGTAGGTTGAGCAAGTGGGTTGTAGAGAGAAGGGAGAGAGATTAAGAGAGTAGGAGGCAAAGGGATCAACTGAAAGAATTATAGGGGGGGGGGGGGGGGAGATGGCAAGATACTAAGGATAAAAGTTAAAATGAAAGGGTGGAAGGAAGCAGGATCCCAGAAAATTGAACAGGAGAAGCAAACATGGCAGCAAATAGCAAGATATAGTGTGACAGCAGGAAAAAAGTGAGCAAAATCATGGGAAATAGTATTTTAAAATATTATTTTCATATAAACCTGTGAAGATAAAAAAGATGCATTTTTCCCAAACTGTAACTCTATTATAAATGCAGACAAAGAAGTGAAGTCTGAGATTCTTATTGTACATACCTCTCTGAAAATGCTGTCAACATAGATGGTGCCTGCCTTCTTGGCTTGGTTAGATGTTATCTTTATTTGTGTTGATCATATGATTTGTAGAGAAATGAAAACTGTGCATTTTAATATATGATACTGCAGTAATGTGCATGACTAATAAACTAAGCATCCTTCATTCAAAAGGTTCTAGAAATGTTTTGCAAATGATAGTTTTGACACAGTGGATGTACAGAAGGTTTGGAGTTGATGAATATCAGCAAACTTTGCCTGCACATTGTCTAGACAAATCTGTGCTGTTATAAAGTCTGTTGCTACTTTACTGTCACTGTGTGTGGTCGGAAGTTTGGGGTTTTTTCTCTTCCAAAAGTTACCTACAAAATAACCTTATGAAAGCAGAAAGAATAATAATCTTTTAAGAGTGAAGAGCCGAAGTGATACTGCTATAGGCCAGAACTTCTAGAAACTCTAGGTTAATTGATTAATTTCAAATACATTGGGCACAGAACTTAACTGTGAGAGAGAGGAGTAAAAGCTGTGTGTTAAAATTGTATCAGTCTCTGTCTAGAAGAGATGTTTAGGAAATCACAGCTCCTGGCATAAGCTAGAGAGGGACGTGAAGGGAGCATGGAACCTTAGCAACATAACAGCATATGAAACAGGATTTTTAAAAATACCTATAATTAAGTACATGGAGCTGGTGTTTTACAAGCACTAAAATGTCTGAGATGTGGTCAAAGCTTTCTAAACAGCCTTTCTCTGTTTTAGAATTTAAGGAGAGGAAAAAAAAAATTTTTTTCATATACATGCATATGTTCACAGCCTTCTATTGAAATCTTACTTCTTTTCAAAACCTTTTTTAAAAAAATTTTAAAAACCCTAAAAAGATGCTTGTTAGGGTACCAGTTTATTTGAAATGAGATGACAGACTTTTCAGAATCTTGTAAAATGATGCCAACTTAATGTAAAATACTTCATATTATTGTACATAATAACCAGCAATCTATCTTCTTCACCTTTCAGATCAACTGTTCCATGTGTTGGCCATGCACATGCGCCTCTACAGTATAGACTCTGCATACAATCCCTGGAGAAAACTAACCCAGCCAATGCAGGATAAAAATTCAGAGCAAGTATTTTAATTTACCAAATATCAGTTTTACCTTGTGAAAGAAACATCCTTACAGAGGGACTTTGGGTAACTTTCTGTATTAATTTAAATTATCTGTGAGGTAGGCTGATGAACTTATCTAAAAATTGTATGTATGTATTTGTAAAAATAATTTTCAAATCTCTTTTCCATAAAATATGACACATTCCAGTTTTGAGTTGAAGCTTAAATACACCACTTGTAAGCTTAAGCACATGCCAATTTAATAGTATTGGGTAAGTGGATAGGTGTACTGCCATTCTTGGTACAGCTGCTGGACAAAATTTACATTAAGTTCATAAATAGTTTATTGAAAGTTGTGCAATGACTAATAGCTGTTACAGAAATAACATAAGTAGGCCTAATATATGTGAGAACTAATTCTATTTCATGCTAAAAATTTTCATCATGCTTATTATTTTGAACAAGTTATTTACTTGAGTTTGCTTTTAAAACATTAACCTTACATATACAGCTGTACAAGGATTAACAATATAATAAATGGAGCCATGTAACTGTGCTCTGCAAGGACTCATCTCCCTACTTGACTTAAGACCCTTCACTTTTCAGATTCTACCTTGACAGTGAGAAGAAAGGTTTCTTGCCTAAAACCATATGATTATTTTTCCTCACAAGAGGAAAACAGTAACTGTTTTTTTTTTCCAGCACCTTGAGCATCTTCTTCATAGCTAAGGTCTCCACTTTGGAGCTTGCAATGATGTTGAAAAGACTGTCTTTTTAGTGCCTATCCAGCTGTGTATTTGTCAGTGTGTTTCTAGGAGCATGAGGTGGAAAACTTCATGGGATTTCAAAAATTCATCTAGGATAGCGATGCCACAATCCTAATCTGCAAATTAGGAAAAATTATTAAAACGTTTGTGCTTGCTTCTAGTTTGAGATTTTACTGTTTGTCCTCTTGGACCCAGGCCTTTTTTTGCAATCAACATTAGGTTATTGCAGTAATCGGACTAGATTTTAGTTTATAAACCACTAGCAGAACAAAGCATCCAGAATTTTATAACCTGAAAACCTCTGTTATTCAGCATGCATTCAAACCGCTTCGAGAGTATGTTTTTATGCAATTCTGCCCTGACCTAGATTGAGCAGTGGAACAAGGTTAATAAATTTGATGTATGGTTGACTGAGTTATACCAGGCAAAATTAAGATCGTGTTGATAGGCTGTTCACAGTCAGAATGGCTGTGGGCCTGATCATGCACTTCTTATTTTGGTATTTGAAGAGCTTGCTGTCTTTGCAAGCAGCTGTTAACAGAGGGGCTGCTTTTTCTGCACGTGCAACTGTTTTTTTGCCTTTACAGACTTGATGGAATTCACCATGCATTGGTCATATCAAGGTTAGGTTGCTGCAAGTTAGATTTCATTAGGCAATATTTTGAATCACTTTGAAATGAATGGTACTGTAGACCATAAATGGCTTGCTTTGCAGGAGGTGTTGCATGTTGGGAATGCATTTGAGCAGTTCTCTTGTATTCTGCACTAGTTTTCAAGGTTTCTTAGTAGACTTGCTGGTGTTGGTTTGGCACTAAGTCCTAAATGGTTTAAGAGGCTGTAACTGAGAGATCATCCATTTTGCCATAGAGTAGTTTACTGTTGAGATGCAGAGATGCAATCAAGCTGGAATTTTTTTGCTCATGCCTCAAAATGTTTTTTTCTACCTTAGTCTGCAGGCCCCCAAAAGCTGCAGAGGCGGCAACTTGGGGACATGTTTTTAATGTATAAATTAGAGCATAAGATGGGTATCTTTAATTATATTTTTGAAATTTGAAGTAGTAGTTTCACTTGAAGATGGCATTCATGTGATTGGTGTGTATGATCTAATTGCACACTTTTTAGAGTCACACAGCCTTTTGAGAAGTCCAGAATACCAAATTTTTGCAGGTACAGGAAAGAGTGCTCAGATCAATTAGAAGGTGATACACTGCTGTAAATGGAAGATTAAGAGGGTGGTGGAGAAATACCACTGCAGATTTAAGATGTGGCTAGCACTCTGCCATTTTGAAGCTAACCAAGTAATGTGAATCATCAGCCTGACTGTTACATGAGACTAAGTAAAGACTTGTAGAAAAAAGAGTCAGGAAAAGATCTATATTATCTGACTACATTACTATGATTCCAAACAATTTAACATCAGGAAGGTCACATGAGCAAAATAACTTTAAACCAACGTGCTATATTTTTCTATTTAATTTTTACTTTAAATTATTATTTCAGTTGAAAGCAATTTTCCAGAGAAATTAGTTGCATCTTTATTTATTTAAAAAGGTAATTTTCAAAACTGAGAAAGAAAATAATCTATGGGATACAAGTGCCATTGTGTTATCTTTTCACCCTTATTTAATTGTACTTACTTTATTTAAATACATAAATATTTACAATTATATCTACCCAGTTATAGAGCTCACAGGTTTTAGCTTGATTTTCCACAACCCAGGTATCATTATTCATAAATCATGCCTTAGATTTCATGTGTCTGGGAGAACTGATCAAAGTCATTTTTAAAGACTCTCTCAGAATTGCTCTACTATACTTCCCAAAGCCACTGGTTTTGCCTGGTGTCATCTTCTACAATTGTACCTAGATCCCTCCATAGTTGAAAATGGCAGCTGAGAGGAACGGTAGGAAGGAGCTCATGCAGTCACACCGAGGTAGAGTAGAAATAAGGAAGTTCTGAGCAAGTAGATACCCTATCGAAAAGGGCCCAAATAATGGGAACTGTTTGAAGGAAGAGGGAGAAAAAAGATAAAGCTAATGATGAACTGTGAACGGTATAGTGGATTCTTTCTCTTGTGCAGTTCATGTTGTCAAATTTAATATACATTTGGTCCCACAGGCTGTGGTTAAGCAAATTGTTCTACTAGTGGTAGATCTGGTTTCAGTGGTGATCAAATAAACAATTATTGTGGTGTAAGTGGGGAATAATAGCTTCTGGCAGGGGGCGGAGAAGGAGCAGCTGCAGGCAATAATTACTAAACCCAGATGTGAATTTAATGGACTAATCCAAATAGCCAGAGTTTCAGGATTGGCAAACCTGAAATGAATGATACGCATTTTTTTAAATTTACATCTCTACAAAACCTGAAATTTTTGTGTCTGTTTTGACAGACAAAAATGTTGGCAAAGAATGATTCGGTAAAGCGTTAAGGATCTTCACAGTAGAAGCACTTGCAGGGGGGAACTGCATGATAAACTCAAATGCTGAGGTATACTTACATCAGGGTTATTTTTACTAAAGTGTTTTGCTGTTGTTTTGTTCTAAGCTAGATCACTTTGGTGATTGTTTATAGTGTCATACTGGAGCAACAAACTGCAGCACAGGGATGGGAATGAGCAACTGTGCATTGGAACCTTTTAAGTCACATCTCCGTCACAGAAACTGTTGTGAAATGGGAAAAATAAAACAGCTTTTATGAAGATAGTCCAAGGCAGACAGAGAGTAGGGTGATGGGACAGTGGGGTTTAGTTAAGGTTTGTGCAAGAGGTGGTATATACATACACATGGTGCAACAGGACTTACGTTATCTATTCAATAAACACACAAAACCTGCCTGAAACACCAGTGTCTCAGGATGTATGTTCAGATATGGAGGTTTCAGCAGTAATGGCACCTTCGGGAGTACTTGCTCTTGGCTGTTTCTTCCTTCCCCTATGCTGTAACTCACCATCTTCTTCAGCTGTGCTGATGTAACTTGAGCAAGCTGCATCATGAACAAAGTCAAGGAACTAGTCTGTGTTTAAAAAGGTTAATTTGAGTAAGTTTGGGAACAGGTGACAAAGGAGCACTGGGGGCACAGTGGTGAAAGAGAGAATGGGAGATGCCTAATGTTAGTACTGTCAGTGAAATCGTGTGTTGTGTAATGAGAAAAACTGACCTGTAAAATGTGCTGTGACACAATGGAGAGCAAATATGAAATTTGGTTATATCCTAGAGTGTAGCCAGAACAAATAGTAGAATTCTGCTTTCTTATCACGAACATCAGAAGCTGTGTATTACTCTGACCTTTCTGCAGGCTAGGATTTGTGGGCTGTATTTCTCATCCTGCAAATACTGAAGAGAATATAAATTTGCCCTAGTTGATTAAGCCTTTGTTTAGCTGTATCCTTATCCCTGTGTCTCAAGTTTTCTGTATCTGACAGTTTGAAGAGGTGTGAAGCTCAAAACTTCCACTTTCTTTATGGAATTTCTAACTCTATCATCAGTTGGAGTTAGCATCAAACAAACATTTTAAGTGTCTCTAGCTGAGAGAAGAGGGGAAGGGGAGCATATATGTGAGGAAAGGCCATAAGCAAATGCTCCTCGTTTCAAAGTAGAACAGAATTTTCTATTCCTCTGTATCCATTCCCAAAGAAGTGATTCCTGTATAACCTCTATCAGGAAGAGGATGCAGAATACAGAAGCAGAGTTGCTGAGCTGTCAGCTGATAGACAGCTCTGGTATTGGCACAGAGAGAGGCGCAGCCCAATTACCTTGGACTGGAGGAGAGGTCAATTCCATGGAGAAAGTTGAGCAATGCATTTTTCATTTTTCATTTTGATACATGTTTATATTGCACTGTGCAGTTTATTTCCACCTCCCCCCCCCCCTTTTTTAAATGGATACAGCATACAACTATAATACATTTGAATAATTTTAGATTACTTTTGTCCCATCTGAAATTGTTCTTGCTTTCATTTTATTCAGTGCTTCTGTGGCACAATTTTCTGTAAGGTCAGATTTATTGAGCTTTCATATGTGCATTGGGGATTAACAGGATGGGCAATTTCCATAAAACACATTTCTAAACACATTTTATAAATTCAGTTTCGGTGTCATAATGAAGAAGTTGCTTAGGCTCTTAACAAATGACAGAGCAGTTTTTAAATGCTTCATATGCTGCAGCGCTTGACGTAAACGGAAGCAGCTTATCTAAAACCCTGACACTTAATGTAGCTTTACTTCTCCCAAATCATATGAAATGAATAAATTAGACAAAGAATTTAGTTGGTCCTGCATGTGAAAATGAGTTCATTTATTTGTGATGTTGCCAGTCAATCACGGTATTCTGTATATATAAGAATATTTCCTAATTTTGTCAGAACTGGTATTTGACCTAATTGTTACATGACTGTTAAATGATATTGATGCTGATACCCCTCTCGGAAAGAGGTATTCGACTAAATGTGCAGAGGGAGTTAATCTTTTTTTATCCTAATGTTATTCCAAATTAATTTTTTCCCCAAATTTTATATATAAATCAAAAACTAAAGGTGAGAAGTAATTTAAGAGATGTCCATGGCTTTAAAGTCATTACATAATGAGGGTTATTTTAAAACTCAGTGTCATAGATCATAAAATAGAACTAGCCATAGGTAAAAGTAGAATTAGAGAGACTTAGTGAGATTAGCATCTTCATTGTCTGTATAATTTTGAAAATGAGACTTGGTAGTGTGATACAAATTTTTGCCCCCTTTGTCTCCTTTAGGATTCAATATACTGATTTTTAGAAATTTGTTTTTTGTTTAGGATGCTCCCATATATAAATATGTATATTTATCTACGTTACAGTGTTTTAAAACAATCCTTTTATGAAATGATTGATTATAGCAAAAGTGTTTATTCTGTAGCTCTTTGGGTTCATTAATTCAAAAGGACCAGTTAGACCGTGTTTTCTGTGACTTCATTTTATATGACCGATCAACCAATATATATGTGCTCATTCTCGCAGTTGAGAGTGTTGCATAAAATGACCAGAAACTTTAGCCATGTAATAAAACTATTGTTTCAGAATGTGCCTTACTGAGCTGGGAGACAGGGGAAGGAGAGTAGTTAGAAAACATATAGTTGGGTAACACACTTAGTATGACGAAAAGTGTTCTTTTAATCCTCCTCTTATATGACTGCTTCTTCATGTTAAAATTCTTGTCACAGATGACTCCTAACAGTGCCTTTTGTAGAGAGAAGGCTGAGTTTTCATGAAATCAGTAGCTATATAGGGGTCTTTCTCCAAAAGCAGCATCATGTTTATGTGCCTCAGAGGTGATAAACTGCTTGGATCCCAGAGCTATTAGAAGGCACTAAGGATCTTATGCGTGCATCCACATCCCACTGCATGTGGACAACCTTTTCCAGTACGTGGTCTGCAAGAGCTCAGTTTGTCTGCTGTGTGTGTGGTAGATGGCACCAAGGGGAGTTGGTGTCTTCACAGAGGCATCAACTAAGCTATTGGAGTAGCCAGTGCCAGCTGAGTTGGATCAGAGGAAGAGTTTGGTGCTCTTGGAAGAGAGGCAGTAGTTGGATCCAACAATAGTTCACCAGTTGTGCTCTGAAAGGGCAGAGCTGAGACAGAAGAGGGTTTAAATGTCTTGTCTGTATGTTTCTTTCCTCAGTCTGATTCTGGTTGTACAGAAACTTGGGCACTTGCTGCAGGGCTTAAGAAAGCCTCGCTGGGAAACTGTGCTCCACAATGTCTTGCAGAACAGCCAAAAGGAAGAGAGTGAGGCTGTGCTTTTGGGTGTAGATCTTAATAAGGATATATGTATATTTTCAGTACAGCTATCTAGCACTTTATCAGTTGTTGTTTACCTGCAGGACAGTTAAGATTGCTGGAACAAAGCATGAAGCTGACCTTGAAACTGTAGTAGGCAGATGTGTTTTGATTTCCTGACATTCTCAGGCAGTTTTTCTGGAGGGCCCAGTGAAGTGCCACATGGCGTAGAGGCCTATAGCTGTCCTCAGTAAGGGAAGCCCCTGCCAGGAGAGGGAGAATTGTTTTCCCTGCAGTTTCTGACCAATGAGAAGAATGGCAAAAGAGGAGGAAAAAAAGATTAAAAAGCATAAGAAGCGATAGAAAGAAAATGTCTTTCCAGGAGGACAGCATTTCAATGACACAGCGATTGAAAAGAACTCAGTAGCCTGTGGTGCTTTCCTTCGCAACATTTACATCCATTTGTAAGAAGCTGTTGAGGACTGTGTTTTCCGTGGGAGATTCAGGGTCAGTTGTACTAGGGCCTCACGATATAGCTCCTGTAGTAGTATAGATAAATATCTCAAACAGATATCTCCTCCTCAGTTACTCCATTGGCATTCAACAGCCGAACAGCTAGCACCACCACTGTTTGCAAATGGGAATAAGAACCCAAATAGCACTTTCTTCTGTGAATGTTGCGGAAGGGGGGAGGTGACAATGGAGGATGCATATCGCATTGTACCAACTGCTCCTGCTTGAGATCTCCTACACGTTCCATATCAATTAAAGAGGAGAGAATGATATTTTTTTTTTTTTTGCCATTTTGATTTTTTGCCTTTTTGACTCAGAACCTACAGAATATTGTTGGTTGGAGTATTGTTGGCTATTCCTACACAAAACTAGAAAAATACTACTTCCTATCTGCAAATATTTTCTGCTTTTAAGTATAAGTCTACAAGGTGATGTTAATTCATTCAGTGAATCTCAATAGTTCAAAAGTTTGCAGTATCTCTCTATGTGCTTATTTGCTGTCGTCCTAGCCATATAGGGTTTTTAATAAAGACTGTGTGTAAGATTGCATAATCCCACCTGTGATGGCTGCTTGAGTCTCCATTTCTTTACATAGAGAAAAGAAATACCTTTTCTAAGGTCTCAATGTTTTCCAATAGGAGCAATCCCTGTAATTTGAGGATTCATTGTTGTTACAGCATGGATATATGTATACTTGTGAAATGCCACGCTTTGAACACCAATTAAATTATTATGTTACTACGCCGTGTATTTTCTTGTGTTAGAACGTAAGGTCTAAAAGTGAAATACTGGATGTTCCTTCAATCTGTACATAGAAATAACTAGTTCAGGCAGTTTTGGAAAGTTTTAAAATACTTTAACAAGCATCAGGTACCCAAATGGTAATTTCCTCACGAGTTATTACAATCCATTAGTAACATTAAACGGTTTTAAAATCGAGATCAGTTAGCAAATTGTCAGGTATTTGGCTTCTGTAAGCTTGATATCAAATGTAATACTATTTAAAACAAAAAGAAAAATAAAATATGAAAATGAAAAATGGCTTTATAGTATCAGAAGTGATTTTCTTGGGTTTTCTTTCCAGGCTAAGTGAAGAGCAGCCAGAAGTTCCTGTGCTTTACAGAGATGTCTCATCCCTTTTGCTTATCCAGATTTTAACCATGCCTCAACCATTGCACAAAGGTATGTTACAAAAATACGTATATTTAGATGATTGTGTATATGAGGCTGCATTCATGGTGATTTCCAGGATGGTAAATCATAGCTGGTCTACTGTGTATTCTAAAATAATGTTTTTGCCTTATCTACAGAAGGTGGCATTGAACAGAAGTTTTTGTTGCAGGTTGACAGGCTTATCTGTGTCCCCTGTCTTCTCACCTTATCAGTCAGCCTATTCAGTAAAGATAGAAGAGCTGAGCAAAACTACGAAGTACTTTTACTGAAGGAAAAGTGTCCTTTGTTTGACCTTCATCTCTTGGCTTAGAGGGGCAGCTCAGTAGTTGAAGTTGAACTGAGTGAACTAAGGGTGAAAGATTGTAATTTAGTTTGAATTTCAGAGTTTAAATTGCAGCAGTCTTACATAATAGGAGGTTGTATATGAAGATGGTAATTGCTGTAATGCAGCAACTTCAATAGAGAGAGCATATAGTATAATTTGGAATAAATATTAAATAGATATTCAAGAACCAGATTTTTCCTTACTAAAATCAAAACTGATTTAAAACCTAAATTTCTTTTTTTCTATAAAAGGAACAGCTGAACCTGGTCCATCTTGCTAATAGACAGTGTATGCTCCAGAAGATGGTGTAGTTCAGACCCTCTGGTCTCTGGCTTGGTTATTTATAGTTTATATATTAAATAACATTATTTATATAACATTATTTAAATAATATTTAAAATATATATTATAAAATACCTTTATTTTAAAACAAGAGCAAACAAGTATCTTTTTACTACTTCACTGACAAGGAACAGAGTATCTGCTTTGGGGTCTGTGTGGCAATTTTGATGTCTACTAAGTTTTGGTAATTTGTGAATAGGTAAATACAGGGACTGCTCTTCATGCATACACCTAACTTACAAAATATAGTAGAAATTCCGTTTGTCCTTAAGGGGTGTTCAGTCTTCACTGTTGAATGTTCAAATTCAGCTCATGTGACTCTGCGTGTATCTGTTAACATTGCGGGTTGTGGTTTTTCAATTCAATGTATGTGTTTATGGATTAAGTATGTCCAATAAATTATTAGAATATGAAAATACCAGGACAATAAAGTATTTTTTAATAGGAAGCCTATTGTCAAAAAAAACTTTTTTGGTTTTTACTACAGTTTAACTTAAATTAACTTTTATTGGAAGGACTTAATAAAAGCAGTAAACAAAAGTTTAACAAGACTAACATCTTCTGAAATAACAGGGAAGGGAGTGGTGAAGCCAAAGTACAAACAGTGGTCTTTTTGTAGTTTATATTCAAGCATTGAAAAACACAATTTACGAAAGTATGCCTTATCCTAGGAAATACAACTTTCAATTAATAGTAAAGCATCCTGTGGAGAATTCTGTAACATACCACATATCAGCAGCACGTTTTGCCTTTGCTCTTAGGTTTAGCCTATGTTGCAGTTGAAAGGGAAATGGCAAGTGGCAGGCAGAAGATGAATGTAACCACTTCAAATCTACGAAGCATTAAATTGGAAATAAATTGCCATTGAACTTTCTAATTTTTGTTTCATCAAAATGGTTAGGCAGAATAAAAAAAGTCTTTCATGATTTCTTTGTCCTGAGGTGTAGAATGCAGTTCAGAAAAATAGGTAATAACAAATTTGTTTAGAACTTTTGTAATGGGTGCGTAGGTCAAAGAGTTGAATTTGATATCATTAATTCTTGGTAGAGAGCTGAGGCATGAAAAGGTAAAATGGCTTGTGCAGGGTCACGTGGCAGGTCAGTGATAGGGGTGAACAAAATCTATGTTTGACCCTACTGCTTCCTGAACTTTCTGTGCTGCTTTGGCGTGATTGTGGGGTGCAGGAGCTGTGGACTTGGCTGGACATAAGTATGCAGACAGAAGGTTGATGCCTGTGTGTGCTGACAGATATTTCCAGTATATTCCTTTAACAGTAGACTTAACTACATTGCAAAAGAGGTGGTGTTGCAGTGTAGTGCAGAATGCCATGGTAATGGTGTTAGAACACTAATAATGAAGGAAGAATCTGTAGGGTTTAGAATCCATGAAAGATTTTCTTCCCCTTTTAGCATGGATGCTCTCCAGTAATGGTACTGGTTTTGCAGCATCATTTATTAGGTATGTTGATGTATTCATAAAAACCCTATTTTATCCTTACAGGAAACTAAAACTGTTAATCAACTATTAAATCTTCTTCATGTTCGTACTCAAAATCCTTTTTGTTTACACAGTGTGTTTTAAAAATACCCAGTGCTCTGTGAGGAGGACCCAAACTTCATCTCATGCCCTTCAGATATAGCACTAGGAATTGCATTAACTACCCTATTATCTGTTGGATGGGTGTTGGTATCTTTTTTCAGTCCAACATCGATTAAAGCAATAAAAATGCCGTTACTGTTCAGCCTCTTCATTCAGAGAGGAAAATTGATCTGAACACATCACAAAGAAAGAACACTACAAATTAATTTTTTTTTTTACAGGGGAAACTTTGTGGTGGAGGTCAGAGCATTTACAAGCACTTCGCAATTTACAAAGAAGGGAATGAGGAAGATAGTGTGTACCTCCTGTGTAGTGTAACCAGCAAATTAAACACTGTGTTCAAGATACTAAAACCATTTGTGATTAATTTTTTTTTTGTTTGACACTAGAACATTTTAAAGCCTTTTAAAGGCTTCATATGCTCAGCATTCTGAAATTGTGCAAGACTAAACACGTAATAATCCACATAGGCGTTTCTGGTTTAATTCTGTGGCAGTTGTGTAGAGGATGGACAGTGTTCATGGTGTTGTGAGTTGGGACTCTAGAAAATGAGCATTTTCTGAACCTCTAGCTCCTTTCTTACAGAAATAGAAAATGGTGTTGCATATGAAGAAAGGCAGTACAGAAATGGAGACAGTGGCTCAGTAGTTAACAAAACTTAAATCTGTCCTCGTAAATTGAATTCAACATCCTCCACCACCCCTTTCTGCAACACAATTTCTATATGCTGAACAAGTAATTTAATTCAAATTGGACATTCTTCTTTGTTACCATCAATTGTAAAAAAATTTATTTTCTCGGTACCTGACTGGGGACTCCTGTGCCCAGATTTCTAGAAGCACAGAGTAGCTTCCAGTGATTTCAGTTTCTGCTTTGCTTTGAACGTAGAAAATATCATACTGTTGCAAAGTATTTAAAAATTGGGGACTGGGTGAGCCTGGGGCTAGTAGGCGCATAGAATTTGGTGGTCAACTGGCCATCAATTGCCTGACACTGTGCTTGGTGCCACATATGCAAGGAGGGTCATGCAGCAGCATGGGTGTTTGCCAACATGCTGTTACACAGCTTGGCGTTGCTCTAACATAGGCCACAGTGCTGCTTTTATGAGATCCACGATTTGGGCGTGGTGGATGTGCTCCAACTTGAAAGCTGGTTTTAAGAGTTTAGCCAGACCTCTGTGGACTGTGGGAAAGGTTTTCTTCTCTGGTGTGTAACACCTAAATTCAGACCCTTTTTTTGTAATTCTAATAAGGCCCAGATGCTGAAGAACCTGACCTGAATGTTCTGACACATTCTTTTTCTATAGAGTTTCAATGGCATGCAACAAAAATACAGCAAGCAGCACTCAGGCGAACACTAGCACTTTTTCTTTAATGATTGGATAAGGATCTTGACTAAATATAGAATGAATGTAATCAACTTGAATAGTATCCAATTTCAATGTGGAAGTTGAAGTTTTTATCTGTATCCTAGAACTTTCAATATACCGTTCATGGATTATCTGAAGTTCAGTGCTGTCTCCTTTTGTTCTGAAGTTATTTTTTCAAATAACTGTTCAAGCTTTAGATTAAGAAGAATATTTTCAAACATTATTTATATAAAGACGCCCTTCTGAATTCACTACAAAAGATCCTAGGTCCTTAATTTTGCATTTAGTTTGCTTTGTGGATTTTTTCCGCAGTCATTGCCTGCCAGCCTATATCATCTAATTTGATATTGAAATTAAAAGATGCATATTGTTAGTAATACACTTATTCATCTGCACATTTCTTGCACTAATGTTAAAATTAGAGTTATAGAAGTGTTTCCTGTATAAACTTTATTTTTAAGGGGATTTGTTTAACGTATATAATGGGATGGGATGCTGTGAAGTAATTTGGTTCCAAAAAGTTTTGTTTAAAAAAGTTTTAAAAATAGGAACATAAAAGCATTTCTCAATATTATTCAAAAATAAGTACAAAAATTCTGCATTAGCCTCTGTTTTTATTATAACGGCCTAGCCATAATAATATAACTTATAGACTGTCAGAATATCAGATTAGGTTTTTTATGTACAAACACAGAAGTCCTAACTGCGTTTTAGTGCAGAATGTTGCACAGTATTTCATCTGCAACAGAAGGGACTGACAGCATTTACACAGTTTACTCCATGGCATACAAATATACTAGCAATCTTTAGAATTATTAAATCAAAAAGGTGATGTAGCAAAACCATAGCCTTCACTGGGGGGCAGCACGAAAATGCTACGCAGCCCCCACGCACGCACTGTGGAAAGGCAAATAAAATTGCTCTTTGCAGTAGACAAGAATGTAACAGCTCTAGCGTTATGGATACCTACAGCTGTCAAATAATTTGCATTTTACAAATAAGAGAGAACACATAGTAATGAAAGATAATTGATCCTCTGGCTGATGTTTTTAGTATGTCTCCCACGGGATGTTTTTGTGACTACAAAATACTTGCTTTCAAAGCCTTGGCGCTCATTACACAGCGTGCTGCCTCTGAGCTGCTCCTGTGATATTTTCCTAAAAAAAGTAAGACGAAGTTTGTGCAGAAGTCAGGACTTTTTAAGGGTGACCCAGATGCGGGAGTGTTCTTTGTCCAATTGATGAATTTGTTCAATTCTGCGTTCTCCAAAAATTACATTCTCCAAAAATGCAGTTCATAGTCATTTATGAGTGACATACATGTAAGTAAATACAAGGACATTAATTTATTTTAAAAAACATGATATACTCTAGATATAATATTTCTGGTGAATTGAACAATTAGTATTCAGTGGTGGAACAATTAGTATTAAGATGGGGATGGGGACGAGGAGTAATTATATTTAACAAAAAACAGATTTTAAAAAAGGTAATAGTTTTAGAGGGTGCTAGGACACCCACCATTGAGCACTGTGTAATCACCTCAGCAGAACAGAATAAGAACTAGAAGGTGAAGTGGGCTATGGCAGACTGGTGAATGTTGACCAGCAGTCTAGTTTTGCTGCTGTAAGTGCAGTGGTTTTCACTCATGCTTTCACACTGTAAAATTGATCTCTATTGCTTGTACCTGCTATTGATGGAGATAGAGCTCAGTACTTGAGTTCAGTTCTAGCTACAATTATAGACTGTAGCTCGCACTGAAGAGGCAGTTTTTACAATTCTGTGAGCATGTGGTTAAATCTTGTAAATCTCAGTCCCAGAAAATTTACTAAAAGCTTGCCTGCTATTATTCCTCAGGAGGAGGATTGCTAAGAAAATGGAGGTTTCAGCAGAAGAAAAAAGTACAGCCTAGAGATGTAATGGGATCTGGTGAATTCTCCTTCCGGGGAAATGCAGAGAGGAAAAATCATTATAATGCTACCTGCTGTAGAATGGGGCGGATGAAATATAGTAGCGTTTGTTGTCATGTTTAACATGAGCTCCATAGGAAGATAATACAGAAAAAAGTACACTTTTAATTACATAGTTACAAATGATCATTTAGGTGCTTAAATTGTGCATATTGTATATCCTCCGTGACATTAAAAAGTTTCAAAATCCATGTCTGTGTTGATTTATAAACATTTGTTACATAAAAAAGCAATTGTTATTTCACAAATTTAATTATGTACTCAAGTCCTGACTGTGTGTGTTTTAGAACCCAGTGGTGGGTTTTGATATTAGATACAAGAAAGGAGAAGCAAGGAGTTTCATCTCCCTTACCTCCTTTTTAATTTTTACATACAAAGCTCGTTTAAATCCTTTGGGAAGAAAGAATGAATTTAACCCAATTTTTGTGAGGTGCTTATGTAAATAAAATTGTTTTGCTTGACTTCAAAGCCTGAGAGGACTTTTTAGAACCCTCATTTTTGTATACATTGTTTTAGATATATATTATAGTTATGTTTGTGCTTAACAAGTGGTATAAGTGATGATAAAAACTTCTTTGATCTGCCTAGATTTAAAAAAAATCAGATTATTTGGGATGGGAAAAAGAACCTAAAGTAAAAAGAGAAAAAAGGACTGCTACCAGATCTTCATTTCAGAGAATGATCACATTCACCTTTTCTCCTTTTCCAGTTTTAGGAAGTCTTATTTTGCCTCTGTTGCTAGCTTCCGCCAAAAGATTTCAAAGCCTTTCTCCTGCAGCCTACATGTAGGAGATAATAATCCTTTAAATATTATGAAAAATTGTAAACAATAAAGATCTTGCAAAAACAGGTAATTTCTAAAATGACAGTCTGTCTTTTGTCCTCTTCCTGTATTCACATGAGGTCCAGTAAATAGGTACTCACTGAAGAGTGATCTGCAGCAAGTCTTGTATGGCTGGATCCATATCTGGAAGTGAAGGGGTAGAAACTGAAGTATGCTAAATGTCCTTCTTGCAGTGATTTCTTTGGGAGCTTAATTTTTCCAGTATTTGTATGAATGTAACTTACCCCAGATGGTTTAATCATTGCCAGAAGAGATGGTAGGATATGCATTTGCTTACGTCTACAGCGCCCAATTAGTTGTAGCTATCAGTAATCAGTAGCTTAACTTGATGTAACGTTTGGACAAAATAGAATTTTCTCATATCACCGGGTCGCTAGGAGGAAGTCACTGCTGATCAGGATTAAGATGAACATATAAAGCAGTGTAAAGTTACTTGCCCTTTACTTGTTCTGTTCACTATGGCTGCCAAGTAATTTCTGAAAGCCAGTAAATGTATTTATGTTGTTTTGTATGTTTTGGGGGTTTGTACTTTTAGTATAGCGCTTCCTTTTCATTTGAGAAGCATAATTTCCATAACTAGAGACTCTGTAATCAGTATATTTGCTAAAAATATCAAGTGTTTAAAAATGACTTACTTTGTTTTACAGAACACTTCACCTGCATTATAAAAGTGCTGTTCACTTTATTGTATACTCAAGGCTTGGCAGCACTTTCTGTTAAATGCAGTGCTGAAGATAGGATGGCATGGAAAGAGTCAGGAGATCTCAAAAAGGTTGGTTAATTTACTAAAACATTTATGAAATTTTGCTTCTGTATTTCTGGTTAAGAGTGTAACAGATACATTTGCTTTGCATATAATAATTTGCTTCTGCTTCACATAAATCCAGTAATTTTTTTCTGTGTGCGCAATTTTTGCAGGTTTTGGTATGTGATGAGACTTAAAAGCTTCACAATGAATATCTAGTTCCAGAACTGAGTTTTAGATTTGAGGCTGTATCTCTGTAGTTTCAGTCCTGCGTTTGTTGCAATGGTATTGAGTAAATGCAGCTTTCCTTCCTGTGAAATTGAAGCCTTCCTAAATAAACCATGGGTTGATCTGATGCACTCCTTTACAGTAAAAGCAGGCAAGCTTGTTGGTGGGGGAAAAAACTCTTGTCTTTTTCTTATTTGTTCATGTGACTTGTGGCTAGCCATACAAATTTCTCTCAATATGTGGTCTAGAGTGCTCATGTGATGAAGCGGCAGAGAAGGAAATTTGTAGGCTAGGCAGGTAGGTATTTCACTATCGTTTCCTTGCATTTTGATGGTATTTACAAATAAAGTGAAGGCATGTCTTGCTATTTCAGTTCAGCTGATTGAATGCCAGTTCCCACCAAAAGATACAGTTCCCTGCACTGGCATTCATTTAATCCTTCAATTAGTTTTCTGCTCCATGGATTGATTTCCCAGGTCAGAGGAGTGCCAATGCCAGACCATGGGAAAGGATGAAAGTGTTGGGGCCAGGAGAGGAAAAGGGTAGAGGAATACCCCTTTATACAACAGCTGGGTCTTAGAATATGTTGGCTGTAAAATGAAATGCATGCTGAGAAGCATGACCTGCTTTTCACATGTAAGTTAAGATTTGTCATACTGGTCAGTCACAACTCCAAGGTATTAAGGACAAAGTATCTGCTGGCCAAACTCCTACTATGTGGAATTTTTCTTTCTGGACTTGCATTAAGCATTTGAGATCACTGGGCAGTACTGCATTTTGTTGGCTCCCTCTCCACCCCCTTCTTTCAATATATTGTCATTTTCTTAGAATTTCAAGAACATTTGCTTGAGAGTGTTGCTGGTGAGGGTTTTTTTTTTTTTTCCATTTTTCTGTTTACTTAAGTGATTCCCAAGCATTAGATAATTCTGGAGTTTAAAGTTTGTGGCAGAAAGCATATAAATAGGTTGAAGTGTTACAGCTTATATTCTTTCATAGTCCATATGATAAACATGGACTGCCTTTTTCTTAGTAGCAGAGGTTGCAGTTTATCTGAACATATATTTACAATGCTTAATTTTCTGTCTACAGTGAGAGATTTTATTGTATGAAAATAGACTTAGGGCATGTGGTAGGTGGGCTTGCTCCCTATTAATACTAAGATGTTTTCTTATAGAAGCATGTGAAAGCATTTGCTTTACATAAAGCACTTTGTACTTCAGGGTTGCAAATTATGATAATGGCTCAGATAACGGATTTATGAAGTAGCCATCTCTCTTGATATTAAAGACAGTCCATTTTAGTGGAATTTTCACTAGTGTGCCCGTCTTTGATGGATGATAAGGCCAAGTGAGAAATAGTAGCACATTAAACAGTATGTTACTGTGAATGGATGTTGTGACTTAGTGTAATTCAAATAACACAACAGATTAACTTCTGTCAGTTTGAGGATTTTGACTTTTCTTCTGTGAGAAGCCCATTGAAGGCTGACAGTTTTCCAAGTGGGGAGAGCAAAAGAGGTAGGAGGTAGATTAGGAACACTGTTCCCTGCTGCATATGTGCTATACTGACAGCATCTCTCACTCTCCCTTGGAAACATCCTCCTCCTTCCTCTTGTCTGTCTCGTGTAGATCATCTGTGTACAAAGGTCCAAGTTCTGACAGCAGCTTGGCAGTATGTGCTTGGGGTGATCTCTGCATGATCCTTCAGAGACTCCTACGCTTATGTTACTGCCACAGCTTACTTCCTTCTTGGCTTCCATCCCACCCCAGTGATAATCCACCCCAAGTGCAGAAGCTTAGCTAAAGTCCCACATGCAAGTTTGCCCTTCCCTGCATGTCTTTCCTATTTCCTGCTCCTCCTCCTGCACAGTGTTGCTGCCTGGACCCTGTATGTGTGTGAAAGACCTCTGAGCACTGAGCATCAACCAGTGGTAATCACACAGCTCCCTGTTCCTCTCTCCCAGCCCTTTGGCAGCTCTTCTGTTTTTGAGCCTAGCCATAGTCCTCAGATGAATTCTTTCTCTTTGCATGTCACAAGGGAAGCTGGTTTTTAATTTAGGAATCCAAGTTCGTTCTTTAAAGTTTCTTGAGGGCCAGATGGTTTAAAACATATAGTTCAGGCTGGCTTTTTCTTAAGTGCTGATAATATTGACATTTTGATCCCAGGATGACTACACAGATCACACCTTACTTAACTTTTGTCTGTGGATAATGCCAAGTGAATCTATTTCAGTTTGGTATTGGAGACATTAAACACAAGCTGAAGTGTTTCCTCTATATTCATGCCAAATGATCCAACAACATTAAGAGTTCAATTTCTCAGCAGGGCTGAGAGGTGGATATTCTACTTCTGATTCCCAACTTCACTCTCATTACCTTTGCAAGGTGCCTTATGGTGTCATAAGAAGCACACTGTAAATGCCTGTGGAGTAAACTTCCAGGAATAATGTAGATGAAAGGTTTGTCCTAACTGCCTTCTTAAATATATGTTGCCTTCTGGTTCTTAGACTATGAGCATAAACAGCAAGTCTGCCTTCCCTATGCTGAAAGGTGAAGACCCCATCTAAAATTAACAATTATAATTGATGTCGAAATGCAATAAAGAAACCAACTGATTAGTTATGTACATTGTTACGTACCGAAGT
Source organism: Haliaeetus albicilla (assembly GCF_947461875.1). Classification (NCBI taxonomy): domain Eukaryota; kingdom Metazoa; phylum Chordata; class Aves; order Accipitriformes; family Accipitridae; genus Haliaeetus; species Haliaeetus albicilla. The sequence continues at coordinate 23,185,546 of NC_091486.1, forward strand.
TCTTATATATTTAATCTCATGTAGTTGCTTTGGAATGTTTTTTTAAAGAATCCCAGTAATGTTCCACTCCCTTATTGTTTGTTATATTGATGATATACTAACAGAGCTCAAAATTCACATCCATTTATGTATGTTTTTCCTGGGTAGAATTTACTATGACTTAGAAGAAAAATACCTATGGGAATACTGCTTTCTATCTCTGATGGCTTTCTATAATTGTTGCCTTTAAATGTAAATGCTATGGCACAAAGCTAAGTAGCTATCTATTTTTTACACTAAATATTTTTTTCCATCTGTAGTAGATATTGTTCATTCCAAACACAACTTTCCATTTTCTGATAGACTCATTTCAACTTAAAATATATAGCAAGCGTTTTCTAACTCATTCTGGTTGGTACGTTTTACAGAGTTACTTCTCCCCCTCCCTCCCCCCGCCCATTAGTTGTCCTAGAATTCAAATTCTGTCAAAACACTATGTATCCATAAAGTGATTCTTCCTAATTTTAAAGTAAGCATTTTTATACTCACAGAAAAAACATGGGGAATGCAACATCATTAAAGTGGTTTTATATAACACTCAGTTTAGAACATATGTAATTGAAGCAGCAATTCACATTTCACTCTGTGAGCTAAATGCAGTCCCTTTCTGTAAAACTTTTTTTTTTCTTTTTTTTTAACCAGTGTGTGTCTTTGTAGGTCAAAATTCATGTGTTGATCAAAAGGAAATGCACTTAATCGCTGTTACTATTACAGGAACTTTCTCTCCTTTTCATGACCAGTGCATTTTAGATTTCTTTCCTTCTTATTTGCAGAATACATCCAGTGGAGAAAAATCTTGGGAAGTATTGCTGGGTCATGTGATTAGTGAGCTGTCTAAGGGAAAGATATATGAAGAAGGAGAGACTGAAGAATTAAGAGTGGTATTGGCAAATCTCTTGAGAATTTATCCAGCATGTCTGCTTTCTGTCTCTTATTTAATTTTTTCGACCTTGTTGTTATATGATTTTTCTCTGATCTTGCTAAAGACTGCAGTACAACTCTTTATTTTCTAGATCAAAGCACATCCCTTTGGGACAGTTTGCCTGTGTAAATCTTTCTTTTATTAATATCATATGTGGCCAGTGCTGTGTTGAGAAAGTTATTGATAAATACTTCTTATAATTGTGGGTTTTGATCATATGTGTGAAAGAGCTTTCAGAAACTTGGAAAACTGGATATTTAAGTAGAAAAAACATTTGTCAAGGGGGAAAGAAAACCCACAGAGTTCTTTCAGAGTATTAGTGAAATGCTGGCCTTTGGAATGTATGTTTGATGCAGTGGTTTATATAGTATGCTTAAAAAACATTGGATTCATATTGGAGTTTCTTACATAGGAGCAACTTATCTGGGGCAGAATTTAGTAATTTCTTCCTTCCCCTGTAGGTAAATCCTGATTCTGTAGAGTGCTATCTGCAACAGTTCTGCCTGCCTTTCCTCAGGATCACAAGCCTTCTTCAACACCATCTTTTTGGAGGGGATTTACCTAGTTGCCAGGTACAAATTGAGAGGGGTACACTCAAATGTTTCCATTTAAAAACTAGAGATAAAAAAATTAGAGTTTTAAGGTGTCTTTTTCATTGTATGTATTTTCTGTCCTAAGATTTTTATTTTTTTATATTGTATTTTATAGCATTGCTCTGTAGCATTGTCTGTCTTCTGTCAATTTGTTTTCAAGGCAGTTTCCCTGAAAAATGGTACTATATTCTTAAAATTCAGCAAATACACGCTTATTTTATCAAGTCGTAGATGCCTGTCTCATAAAATACCAACATACTTTTAAAACTTGACCAGCATTTGCAGAGATGTCATAATTTCCACACAGACTGGAATTCAGTCCTGATTTTGCTTAATGCCTGTTAATACTTGGACTTTATTCTCAGAGACATTGCATCAGTGGACAATTATGTTTACATTCCGTGACTGATTTAAGTGGAGTTTGCTGCAGGTCAGCTCTCTCATTTCCTTGTCTCAAAATCATCTCATCTCTAAAACAGCTACAAGCCAGTTTGGGGTGCTAAACAGGAAGAAAATTATTGGGGAGTTTGGGGTTTTCTGTTTCTGTTTGTGTTTTTTGGATTTTGTGGTTTTGTGTGGGTTTGTTGGGTTTTTTTCTGACCAGTTTTCTTGTATTTTGAGAATCCAGTTTGAGGTAATCTGGAAAAAATGGAAGCTTTTCTGTGTCTCTCAACATGACTATTGGCATCATTGTACTAGAACGTCTTTACTCTTTTTTTTATTGGAATGGATACATTTTTAATAAACTATATACAAATTCAGAGTGTAGGCATTAATCTAAACCTCTCTGGTTTTGTACCTAAAAGGAAGATGAAGAATTCACAGTTCTTGCAAGCTGCCTGGGTCTATTACCATCTTTTCAGTCAGCTCATCAGTTCACCAGTGCCTCTTGTCTTGATTGGCCAGTGCCAGCATTTGACATGGTATCACAGTGGTGCTCAGAATTGGTTTCATTTGCAGATAAACATCCAGATCAAGTAAAGGTATGTAGCAAAATTACTTTTTCCAAAGTAGTCCTAATGTGGAAGCAGCTATTTATTGCTTGATTCACTATGCACATACACTGTTGTTTTGGATAAGGATCTGAGAACCTGACTTGTAAATGAGAGAGAAATTGTAATCAGAAATATTAGTTAGTGGATATGGTTTGGATTGGTTAAAAACAAGAAGGAAAAAAAACTATGTGGTTTTTATATGATTGCTGGAGAAAGAAAATAGAAATGCTCTCCTTGGATGATACTAAGTGTACCCATATCTTCTGCACCTGAAACCTATCAAGGACATGTCATAGAAACTTCGTCTTTTAAGGAAATACTTATCTGTGGTTTTTCTTGCCTGTTGGACATTGTTGATATTTTTGAGCATCTTCAGTTGCAATACTGAAAAAAAATCAAAAGGATAAAAGCTGTGTAATAGTTGACTGATAAAAGATGGTACAGCTTCTCTGAAGGTTAAAGAAACAATACCAAGACTTGAATCAGTGCAATTGGAATATCAATTGTGAAATGGAAATGTTTCAACATTACTGCATTGTTTTTATGAAGAAGCTGTATTTCAACAATTCAAGTCCCCCTCTCCTAAGTTTATGGTGTCAAAGAGGCAAGCCAGATGCATTCTTCACTTTGCAACATGATCTGCACCTGTGTTTGCATGTTTGCAGGCATGAATTAGGCTGTTGTGAATGAAAATTTGAATACTCTGATTAATCTCAAAACACAGTTGCTGCCAATCTGATAGGCATTTGAGAGAGATTGCAGTGAAACTGTGATAGCGTTCTTTCCATGATTGAAAAGGAACTGGGTACAAATGCAATTTTCCTTTTTTTTTTTTTTTTTTTTTTTAAGTTAGGTTTTGAGGTCATACACACTTCAAAAAAATTTTACACTTTGCAAGAAAGATCCCATCTGACCTCTATGCCCATCAGTTTTATAAACCCAGTAAAAATGAGTAGGTTGAGGGAAAACACATCACTGTCTAAAAACAAACAAAAAAAACAACAACAAAAAAAAAACAACAAAAAGAACCATAAAATTGGACAGTGTTTTTAAGAGCAAAAGAGTTAGGCTTTGAAACCAGTATTTACGTAGCGCCTGCCTTATAAAAAGTTTGTGAGTACTGTTAAGTTCTTAATGGCCTCAAAATTTATGTGTGCCACACAGTTTTGAAAATCATAGAATCATAGAATGGTTTGGGTTGGAAAGGGCTTTAAAGATCATCTAGTTCCAACCCCCCCTGCCATGGGCAGGGACACCTTCCACTAGACCAGGCTGCTCAAAGCCCCATCCAACCTGGCCTTGAACACTTCCAGGGATGGGGCTTCCACAGCCTCTCTGAGCAACCTGTTCCAGTGCCTCACCCACCCTCACAGTAAGGAAATTTTTCCTAATTACTAATCTAAATCTACCCTCTTTCAGTTTAAAGCCATTACCCCTTGTCCTATCACTACATGCCCTTGTAAAAAGTCCCTGTCCAGTTTTCTTGTCAGGCAGATGTCCTCAAATACCAAATACTGAACCTAACTTCAGTACTGGTTTTGAAAGTTTTAGTCTAAATTTTAGCAAGGAGACAGCTTTCATAGTCAGTGCCAGCGTTTGGCAACAGTGTGTTGATGTTGCCAAGACAACTTAGCATAGCCAGTGGGAGTCTTCCCTGTAGATCACTCTTAATCCTCTTGTTTTAGCTATGAAGAATTTTGCGCTTAAAAAGTGTCACGCTTAGAAAACGACCTTGGGAAAAGGCTCATGCCCATTTTGCACCTGTTACAAAAGATGAAATGTGACTACAGTTGGGGAGGGTGTTCAGCCAGAGGCTGGTGACTATTGCAAGGTGACTTTTGACTTCTAAATTTGTGAAATGCAGAAGAAGAGAGAGATTTTTAAACTGCATGCTTCCTTTCTTTGGTAACCATTCTCTTTTCTTAGAAAATGTAAATGCATAAATGAATGTGTGGAACTGATACATTGTTCTTATCTTATCTGTAGGCTTTGCTTATCCAGGAACCTAAGTGGGACTTGCCACGCCTCCTTCAGTTGCCTGAGAATTATAATACCATTTTTCAGTATTATCACAGAAAGACTTGTACTGTTTGTACCAAGGTTCCTAAGGATCCTGCTGTTTGTCTAGTTTGTGGTACTTTTGTATGCTTGAAAGGACTGTGCTGCAAACAACAGAGTTACTGTGAATGTGTACTGGTAAGAGAATTAATTCAAATTCTGTAATTGATATTCACACTCATGGATAGTTTTTTAACTCCGTTGCTCAGTTTTGATGGTTTTCTTTCCAAAACGTGTTTATATAATCAAAGAATCATAGAATAATTTGGGTTGGAAGGGACGTTTAAAGGTCATCTATTCCAAACCCCAATAATAATGTTTAGTGCTTATTTCTGATAGACGGACCTAGACTGGATTCTAGAGAGCAATTTATTTACCCTTTTAAGCCCATAACCTATTTCACCTGTTTGAAAAACTCTTACAAAGCCATTGTGTATAATGTTGATGCATGGTTTTGATTCATAACTAATTGAAATTTGTCTACATTCTGATTGTTCATATATTGTTTTAATTTGCCTCTTGTTTTGTTTCCTTGCTTTCTGTGTACATAAGAATATCAATGTATGGGGCTTTTTTTTTCCTTTTTATAGAGTACTTTCTGATATACCTGACCATCTACCAGTGATCTACAGACTATAGCTAGATAAGCATCATTTTAAGGCCTTTGACTTTAATTCAGGAGCAAAGTTTTCTAGTCAGCATATATGTAAGTTCTTTCAGGAACCCAAGTGGGACAGCATCTAGTATTGTTTTCCCTTCTATGGTAAAGGTTTGCTTTGAGAGCTGTTCTGTTTCCTACCATAGAACAGTTAGTAGAAGGCTGGAGCTACGTGGGCTTTACAAAACTATGAGGGGAATTTGTTGGGGGGATATTTACAAATGGGGCATAAAGTCAAGCCCAAAGAAATTTCAGAGGGATCTTGGACCTTTTTGAAATTGTTTGAACTTGCCTTTCTCTCTCATACTCCTAATATGGTGGGAGAAGAAGGGGTGGGCAAAATTTAAAATAGAATTTACAGTTTTATTTAAGGTGTCAAGCTTCATGAAAACAGAAAGTTACAAAAAAAAAGAATTAAAAATCTGTATAATTAATTACATATTAGTATAATTGATGGGATTTTAGCCGCTACTTGTAATAAAACTATATAGTAAGAGCACGTTTTTCAATTGCTAAAATGAATTTGGTTAATACAGATTATGCTATTCACAGAGATGAATGATATTGAAGCAAGCAAGAATTATTTAAAAAAAAAAAATTTTTTTTTTTTTACTATATTTGTAGAGCCATAGACTAGATCTTTGAGCATGGTGTCATGGTTTAACCCCAGCCAGCAATTAAGCACCACACAGCTGCTCACTCACTCCCCCAGGCCCCCAGTGGGATGAGGGAGAAAATCAGGAAAAGAAGTAAAACTCGTGGGTTGAGATAAGAACGGTTTAATAGAACAGAAAAGAAGATACTAATAATGATCATGGTAACACTAATAAAATGACAACAGTAATAATAAAAGGATTGGAATATATAAATGATGCACAGTGCAATTGCTCACCACCCGCCGACCGACACCCAGTTAGTCCCAGAGCAGCAATTCCCCCACCCCCACTCCCCCCAGTTCCTATACTGGATGGGACGTCCCATGGTATGGAATACCCCGTTGGCCACTTTGGGTCAGCTGCCCTGGCTGTGTCCTGTGCCAACTTCTTGTGCCCCTCCAGCTTTCTCGCTGGCTGGGCATGAGAGGCTTAAAAATCCTTGACTTGGTATAAACACTACTTAGCAACAACTGAAAACATCAGTGTTATCAACATTCTTCTCATACTGAACTCAAAACATAGCACCATACCAGCTACTAGGAAGACAGTTAACTCTATCCCAGCTGAAACCAGGACACATGGTTAGAGAAAGCAAATGTTTAGTTGTACAGACTATTGTAAAAGAGGTAATATTAAGTTTTTCTGAATACTTTCTCTTGCCATCTGTGAAAAATATTTGGTCATGCTATACAGTTTGCTATACAACAACAAATTCAAAATATTGTAGAGAATATTTTTGCTCATTTTTGTTAGGCAATTCTGTTTTTACATGATAATGAATATCCTCCCTTTTTGAGTAGGGAACCATTTTTGTATGCAGGTGTTGTTATGGCCGAACAAGACATGGAGTTCAAATTTGGTGGGAGAATTTTGGGGCAGGCTATCCTTCTGTCAAACTGTTTCTTAGTAAATAATATGCGTATGTTATTTCAAGCAAAACTAAATTTTTTTTTTCATCCTTTTTGTTATAAAGTTGACAGACACTAACAGAATCTTTGCATCTTCCCTTTCTATACCCATATTACAGCATTCTCAAAACTGTGGAGCTGGGACAGGAATATTTCTTTTGATTAATGCTTCTGTAATCATCATCATACGAGGCCACCGTTTCTGCCTTTGGGGTTCTGTTTATCTAGATGCACATGGTGAAGAAGACCGAGATCTTAGGTAATTTTTCATTATCACTGTGTTTCATCGTTGCTCCTCTGGGTAGATCAGCTTTATGTTATGCAATACATGCAATAACAGATAATAACAGATCTCTACCTTCCTTGAGTGGAAAATTCCCATTTACTTCAAGTTGAACTGACATTTTTTTCTTCCCTCTGCCCCTCTGCAAGGTGGTATAATCATGATCATTGAGTTATACATACCAGGCACTCAACAGACAGATTCCTATGTTGCTGTTCCCAATGATTTGTTCCCAACAATTCTGTGTTGCATTGGGAAACACTTCTCTCCCAAAGTTGTTGCTTGGCCTTTAATCAAATGATGCAGTTGGATTCCAGTGTAGGGGAGGAGTGTAGCTGCCATGCAACACATGCCTGAGAGAACAAGAGATGTTTTCTGGATTCTGCTATCCAAGAGGGAGGAAGGGAAGTCCCAGCAGTTACCTTATTAAAAGCAAAAGCCCCTCACCAATAAAAATGCATGCTTTCCCTGGGAAAAAAGTTGTACGGGTATTGCGTGTTGATTATATAATGAAGCAGTTTTCCATTTAGTTTGCATATTAACCATTTGTTTGTTTTTGTTTTTTTTTTTCTTTTCCCTCTTTTTTTCTACAGGCGTGGTAAGCCTCTCTACATATGCAAGGAAAGATACAAAGTGCTTGAGCAGCAGTGGGTGTCTCATACTTTTGATCATATCAATAAAAGATGGGGGCCACATTATAATGGCTTGTAAATCATCATCATCTTCTACACACCATATCACTGCTGTTACCGTGAATGAATGCATCTTGACTGACAATAGCTTTAATTGAATGGGAGTTTAGCTCTTTGGCTCGGGGTGGAGTGGGGTATGGGCATAAAAGGGAAATGGAACTTCGTCAACATGTGAAATTTTTGCAAAATTAGCTGCTCTTGATACTAAATGATACAATAATTGAAATTAAATCCTCAGAATGGTGTGAGCAATCTGATTGCACTCAGTAGTCCATTTTTCTTTTGTTTTTAAAAGCCCATTATTGTTAAGAAGCACAAATTTTACTTACAGTTGTTTAGAGGCTCCAGGGATAGCTGTCAGGTTTTTATTTTTCTCTGCATGGAGTTGAGTTTTTCGCAATTTTTTGCTGAAACAGTGTATATGTCTACTACATCTACTAAATATGTTGACTAAAATTTCTTTGCCTTTTTTGTGTTGGTTTGAGGTTTTTGCTTGATACACATTTGTAATTAGACAGGATTTGTAAAATGATTGTAAGACTGCATGGTAACAATTGGTCTGAAAGTTGAATTTTAAAGAGTATTTCACTTACCATGAGAGGTCTATTGAAATATTTCAGGCATTACTGAAAACTTATGCATTCTCAGGAATTTCTTTTTTTTTCCCTCCATAAATAAGTGAAATAGCTGTAAATTAGGTATCTTATTGCTCTAAATGTAATTCAGAACACACATTCTTTCTTTCTTTTTTTTTTTTTTTTGGTCTTTTCCAGAATGGAGATTTTTTTCCCATATCAGTTGAATAAACTGTTAGTGATAACACATACAGAAATTGCTGTATATAGAGAATTTGTATGGTGCCCAACATAGCAGATCCCAGTTACGAGCATAACAACCATAAGCCTGCTTGTCATTTCAAACCAGATGTACTTTTCAAAATGATTGGATTGGAAATGTGCAGGCTATTCTGCAAATGAAACATAATTTTGTATCTTTCCTGTCACGTCAGGAGGTTCCTCTGTATTGTATTTGTTTAGAGTAATCACTGTTCTTTCTGCTTGGTTTCCTAAAAAGGAAGAAAAAAAAAAATCAACAGAGATAGCCTAGATGAACAACCAATGCATGTGCAGCCTCAGTGGATGAATGCCAAAACAGTTTATGCTTAGAGGGCTGAAAAATTCATGAAAACAAGCATGACTGGGCTAAACCCCACAGTGTAAGTAGGTAGGAAAGATTATAGTTAAAATACTGATATGTAATATATTGCTACTAATGTTTTTCACAAGTGTTGGACATTTGTTGGCTATTTCGTACAGTACTACCAAGCAGTTCCTGGTAGTTTTGACTTTCCTAGTTTGTGTGTAAAATAAAATTTATATGTGTAAAATAAAAACATCTTATGATAAAACCACATATACAATGAAAACAGTTCCCCAGTGGAAGTCATTATCTAGTGAAAAGTGTATAGGGGAAATAAAATGACTGTATAGCAATCAAGGAGAATGGACAGAAGGAAAAGTAAGTAAATACAATGAGTTTTTCTGGATACCTGCAATTCAAAAAAACCCACAATAAAGGATGCTGGTTTTTATACATACATATAAATATATATATATATATATTTCAAAAGTATTACAGTACTTCCTGTAAGATTAGAATTACTGTTTCACCAACTAAATGGCTATGTCTTTTCCAAAATATTACTTTTTTGATACTGTATTATAAGTTCTGCCTGTAATATTTTTGCATTGCTCATTATGAATATCAGGCCATTTTGTAAGTGTGGTTAAAGAGCAAAAAGATTCTTTACATCTCCAGCATAACATTATTACAGGGCTCATGAACTTGAGTAATCTGTAGTTTGAAGCTCCCATGCTATATTTACAAGAGATAATGTATCCAGAATTTGATTACTGTGTTTTATTTAAAATGGAATGTTGTCTGGTTGTGCATATGGATGTGAAGTAAAACTATTAGCCTTAACTTTAACATTTGGGTATTTCATAGTGTTTATTTTAGTACTGGTGAATTAGTCACCAGTCAATTTAAAAACAAAACAAAACAAAAAAAATCACTTCGTTGAAAAATTGTACTTGAATATCCTTGCATGCTGCTAAACAAGAATTTTGATTTCCCCCATAACTTTTTTAATCCTACTTTATTAAGCTAACCTTGAAAAATAACAGGTCCAAACTAGAGTGGTGTGTGCGTGTATTACTCAAATGTTCTGGTGTGATATCCTGTATGAATGATCATTTAAGTACAGTACATTACTGTAGAATCTAAATCAATCTTTATAACACATCAGAAGAGTATAAAACTAGGAATACAGTAATTGACATTGTAAGATATGTTAATAAAAGTCTACTGTCAATCTGTGTGTTCGTGAAATTTTTTCTCTCTATCCCAGTCATCCAAAATGTAGTTATTATTGAATTCCACCTGATAGCCAGGCAGTTACTTAAATGTCAAAAGCTTATGCATGCAAAGTACTTTGCATAGAGAGTAAATCTGCTATGTTTTTTTTCTGTTACTTACACACAGTCATGTATTTTGTATTAGTAATTTGGATTATTTTATTTTACTCGTAACTATACCACTTAAAGTTGTACTTAATTTTATGCCAGCTATTAGAGCGCTGCTGCTGCAAACTGCTAAAATTAAAATGCTGAGTTGAGAAACTGTACTTCTGGGAAAACCGTGCTTGATCATCTTTTCTGTCAAATCTGTTTCTGGAATAACTATTACTTCAATTTGATGAATGTATATATATATTAAATTTTTCCTTTTCTTTTGACCTTTGAGAAATTTGGTGAAACAGTCTTGTTTTGACCTTGACCTTTGGATAATAGTGTCTTTTAGTGGTGGCCTGAAATTTTCAGTTCATATTTTCATCACCTTTGCAGTAGGAATCTTGCATAACTGACAGTACTTCACAAGCAAATGACATTTTTCCTTTAAAAAGAGGATCTTTTGCTATAGTATCCAACAAATGTTATTCTCTACTTCAGAATCCCATGGGATCAGTTTGGGCTGTGTGTATAGCTGCCAGAGGAGACAGCTAGTTTTGTGCTGATGTTGATATGATTTAGATGTAATTTTCATCTAACCCAGATTCTGCAGTCCTGCTTTTCACTTTCTTTTCTCAGAGGTGGGAGTAATGATGAATGGAGCCTGCGTGAGGATTAGCTTAGATAAGAATTAAATTATGCTGTCTGCAAAGTAAGAAAACCACAGGAATGAGCTGACCCAGCGTATGGAGGTTCACAGCTCTCAATTATCAACTGCGGGATATGAGCGAGTGCATGTAATCTGGGGAGGCTGGCTCTATGTGACAATTTCTGTTGCGTGGACTGCTGCTCACTACAGTTAGTGAGATGAATACTGCTGGTCTGAAGGCCATACTACATGAATGCCTCCTTTTGGTAGGGCGTAGTGCCATGAGCACCTGCTCATGTTTTCTCAGATGGGCAGTTGTTTGCCTGCAAGTGCTCTTGACACGGAGAAGAGCCCCAGCTGCTGCAGGTTCAGCCTTGTGACTTACCCTGCCTCTTCTGCCGCTATGATGTCCTGTCACTGCAGTTGTAATCCTGCTAGGTTGTACTAGCTATTAATTCCTGGAAATGGATGTCCTTAAGTAGGAAAAGCATATTCTCTCAGTGAAGTCAAACACTGCATGAATTCTCAGCTGTATAAATGGGCCAGGATGTTTTAGTAAATTAAAAAATCCTTTTAATTGATAGGTTTTAAATTTTTTTTATTCACTGTATCATTTGTACTTTCTTAGCACTAATAATATTCAGGAGATTTAATGCCACATGCTTCAAATATTGTGTTTCTTTGAAATACTGAGAAAGCAAAATTGAATGTCGTTTAAATAAATGATAGTTTCAAAAAGCTAATATTACTACCCTGAAACATGATTTTTGCAATGTATGCTTTTGCATGGTACAGGAAAATGTGTGAAAAAAACCCCACTCTTTTGAAAAGTGTTTTAAATTTAGCTCTGAGTCCCAGTTAAAATGTCTCAAAATGAGCTTTCATGAAAGTACCATTATTTAAAAAGCCATTTCCTGTAATTCTGTCATTTGATGTAGAGCATGCTGGTCCCTTGATTTGTGAAAACAGGAGCTGGTTCCATGGAAGCCCCTCACATCATTGAATGATTTACTACCCAATAAACAGCTGCTTATTCCTTTTGTCTTTATCCCTTGTATGTACCACATGGATAGTAAACGTTTCTATTTCCACTGAGTATGGAGAAAATGTTTTAAGGACTGGAGTTAATTTTTTTTTTCTTTCTTCCATTATGTGCTGTCATGGAGCAGGAATTTTCTGGGAGAACACAACTGTTTTCCTGTAAAATCAAACTCCCTCAGTCAATTTCTTATGCTGCCCATAATGTCTGTGTTATTTTAGCTACTGGAATTGCTTACATCACCTGTTGTCTAATACATTTCCCATCATAGGACTGCTTTTAATTCATGACTACTAAACTTTTTAATAATTTTGACTGAAAATGATTATGCTGGGCTTATTTCTCATGGTTGAATTTTTAATTTTTTTAATGTTTCAACAAAAAAAAGCAAGATATCTTTCAGACATTAAAACTGGAAAAAGCCCCAAACGTATTGTTTCCTTCATTTTAACAACAGTTTTTCTAAGTATTGGGCATATCTACTGCCTCTATGCTTTGGCCTTAGATGTGGTGACCAAACGTGTATGGGTCACATGTTAAAAGTAGAATGGAACTGTGTACTGAAGCACATACCAAATCAGAACACATTCTCAGGGATTACATATAAGTACTGGCAAATACTGAAAGCAGATAATGAGCCTCTGTTTTTCAGGTGTCAAGGAATATCCTTTGCATCTGGCTCTTGAAGCCACTAATACAGTTTGCTGTGGGACGTGTTGTTTTCCTTCTGTTTCTTTGAAAAGCTGGGGCTGTCTCCGTGTAATGCAGCCACGTTTTTCATGTCTTTGTTGTCTCCATATTGTATATGTAACTACCTTGTTTGTGTAGTATTCCACAACAAAAGAACCCGAAGACAGTCCTGCAACTGTATAACAATACTTTGCAAATAAAATTGCATTCTCTCAGAGCACTTTATGCAGGGATAGCCAGGGGGTACAGCTTGAAAACTAGTTTGTAGAGGCTGTGGCTGCTTTCTTGTTCTGTGGTGCTAGTCATTTTAGATTTGTTTAACATCAGCTTTGAAAACTTAAAATTAACTTAGCGTCTTTACGAGTTATCTCCACAGGGCCTAAAAGATACTGCCTGTGTTCTAGGACGACTTCCCATTGCTCTGGAGAGTTTAGCAAAGAGCTGCCGTTTTAATCTCAGAGATCACTGTAACAAGGTACTTGGTGAGAACCACTGGTGTGAAGTTATGCGTCATATATCTATAGACATGCAGGTTTTGTTAAACTTAAGATTTTCAGGGCAGCTGAAGGGACTGTTAAGTATTGTTTCATTTAGGTTCTCTAGCTGTCCACTTTATCATGTTGGTTTTGTCTCACACTGAACTTGTAAGCTCCTTTAAGACAGGGAACACCGCCTGTTTGTTTCAGTAAGTAAATCAAATAAGTGCTGCTTTATAATGGTAGATCAACTGGTGTTACAGCAATCCAGGTAGTAGATCTGCCATCATCAAAGAAATATAAATGTGCACACAGGACCTAAGTGAGATATGGCCCTTTCATGCTTCACTTTCGTGTTTTCTGCATGTTTTCATGCTTTGCTGCCTCCAACCTCAAATGTCACTCCTTCCCATGCAGATATTTTGGCAGTAATCAAAATCACCAGGAAACTAAAATTGGTTTGTTTCCCATAGTCAACTGTGACTCTGGACATAATGATACCTCTTCAGTATCTCTATATAATCTTTTTTTTTTTTTTCCTGTCAGAAGCTGCTATCTCAAGAAACAAATATATTCTGAGAGTCAAAGATGCTTATTGCCTTTCATGAGCCTAGTGCTGTATTTGTACAATTGATACTTTCTAGCAGGTGATTGATGTCATTCAAATAACCTTCAGATACCTGGCTCTTCAGAAATGGCTCATACTTCCACTTCATCCGTACTTGGATTGGGTTTTTTTGGTCACATAACTGATAATACCAAGATTTCATATGGAAAATTTTCCTTATACAAGGAAACAAGTGTTAAAAAAAAAATTAGATGGGTGCTATTTTAGTGACACATTTCACAGACTGGGATTCTTTGTGTTTAAATTGTGGGCAGAATTAGGCAGTATTACTCAGATTATTACCTATAATTTTACAATTCTTATCTGTCTAAAGAAACAAGTAAGAAATCCAAAACAATTTCAAGCTAAAGTACTACAGTAATGCTGCTCTTCTGTGTGAGTGTATTTCCAAGGATGATGCAGTACATTTTTTCCACTGAATGCTACAGAGCTGTGTTGCATCTGGTCCTCAGAAACACATGTCAAAAGACATGTTACATTGATGAATACCAACAAGGTGGTTCCCCTAGCAACAATAAATAGAAGAAAGCTCAGCCCATTCAAGTGATTTACCTTTGTAAGTGTGTGGCAGCAAAGATGGATTTTGAACACTAAGGGAGCTCATTAGCTGTAAGAAAAAAAGCAGCAAATAAAGAACTGTACATTTCTCTTACCCAGCACTACTATATATTAGAATCATATACAGTATAATTATTGGGAATTTGCATAGGATATTCTTAACATGAAATATCATCTCATTTTACTTTTTCCTTCTGCAGCTTTTAATTTTCTGTATTATGATGGGGGGGGCAATATGCTCTATGTGGGAAGAGGGAAGGAGAAAGAACTTTGAGAAAGGGAAATGATTATTTGGATAAGTTCACCTTCCAAACTTACTAATAAGGTACTGCATACTTACTCAGGCCTAGAATTTGGGTGACATAGGCCACTCAGTGGTTCAGATGTTCATCCACTAAGGGTAAATTCAGAGATTTAAACATAATAATTATGCTAAGTCTGCCCAGCAATAATTCTTAATGTATCCATGAGAGGTGGTAATGGCACTCCAAGTCATATTACTGCTGCCTCTGTGAAGAAAGCTGTACAAAGCAAGACTAAGGATTACTCCTGGAAGCATCACACTCCAGCTCTGCAGAATAAAGGGTAAGTTTATGGTATTTGGGTAACCTGACCCATGTTGTGGAAGATCTACACATTAGGTACTGCTAACTGTGGTACACATCGCTTGCTAGAACCTGTGTGGATCCTTCTCTTGGCAATTGGTATCTAGAATATACAGCATGTAGGTTCTTCTATGTGTATTGTTTGTTGTTGGCTTTTAAGTCCTCTGAGTCACCTCTCGTCTGCAGTTTAGAGCTGGGAATGAATCCGATATAATTCTAACTCCCTATAGTTCAGTGATGCTATTTACATTTCAGTGCTATCTCTACATCAGGCATTCCATCTCCCCCCTTCTGTGTCCAGGCGTCTGCCTGAGGTCTGCAGTTCGTGCTTGTGATTTGTAAGGGTTGGACTATGGTTATGTACCTTGCACTTTAGCCTCGGCTAGAACTGTTACATTGTTGAATTGCTTCTCCTGCTCTTTCCCGATGCAAGTGTAATTACTCTTTAATGGTGTGCTGCTACCTACAGTTTTGCTGCACTTGTATAGTCCTTATCTGACTATACTGCAGCTGCTGGCTTCTAGTTTAAATCATCTTTGAATATATGCGTAAAGCTCCGATATTCTTCTCGCTGCTTACGTTGATTTCAGAGGCAGTGGAATCCACTCTTACATTATTAACATTGCTGGTATTTCATTTCCTTCATTGCTGAAGTATTTTTTTAATGGATGCTCTCTCTCCTTTTCAGTCCCCTTTGCTGTTTTTTGCTTTGAATCCATGCTGTAAAACTCCTCAGTTGCTTTGCCATTGCTGTCCTCTGTATTCAAGTAATGCAGTAGTTTTGTATTCAGGATTTTTCTTCTACCAGTGCAAATGAGAACAAAACTACATGTCTCAGCTAGAGCAACCATCTATATGCAAGTATGCACAGATGCATTAAAGCTAGGAGCTGTCGTTTCAGACATCTGTTTAAATTAAAGCCTAACTGCAATAAGACCTTGGCTACTAGACCCCTTGGATACAGCTAACTGTACCTGTACCTGCACATGTCCTGCTTTTCCTCTCAGGTGGTGAATGGGACAGGGGGCACTCTAGGACAGGAAGGGCTTTGGGATGAAATTACGATTTAGAGATGAGAACTCTGAACTGAAGCATTTTGCTTGCTCTAGAACAGAGCAGACAGACAGCCTGGGCTTTGGCTCAGCAGGCTGAGAATTGGCAGCTTTGTTTCCTTCAGGGGCCCTGACCTGCACTCCTGCAGCCTAAGCCCTGACTTGGGACTGGAAAAGGGCTCTGGGACTCTCCCAGAGACCTATTAGAAATGACAGCACACCATGGTCTCTGCACACCTTATCCTTCCCTTTACCTTATTCTTTTGTTCTCAGAAATACAGCAATCTTACTCTTCAGACAGAGATGCAGATGAGGAAAGTATCAGGTAGGATGGGGGATGTTTCCATGTGAACAAAATACAACATGATTTGGAAGAGGAGGCAAGCACTGACGGAGGGAAGTCTTAGTGTGAGGTCTCCCTATTAATGAAGCGGAAGGCTGACAAACGCTTGAGGTAAGAAAGGGACGTGTAGAACTGGTTGAACCACAGAGGTTTTTATGTTTGTTTCCTCTAAGACAGTGGCAACCTTTGAACAAGGTGCATTCACATTTATTTAAAAGCTAAGAAAGGAAAACTGAAGCAGCACCCACATGACCCAGTAGGAGAAGACAATATGACACAATACACATTAGCTCAGATACTTAGAGTTCAGTGCTGTATCCATATTTGCATAGCCAGAATTTAAAACTGCCTTAAGATTTTCATGGTAGTAGTACACATTTCAGCAGTGTCCTTAGAGTCTTCAGCAACTGTTTTTTTCCCTTTCAGCAAACCTGTTTAGTATTATTACATTAACTTCTGATTCACCAGTGTTTATGATGTGTGTAGGTTAATGATGTGTGTAGGTTAATGCAATCATGCATTCTGTTTGTAATCACACGTTCATCTCCGGGCAAAGAAAAATGTGCACAGAGATGAACAGGTATTTAAAAAGCATAAAGACCTCCTGACTTTTAAAGGGATTTACTGTAGTGAATAATGTTTGTGTATATCCATTTAAATAAGATTTTAAGATTATAAATCAGGGTAAGATAGTGCATCTCAACTTTTTAATTGCAGAAGGAGTAGGTTCCATTATAATGATATGTTTTATGATTAAAATACTTCCATTTATAATTTGTTGGTTACATATTTCACTACAAGTCAATACTGTATGTCAGTTTAAACATTAACAAATTCACAAAATACCCCACCTACTTAATGTTTAGCAACTGAATGCTTCCATAGAATGTACTTTGGAAAAGCTCATCAGGTAAATATTGTAGACTATTTACTACCTAAGAAATGCTCCATTCCCATTCAATTCCGGAGGCTATAGCATTTTATAACATTTCATTTAATAATAGCTTTTCACCTTTTGGCATCTAGCCATGGCCATGCAAATGACAAATTATTTAATTTTCAAATACAATCTAAAGAGAAACTAGGAATGGCTTGATCTCCCACTGAGCTGGCATTAGTAGAGCCATTGTATAATGGGTCAATTATCACTGCACATGTAACCAGAAATATTACAACAATTAAGAATTGCTCTTTTCTACCCGAGATTTGCAAGCAACAACAAACAATGCAAAACCAAAAAACAATGGCTGCACTTAAATATGGCTTGCTTTGGTTTGGCTGCAGGATAAGCAATGTTCATGTAAATTGCAGTTTAGGATTGACACTCTTCCTATTACTGCAAACAGTTACATTAACAGCCTGATTGCTAACAAAGACAGACCTTTGAAATGCAGGTGCCAGTAAAGAAGATGACTAAAAAGAAACCAATTTCTTTAGCCTGTGTAACATTACAAAAATGGAAGGGTTATGTGATCTGAAATTTGTTCCTGCTGAAATGGGCAAGTTAGAATTAAGATAAGGGGTTTGGGGGGGTTGTTTCTTTTTCGTTGTTATTTTAAATTACAATTAATTAGCTGCCTTTTCAAATTCCATATTATGGTATTTCTGTGATTCGTGGATGACTCTATTGGCAAGTTGTGAATTCCAGTTGTACTTACAAAGCCATTGCAATGAAAATTGCTGCACCATGGAAGACCATTGTCTGTTTGGAAATCCACCACAGCATCTGAAGTCTATAAGCATACCACTCACGTAGCTCCAATACAGTGTAGTTACCCATCATGACTGTACCCTGCCTGGAAACAGCTATGTTTGAACAGGCTGGCAGTGTTTGGAAAAGTGATTCTAGCTGGGCTGCAAGGACCTAGTGAAAAGGGAGTGAAAAACCACCAGCATCAGAAATAAGCAAGCAGGCACAAGAGAA
Organism: Haliaeetus albicilla; assembly: GCF_947461875.1. Classification (NCBI taxonomy): domain Eukaryota; kingdom Metazoa; phylum Chordata; class Aves; order Accipitriformes; family Accipitridae; genus Haliaeetus; species Haliaeetus albicilla. Next base: position 23,203,824 of record NC_091486.1, read on the forward strand.
ATATAAACTCAAGAGACTGAAATAAAGAAGATTTAAGATATAAATGAGTTTTTATAACAGAGCTCACGAAGGTCTAGATTGTATAAGCCAAAATTATTTAGCGATAATTGAGGAAATTTCTCTGGTTCAAAGACCAACATATGAATCTGGGAGAAATCTGCAACTACTCAGAGCTTCTAGATTCTGATTATAAAAGAATTCTTGACAATACTGAGGGAAAATGTGCAGAACAGTGCATGTAGATGTTATTTCTGCTTGAATCTAGGTGCTTCTTAGATAACTTGATAAAGAACAATGACATTTTAGAACCTTATGCACAACTGATAGGGATGTTTTAAAGTATGTTACAACTTCTGTAAACTGAGGGCACGTAGGATTAAATATTTGGATCCCACTTGGACAAGCCTGTCAGCTTGACCAGGTGTGTGTCTATATTACTATTTGCTGTCTATGTTACAATTTGTTGTTATAGTGTTTATATAATCCTGTATACTACAGGATTTTACAACTGCAGACAACCAGAGAAAATAATGGCTTGCGATGAAGACTTTGTATGCTCCAGTGTACAAAAATTCAACAAAACAACAATAGTATGAAATGGAGCACTGCTCAGCAAAACTTCTGGAGACTCTTGTATCCCCTCAGTTTCCTTCTAATGTTGTCATGGACTAAATTCAGAGAAAATGCATAGGATTTACATTTCCTGCTGACCATCTGAATCAACGTTTGGCTTCAGTTACTTTCAGTTTTGATAAAGCATTATCTTGATGTAATTTACTAGAATGTGGATGCTAGGAAAAAAATGCGTGTCTATAGGATTACAGAGCACAGAGTTCACTAATCAAGAGAAGGGTAAAAAAAATCTACTGTACTTCGGCCAGAATTATGACAATTCACTGTCAGAAACTACTGCCTTGTTAAAACAAAACTGGCACAGCAATGGATAAAGGTGGTGCTGGAAGAGTTTTGTGGAGAAATGCCATTGCTCCTCTGTCTTTAAAGTTTGCATCTTAAATACACATGAAAAGATATATGGACATAAAGCTCTCCTCGTCATTTTTTAATTAAGATTATTTACAGACTACTTCCTAAGTTAAATACAGATGAGAATGGATCTAGTGCTTTCATATTTGAAGGGCTACTGGATGCTGTGGAGTGAGTCAGACCTCACTGAAGCTGATGAATACAGCAGTTGCTCTTTATTTGTAACAGATTAAATTAGAATGATAGGAATTGTCACCCAAAACACAGCCCCCCAGGCAAGGCTGATCAGAGCCCAACAGCATGTTTCTGACTACAAAAATAGAGATCTGCTTATCCTATGGATCAGCATGTCTCATTATATGAGACAGATACAATTAAAAACTCTGTGGAAGAAGCAGAGGGTGGTCAGGACGCGCTGGCAAAATGCTTCCGGAGCGATTGCTACAGAAAGCTGAGTGAGAAGGAGCCTTGTATGATGTGCTCACTTGAAAAAAGCACTGGCACGTTGAGCAAAGGAACAGCCTCTCATTTGTTTCTCTGAGGTTTTTTGTAAGCAAAGCAGTGTGTAAGAGAAACATCTACCTGAATTTATTCTCATCAGGCACCCAGAAACAACCTGAAAAATGGCTAAACCAATAAAGGCTAATAGTTATAAAAGGAGAAGCCCAAAGCTGGGGGGAGTCCTCCATGCTCACAGCCACAGGGGGAGAAGTGCTTTATAAAATAATTTCCTTCACCAGGACCCGTTTCTCAGAGCACAGATGGAGCTGCACTCGCAATTCATTGTTCTGGACAATAAACCGAAGGCACAAAGACAAGTGAGGCGTTTAGTTTCAGTGAAAGCTATTTAACACTGACTATGCATATATAGGCATTAATTTTATTTCTTGCTCCTAACTATTTCTTTAAAAGCTCACTAACCATTACTCTTCTTTTCGGTGTTTAACCGGCCTTTTCTGAGAGACCTCGGCCCTTCCCCGCCGGGCGCGGCGCTGCCCTTGGCAGGCAGCAGCGGTGACGGCGCCCGCCCTGAGGTAGCCGCGCGCGCCGCCACAGCCGCGCGGCGCTGCCTGACGGGACGTGGCGCCGGCGCCGCCCCCGCCTCCAGCAAAACCCTGGGCCGCTCCCGCCGCCTCGCCTCGGTGCACGGGCCGGGCGGGGCGGAGCTGCCCCGGCTCCTCAGCTGTGCCTGGTGGCACACCGTCTCTCCCTGTCCCGGCGGGGTGAGGCTCCGCTCCCACCAGGTCTCCGGCCCTGCGGGGCTGCCCCGCCGCCGTGTGGGGTGGGGGTCGTGCCTCAGCGGAGAGGGGCTTCGAAATGGCGGTCGCCATTTGCCTCGCAGTCCGCTGGCGCTCGGAGCCGGGCAGGGGCCGTCACCTCTCTGAGGGAGTCGGTGCCGGCAGGGCTCGTCGCTGGCGCCGGGGACTTGTCTTTTCCCCGAGACCCAGAGAAGTGTGCTCTCAGCCCCGGGGATTGCGGCGGGGAGGGGAGGGACGGCGACCTCTGCCCCGCTGACAGGCCGCGGCGCCCGGTGCGCTGAGGTTGGGGGTCGTGGGCTGCCTGGGGCCGGCTTGTGCAGCTGAGGCTGTGCGGGTACCCAGCCTCTGCAGGTGGCCACCAGCTGTACCTGTTTTTCCAAAATCTATAGGTAAGCAATACTCAAACAGAAAAAAGTCTCCATGATTAAATGAGTAAAAATGGCAGAAGATACTACAAGGCAAGAAGTAAGTAGGCGTGACACAGGATTCAGGCACATCGGGACAAAGCCGTGAATAACTGAAGAAAAGTCTCTGTAAGTTCCCTGAATACCACAATAGACCTGGCTCTAGTATATAGTACTTTAAGTGACCTACTAGTAACTAGTGAACCATAATACACATTGCCAATACTATAATATTTGATAAATTCCTTTAAGCAAATATATGTGTCCTTTTCTCCCTCCCTGGTACATACAGGTATGAAATTATTAACAAAAGAAAGGAAGAGGTATCATCACCCATAGACAATACTGCGCAGAAATCAAGAAGAGACTAGTTTGAAACGTCTTTCTAGTTATTTCTCTGAAGCAGTGCATTTAGTTCCGTGTAAATGCAAAATATTTTTTAATTTTCATATTTAAAAGTTAGGTTTTTTCACTTCTTTCTCCCCTTTAAATCTCCACTCTGGAATTCCGATTTCACTGCACTATGAGAACCAAGGATCAGTGGGTTTTTTTGAGGTATTTTGAAATTATTAAGTGGGAAACTATGTTCTTGTACAGAAATTTATGTTAGTATGGAGATATATAATAATACTGATTCAGTGTCAGCAAATCAGATGTAGTTACTGAGGATTTTCTGGTAAAAGCAGTGAATTGGTTATATCTTAACCTACTGTGGAGGCTTGTGGAACGTGTTCTGAAAATACGTGGAATCCCTTTCTTAGATGCTTTTTGTACCCCCAAATTGAAGTCCAGCTCAGTTCTTAATGTGCAATTTCAAACTGTAATGCATGCATTTTTCAGATATTATATTCTTTAATCCTCTAGCGTTTATCTGAGTTGCTGTAAATTACTGACATTGTAGCACATAAAGTAAAAATAGAAGAGTTCACCCGAGTTTTATTTCAAAAATAAAAATGTGTCTTGAACCAAGCAGAGCTATTTTTCTCCTGGGCTGATTTTCATATGGTAGTCTGGCTGGAAGGCAAGGTCGATACAGAACTCTAAAAGCTGTTTCAGACCCTTTTAAAATGGAAGGTCAGTTTAAGTGCAAATGGATTGTTTGGGAAACAGGGAAAATATGAACTTCTGCACTGGTACTTGCTGCTCCATGGTGTTCCATGGCTAGGAAGCTCTAGAACAGTATCTGCAGCAATACATTTGTGCAGGTTGGAGAGTGAGGGCCACTGTGTGGTTCCTTCCTCAGAATGTTGTGCTGCCCTGTTGATGTATGTGCAGAGTGATTTATCCAGTACTATCTAAAATCCTTGATTAGAAGAAATATTGTACCTGTATTATCGACTTTCTGACTGCAGGGAAGAGAGATTTAGTGAGCAGCGCAGTGGCTGTTTGGTTGCTTTAAGAGCTGCCAGGACCAGTTTTGCAGTGTTTTTGCCAAATGCATTCAGAATAAAAAGTTCATTGGACAAAGACAATGATTCTTGCTGTCCTAATGCCTGGAGAGGCTCATTAACAAGGGGCTCCTGAGCATGGGCTTGTCCGAGGAAGAGAAACATTTTGTGTCGCAAAAAAAGAGAAGTTACTGTCTTTACCAGCCTTCTGCCACTGAGGAATTGGAGGAGAAGGTAATAATGAACAAAGTGCTGATGCACTGCACAGTGCTGTGAGGGTAATCAAAAAACATTCATGTTTAGGGAGGGGTTTTGAAGTACTGAAAATTATGGTATTGATTTGCTTTTGTTCTGCTTAAAAAAAATGGTTGGTGGGTTTTTTGGGTGGTGGGTTTTTTGGGTTTTTTTTCTCCCCTAGCCCTAGTTTTAAGCTGTCATCTGAACACACTTAGTGTGATACGTTGTGTGTCTGCAGTTTCATGCATTAGTTCTTACAAATTTGCCTTCCCTAGAGGTGAGTTCTAGTGATCTAACCCAAGGAAATATAAGGGAGGAGAAAGTAAGGTGAGAGGATAGCCTATGGATCAGCAACAGAAAAGGAGAAGGGGAAAAAAAGCCTCATACAAACCCTGAGCATAACTGGCCAGGTGAGCACTATACTTTTTACCAATCTATTCTACAACTGAACTTCAGTAATGTAGAGCCAGAGAAGAGAAAGGCACCTTTGGCTTGGTTGTTTCAGGGAAGTTGAAAATGCTCTGCACCTGCAGGAACAATCACCACGTCAGTCAGTAGGAATTCTTCTTTTGTTCTTGTTACTGTTTAATTTGTTTTCACGAGATTGAACGGAGCTGTACTGCAGTAGAATAAGCAAGCTGTGGTATTTCCGGCCATCATCCAGGACACAAGTTCAGAGTGGGCATTTTTAGTAGAGACTCCTGCGTTACAGACTAAAATATGGACCCACGTTCCTCATAGTGCTAACAGGAGGAATCAAATATGTGGACTCATTTGCTGTGATGGATTATCACTGTGCTGTTTGATAAAACCTTGTAGCTCCTAAATTGGGGAGGGGAGATAGGAAGAAGGTAAGGGAGCTGTAGCAGGAGAACCTAAAGGACAGAAGAGTGCACAATGAAGGTGGTGGTCACCCAAGGAGTTACAGTGTGCAGCTGAGGAAAGCACCTGTTCTGCTCTTTGTGGAAAGTGGGGGGACTGCTCTGGAGGTAGAAATGGAGAAGGAGCAACTATCTAAAGCATGAAATTGGTCTCCTGCTACTTCTGTCCTAGCTTGTCCTGCCTTTTCATGCATCTTTCACATCTTAGCACAGCTCTTGTTTTGGGAGTTGGACAAGTGATATAAATAGTGGGGAAAGGGTGGTTTGTCTGGAGTGATGAGATGTGAGTGATTTGTGTGGTACTTCAGCAAAAGGAAACCCCACAATGAACCTGATGCAGCATTAACAAAGCACGGCCTTGGGATTGATGTGCCACACCAGAAACCTGAAAAATAACTTGATAAACTGCCGTTGTTTAATTGTGCAAAATTTCTGCAAGGAATTTTCCCCACTCTGGGGAAGAGAAGTTCTTTGAATAATGCATTGTGTAAGGCCATACATGCTCTCCTTGTGTGAAAGCTGGATGGCTGTGGCTAGAATGCCACTACTCTGGGATAAATGTCTGACAGTGTAAGGCTGAGCTTTCCCATCTGAATGCTGCACAGCAGGCAAGAAGCTCTGCTGAACACAGCTGAGAATTGGCCTGTGGTAATGGCACGTGATGAGGGGGGAGGAAGTATGAGATTTTTCATTCTTTGCTGCTGCTTTGTAAGGAACAAGGCATGTCAGTAGCCTCTTGCTGGCTGGTCCTCTTTTTCTCCGCCCCTCATCCAGTTGTTCCTTCCTCAGGCGCTGACTGTACCCTGCTGTGTAGAAAGGGAGTACTGATATTTTATGTGGAAAAAGGAGACATTTGCAGAACTACACATTTGAAAACACTGGACTGAGTTAATTTTACAATGTTTCTTATGAAATAGAAGAAAATTCAGGAAAATGAATGTGTCTCCTGATGTAGCATGATATGAATTAATAAAAAGAGTAGCTTTTAGTAGTAGAGCACATATGAGATACAAATATCTCAGAATAAGGGAAGAGTTAAAGCTAATACATGTCCTTTTGCATCTTTCATTGTTCCTCTGCCCTTGTACCCACTACTTTCTTGGTCAGAATATGAAGAGAAAGTATAAGACTAGGGCAAATGGGTCTTTGTTTGCCTGCCTATCCTGATGGCAGGATTATGGTTGATGACAATTAAAGTAGATGGAGTCAATTTTCTTTTCTTTCTTCCTGTGCTAATGGTAGCATGTTGAATGTGGAGAGGTGCATTTGGTACACTGGTGAATATGTTCAGCCCACCTGAGATAATGGCATAATTACTGCTATGACTGTATTCAGGCAGCTGTTTGTCTAACATTCTGCATGGACACTATACTTTTTGGCTTTGCGTGGGCCTTTCTCACCTTACACACAGTTTCCATGATTCACAAGAAAATCCCATCTCCTTCAGTCTCCTGGTCATACCACTACTGCAGCAGAAACAACAGGGAATCATTTACCCCTCCAATTCACAGAGCAATGCTTGCACTAAGCCCCAGAGATTTCTGTGGCAAGCAGCCTGAAACACTTGAAAGGGATGTAGTTTCCAAGGCATCAGTGTTCATGGCTGAAAGCTTCAACAATGTATTAAGCTGGGCATTTTGGTGAAAAAAAGATCTGCTTGTATTTAATCTGCGTTGAATTACTATTCCCACATTGTGTGCAATGACTGAAAATTATTTATTCAATAGCAAGGTCGACTCTGTGAAGCAGATAGCACCTCTGTTAATAAATATATACTTTCTGCTTTGTATTTAGGTGGCTTTTATTCATAGAAGACAGGAGCTAATTGTCCATCTTCCTTTGTGTCTCAATGCAAGAGCCAGCCACTTGACTTTTGGCTTCCTGAGATTCAAACCTAGAGGAGTTCAGGGCGGGGTATAAGAAAGAAAGGTGAATTCCAAGTGGGGGGAGGTACTTCAGTGGAGTAAGCAAGTTAAGGCCCTCAGTCCCAGTTTCACAGGGACACCATGCAGACAAAGAGAGTTTCCGATATGACCTTTTCCTTTGTGATGCCCCCCTCTGGGCTCCACATGCTGGTCCTACTTTGTTATTGTTCTGAATGTCAGTTTCAATGTCCAACTTCCATGTGGATATTCACATTTGAATACTTAAGATGAGTCCTGTGTCTCCCACCCCTAGAATTAAGAACCTAGGATTTAGATGGAGCAGTGTGAAGTGTCTGAATAGATAATGTCGTTTTCTGAATGCTGTCCTAGTCATTGGTGTCTGCTGCGTGGCATTGCAAGTAATAATAGTAATTCTGCAGAACAGAATACAGAGCAACTAGAAAATTCTCTCTTGAGAAATTGATGTCAATTTTTCCTTTCATCCTGGCGAGGTTTCCTGTGTTGATTGGTACTTTCTAATTGCTATCAGCAGTATCAAAAGATGCAAAGTTATGCAAAAGAAGTTCCAGCCTTTGCCCAGAAATCCATAGATTTCATTCCTGCTGTGCTGTGCCATATTCAAAGTTAATTGGATGACCCAATTTTAAACCTGAAATACTGTATGAATTTAGAGACTGTATCAGTGCGATTGTAAGTTGCTTGAAGAGCACATCTGTGGTCTTGGGTACAAAATTTTGCCTGGAGGCAAAATACAGTGTTGGAAGCACCTTAGCAGTTAATGACTGAAAAGAGAGGTGGCCAGTAGAATAGGAATGTATACAACAACCATATGATAGAACCAGATATTTCCATTTTGGTCAAATTCTACTTTGTAAGAGACTGGTATGGAGGCTGTTTAAGGGACTGTGTTCATCATTCCCTTGCATTGCAATAAAGCATCATCCTACTTCTTTCTATATGCCGTTTAGCGTTTGAAATAGATCAATTGAGCAAGAGTTCAGGAAACTTTTAAGTTCCCTTTACAAACTAAATCAGGCTGTAAGTTTTAAATTTCTGTTTCATTCATCATGTGCTTTTGAGACCTCCTCATGTTCTTGTTAATAATTCAGCCTTTACCTATTCTAGGTTTATTGCTCAGAGAGACAGTACCTTTTGCTGAGTCCAGCATATGGCCAACAGGAACTATGTCAGGTAAGGAATGCAACCTTTAATTTTTCACCTTATTCTCTTTTGTTGTTAATCAGCTTTAGAATAGAACTGTAGTGCATGCAGCTGGGTTCATGTATGTCAACAACTGTTAGCTCTGGTAGCCTGTTACTTTGAAACAGTTGGAGAAGTGCCAAAGATCTCAAGTGTCTCGAAGGCTGTCAAGCTTTTGCTTTTTATGTTTGTTGTTGCAGCAGCTGAGAACACAGCAAGTCTTGAAGCAAACTGGATTAGGTAAGAAAGAATTTTTAAACATCATCTTCTATGGCACCCTGGAGAAAAAAACCCAAATGTATTGTATTTTTCTGACTTCCTTCCCATAAAATAGATAAGTCCTTGTCTCATTCTGCTAACATGTCATAATTATCTTACTGATGGTCAGCTAGTAGCTGCTCTGCTTGCAGCTGTATTTCTTAACCTTTTCTTTTTTTCTTTCTCGAGTAATGAAATTAAAGCTATCAAGCTAGGCAAAACAGCTGACTCCTGATTTCATCATAATACCAAGAACATTGTGAAAGAAAGTTACTCACTGAGAACATGTAATTAAAAATGATGGTTACCAGCTGTTGTTGCTTCTCAACGTGGCCTTCATACATTTGTAGCAGCACAGCTGTATTTGACTCAGGTTGCACTAAGAGTGTTAATTCCATTCACAAACATTCCCTAAGGGTAGAACTGCCCTTGGAATTGTGGGCTTGTTCAACCACTTCTCTTTCTACTGCTGTTCAGAAACTACTTGCTAGAGAGGCTTTTGAACTGAGTGGTGCATGGCATGATGAAATACAGATCTCTGTGACTGGTAAAATTCTTAGTTATATTTATTAGGGAGCTCTTCAGCCTCATCTCTGAAAGAAAATACAGTGCTTAGTTTCTACAGGCCTTGTCTATTAGCTTCCTTCAAAAGAGTGATTGTTATAAATTGTACCTAAAAAGCTGCTAGTCTTGAGTTACAAGTTTGTAGTTTTGATGGTTTTGATGATGGGCAGTGCATACGGTATTGGAAGAGGAATAAGCTTTTACAGCCTTGATACTATAAGAAAGACTGGATTGTGAAGAGTGCAGCCTGTACTGCTTTCATTTTAAGTCATGTCTGAAGAATTGACTCATGGAATACTTTCTCCTGCTTGGGTTCTTTGCCAAAAAAATAAAATGGTAGCTCGCTCTCTCATCAGGATTTATGGCCCCATCAGTGTCAACCTATTGTGGAATGAAACCCAGGGATTTCATTATCAAAAATTTTAAAAAGAAAAATCAATTCACTGAGAATATTAATGCTGTAGGTAACACAGTTTCCAACTAAGGATTTACATATCTAAGTGTTAGCTCTTTAAAAAAAAAAATTCTCACATGAGGTTCTTATGTATATGTATAGTAACAAGAGTAGCTTTTTCTAAGTCATTGTGGTAATGGAGCTAATGACAAGACAGTTGGCACTGTCGTGCTAAGGTGATCTTCACTCTTGCAAGACAAAATATAGTTAGATTAGCACATTCTTGCAGAGATCCGCAGTTATCCATGCGTATAAAAGATTTGACTCCTGTTAGCCAGCAGATGCTTGTGTCCTTGACAAAGCTGTTTTTGCAAGATAGATATATCTATAGAATGCACAGTGATCTGTACTATATGCCGCAGTTTCCTCTCCAGAATGCTTTGTGACTTGCAAATATATAAACCTTTTCGGGACTAGGTGGAGGGTCTTGGAGTGATACAATGATACCTGCCCCGGTAAGGCTGCCCTAAGGCCCAAGTGTATCAGATTGCCATAGTAAACCCTCTACTCTGTCCTTGACACAGTTCCAGCTCTACCATGGAGGCTGTACTGAACTTGTAGGTATGCAGTTATGCCTTATCTTTGCTGCCTTCCCAGCCTTTCCCCTTTCTTACATTTGGACCCAGGTGTGCAAGTCTCAAATAGAACTTGCTAACTGCAGTCCTGCATCTCCTTGTTCCAGGTGTATGGCTTTCAGGAGAGAGAAGTTTTTTGCAGAACAGTTTTGGAGGACTGTCACTGATAAGCAACATACTGTAAATGCTTTGGTAAAGGCTTTATAATATCCTGCAGTGGGGGAGGTATCCTGCAGAGGAGGAGGGCACTTGTTTTACCATGGGCTGCTTGAGGCCAGCTGTAAGGCTGACACTAAATACAGATTTGAGAATCATATGGAAATGGTGTGTTGTATGCAAAAATAGATTGGGCTTTTATTCAGGTATAAGAAGGTAGAGGCATCTCTGGCTTTTTTTTGTGGATAATGAAGAAGATAGGAATATTTAGGGAAAAGTTTCTTCCTGGCATTGAAATCTGAAACAACAGAAAGTGCTGCTTAAAACTGTTTGAAAGAGTGCTGTCTCTGCTCTTTTTAATTTCCTGGGTAGGCATAGAACTAGAAGAGTGATGCTGATCCCGAGGGGGATCTTGTCTTTATATTTGACTACTACTTGGAAAAAGAAAAATCCCATTCATTGTTTCATAAATATTTCCCTGCACAGGCAGAATTTTACTAAACTCTGCCAGGTGGAGAGTTTCCTGATTCAGTGTTCTCTGCTACTTCTATCTTCAGCTTAGGCATTGAGCAGATGTCAGGAAAAGAGAGAAATGGTTTATGACAGTACAGCTATAAGAATAATTTCTTCTACTTTTCTTTGGTGACCAATACTGTTGCCAGTTCTTGTCTCTTCCATGGTCTCCCTACTTCTACTCTTGTCTGTTACGTAGCCTAACATGAACTGAAGGGTAGAAGGGAACTGTAGTTAATTTGGGCCTGAAAGACAGGAGGGGCTAGAGGTTTCAGAAACACTTCTTTCTTCAGGATCTCTCCTTTTTTTTTTTTTTTTTTTTCCTCCTGAGTAAATGCATCCAGAATTATCTAATTGGCAGTAAATTTTAAGACAAAGTAAGAATTACTATAAACACAGAAAAAATGGAAATGGAGGAATAGCTTGGTGTGGTGCAATGATTTCCAGAGAAAGCATTGCCCCATAGGGTTAAGAGGGCCTGGGTGTCAGTCCACTGAACACACCAAGACTCTGGCTGGTAGAAAGTGGCTTGCTTTCAAATGCTCAGCAGCTTACCCCAGATTTTGTGGGATCTGTCATCTTATCAAGGCATTTGTTCTAAAAAACATATTTTAACAGTTGTTCTCCAGTATAGTTGCCCTTTTATTTAGAAAAAGAAGAAAATATTGGAAAGTTCCCTGTGCCCGTTATTGCGTACTTTTTAATACATTAACTTTGAGATGAGCCAGCAAAACCTGGAGGTATAGGGACAGCAGAAGCTGTTCTCCTTCAGGTTCCTATCTGTAAATATGTCAGCTAGGCAGTCTAGATACCACCTATGTAACCAATATCCAGTTACTTCACCTCTGCCATGGGACAATCCTGTCATGTTTGTAGCATGTCCAAACAATCTGTCATTGAGCTATTTGTTACATGGTTGCATTTGCTCTAAAGAATTGGTATAAAACCTGTTCTCAAAGGAAAAGAAAAAAATTAAAAGCCCCATTTCTGGTATTGAAAGTATGTAATATTGTTGTTGCTACCAGTTTTCCTGGATGTATGGGGAATAAACTCTGACTAAGTGCGTTAAGCAGAAGGAGTAGTAAAAAGTGTAGAGTAGGATGGCAGTTTTCATGTCTCCTTGTACATTTTTCACGCTGTATTTTAAACTTACTGGAGGGCTGAATGATAGATGTGATTAATTCCATCTCACTTGTAAGAAGAGGGCATGTTTGGTGCACATCTTGTTGTATTCACTTGTTCTCTCATCGTTCTGTCAATAGTTACATGGATGATCTTTATATTTTGTGTGTAGTCTGTGAAGTGGATATAAAGACCTGTCAGACTACCTTTTCTAATACATTTTCTTCTGAGGAAAAAACCCTAATATAAATGTCACCTGCAGTATGAGCAACTGTAGCAGATGGAGCATTGAATTAATGCCTCTGAGAGGCAAGCCAGGAAAGATTATGAGATGAGATAAATATGGTACATGATTCAAAAAATTTCCTGTGATTAAAAATGAGTTCAAGAAAGAAGATCAGATCTTCAAAAAGTTGCAGAATATTTAGAAGTCACCTATCTTTTGACTTTTTGGAAAAGTGTTAAAAAATCATTTGCAATTATGTTTATAGGGAAAATCCCCCATTAATTTAATTAAAAGGATATTTTTCAGCAGTGGGTCTTACATTCTTTTGTAACAAGTATTTTGAATATGCTGAAAGGAAGGGAGTTTGCTTATAAAATGTATCTGGTATAATGCCTCATGTTTTGTGGCAAGATCACTATCTCAGTGAAAAACAACTGTAAAACTAAACTGATTGCTGTATTGAAAATTGTATATATTGTCATCAAATATAGAGGAAGGACTGTTTTTAGTCAAAAAAGTGACTTGAGTTTAACAATTGATAATAAATAGGAAGGTGACGTTGATGCAGCTCCCTTGCTGGTGTTCCTTTCATAGGTCCAGGGAATGGAAGCAATTTATATGCTGGCAGAAGGTTTGGAGGGTCTGCAGATATCAGCTAATAATAAACTAAAGGTGTATGTCAGTGACTCGTGTAAGTAGGCTTAAGTTGCTTCTCACTAGTGGTAGTTTGGCCTCTTACCAGTTTCAGGAGTGAAGGACTGTCATGACTAACTGTAATAATGTATATGTTGTAATACAGAGAAACTAGCTGGTTTAATAGCTGGATAAAAGGTGGTGGCATTGTGATGGCATAAGGTTGCTTGGCTAAGAGCTTCACAGAGTTCAGCAGCACTGCTGAGAAAACATGCTTGGTTTCACACTCCCTCATAGCAGTGAACTGGCTGCTGTGAAATGAACACCTTCTTTTGACCAATCTGTGAAAAGGCATTTGGAGCAGAAAATTCATCCACTCTCTGAGCTGGAAGGTGAGCATTCTTTGTGACAGGCTGAAAGACTGGGGATGCAACATGTACAAGGAACAGCTAAGAATGCAATTTAGAGTACTTGTTAAATCAGATAACGTCCTTTCAGCTGTAAACAGTTGTGAAGAGTCCACACCCTGCTCCCCACTTCATAAATTAGGGTGATCTTTCCACATGTAAAAGTTTGTGTGTCCAGGGGCACATCTTCTGCAAACTGATTTGCTCCACGAGAATCAAAATGGGAAAAATGGCATTTTAGCTTTCAGAACTACACTGTGGACAAGGAGGCTGTGATGATGCTGGTTCCTCAAGGTATGGTTCCTGGTACAGCTATCTTAAGCTTTCCTCATATTTGCTTCCACATGCTGCAGTCATTCTTCCTGATTCCTGGCAAGGAGTTCCTGAAGTGGGAAGTCATGGAGTGGCTGTAGCTGCCAAATACTAGTAGGTTCCAGTTTTCAGAGAATTCTCTAGAGATAGTTGATCTGAGTGTCTCTTTTGATTGGCAGTATAAGCTTGCTCTAACATCTGATGAACACGTACTTACTGCTGATAACACATGCATGTACAAACTCAGGTGTTGCACGAACTTGGGTATTGCAGCAGAGTTTCTGTTGATTTGCATTTTACCATGAGCTGACTGAAAGCGAATAAAGGGAATATTAACCCCTTGGGAAGGAAGGACTACAAACAGCTCCTCAGGGAGCAATGACAGAAGCTCTGATAACAAGCACATGAGGCAGGAAACTGGTAGTATAATCTTAAACCAAAGTGAAACTGGAAACCCCTTGGGATCGAGAGCTAGCAATCAGCACTGCACAGTAAAGCAACACAAGGGCCGCAAATGAGGTGTTTGAAAGTCAGGAAGCTGGCAGTAGAGCAGGACCTGCTGAAGCAGCTGGAGAGGGACCCAGCAATCAGCACCAGAGTGCTGCAAGGGCTCAAATGATTTTTTTACTTGGTGGGGCTCTGAAGGAGGTGTTTGCCTTAATTACTGTAGTCCCTCGGAGGCACAGAGGGAAAGGATTCGCTGCACACAAGTGTTTCTAGATCTGTAAAAAGTCATGCTACGCTTTTCTTCTGAAGCAGATTTATTGCTGTCTTCCCCGCCCCCATCTCCCGTGATAGCAAGCTCTTACAGAAATATACCATTCCTGGGGCTTTCACCTTTCTTTTTCTTCTCACCATCCAGCTGGTTACTGTCTCCATGCTCGTGATCTTTCATGAGAGGGACCATGCTCATTGGTGTGTTGTCCTGTGTCTGCCCTCCCCCCCCACCATTACCCACGTTCTTACTGTACATTTAAAGTGGGTTGGAGAGCAAGTTTTGTCTTTTCTTCTAAGTACTCAGCTTTTTTGTCATGCTTTCCTGTGTGTTCTGAATGCAGGCAGTTACAGATACATACTCTGCTTGTCCTAATCCAAATAATTAAGTAAGAGTCAGAAAATTAATGGAAAAACTACATACAGTTGTGCTTCTGTCTGTATCAGTAAAAAGTGCATGGGGTGATGCCACAGAGTTACACCAATATCTTCGTAAAAAGAAGTTGCAAGAATTGCTGCTGCTGGGACTATTTCTTGTAAGGAATGTCATGAACATTGTGCTACCTCTATGAGAAATTTATTGTAGTCTTTTTTTAATAGTTGTAAGATGACCTATGTTGTAGCTTTATGTCTGTATTTAATCTGACTTTTCTGAGTCTTAACAATGGTACATCTGGAGAGATGCAGAAAAGATAGTAGTAGTGTGAAGTTTTAAGGATGAAAACTTCTGTGAACTTTGTACGGTGAAAATATATAAACCTTATTTGTTTACCTGAAATATGGAGTCATCTGTCTAAGTAAATTTTAAGTATCTCCTGTACTGTGTTGTACAGGAAAGGGAGCTTATTAGGAGTTTTTCAGGAGGCATCTTACTCTAACATTCAAAATTAAATGAAGGAAATATCTTTGCCAGTTCTTTACTGAATAAAAGTGAAAAGGCTATATATTCCTTCTTACTAATGTCTTGATGACAAATGGGTATGAATATTTCATCAGCCAGAAGAATACTTTGTTACCATTCAAATTTAATCTTATGCTTTCATGAACTCCAGGACTTACAAATTAGAATCATTTTATAATCTGTGGCAAAGACTGATTTTGTTAAATAATATATACTAAATTGCCAGACTTTTGCAAGAGTTGTTTATTTAATAGAAGGAAGAAAATAATTAAATTCGAAAATAGGTTTTAGGAGAGCGGATTTTTTAAAAGCAGGTCCTGAAATAGGGTTCTGCTTTACAGTGTGAGCTTTTGTGTAATTAAGTATTGGTTGCCTTAATAATTACTCAGGTAATTAAGAACAGTATGTCCTTATGGCCTTAAATACTTGCTTATTCTGTGTAAAGGAAGAAAAGAAAAAGAAAAAAGAAGACAAAAGCCTTGCCCTACAGACAAAGGAGAGTTTGTTTACCTTAAAATATTTGCCTTACAAGTTCCACACCGTGCTCCTTTTGATTTCAGTGAACATTCTCTGTGTAAACAGTATCTAACGTAAGATACGGACATTAAAGTTTAGGCTAACTATGAACCCTAACAGTTATCACCAGGCAATACCGTAGCATCTGTATCTTCATCTGTCTTACTTTAAGCAGGTGAAAATAGTGACCATGAGAAAAATGTATCTGGTTCATCTGTTAATATGGCTGTTGGATCGCACTGGGTTTGCTTCTTGATATGCACTCAAGGATTTGTAGATCTGTAGGTCTTGTTACTCATTGGTTTGCAAAATGTGTAAGTTTTTGCATGTTCTGAGGGAGGCTAGCCTGAAAAAAGGCTTGGGTAAATTGCCAGTAGGCACTCTGCAGCGAGGGCTGGGCTGCCCTGCAAGGGCAGGTGGGCCGGGAGCCGTGAGTGCCAGCGAGGCAGCAGGGGCAGTGGCCTCACTGGGCATGGGGCATCCTGGCAGGACCCAAGTCAGGTGAGGGGGGCAGGCCCAGGGATGGCAGCCAGGGTCGGCCGACAGTCCACTGACTGCCAGGCGTGACTGTAGCAACAAGGAAGACTCAAGGTCTGGTCAGGAGATCAAGTCCATGGGTTAGGCTTTAGGTGTGGATGAATAGGGTACATGCTCAGGCAGAGTCATGGCTGTAGGGTAGATAACTCGGGCAGGGACCAAGGGTGATGGCCTCAGGTTAAATGCAGCTCCCAAGAGAAGCAGATGCCCTGACATTGCAAACTTTTGCAAAATTATGTAATACATTGTGCTGCTTATGTCTCTTTGCATGTGCTGGGCATTATTCTGTGCTGGTTGTTGCAGTTGATAAGCAGTTTTCATGCTGATCCTGCTTGAGGCAGAGCTCACATGCAGGTCTGTTTTCTCCTAATATTTTGGATTCCTGAACACCTTTGTTATGTCAGAGTACAGCCTGCTCAAGATAAGAGTCATTCTGGCATGGATGACTTCAGTTGCTGACACAATCTAATTGCCTTGTCACGGATTAATTCTGGATTTTGCAGTAGGGGTTTTTTTGAGTGATCATGATAAGATCTTTTGTCAGGGACTTAACTCATAAACTTGCACGATTGTCTCTTCATCTTTTGACAGTCACATTTTTAAAGTGTTTTCTTTATAAACATAACAAAAACCAAACCTCTAAAGGATTTCATTTTACATGCAGTAACATATTCCTTCTGGTTTTGTGACATTGCACTGTACTTCCCTTCTACATCTGAATTAGTAAATGCATCAACTGCTCGCTTCAGAATCTGACTGTCATCTGAAAGTTTTTCTTCCTTTTTCACTGGCATCCAGTAGCTAAAGGTCCAGAATGAGGAGGAGTTGTAAACCACAGTTCATGTTTCCCCCTCCTTTTTTTTTTCCTGGAGCCCAGGAGGCCAGTGAATCATTTCTGAAATCACTATAGGTCTGAGGTCCTTGAAGGAGAAAGTTATTGTTCAGAGAACAAGTCCAGCAGAACATGGCTTTCTCTAACCTGTCCCTGTCAGATGGGTATTTTTTATTTTGCCCTAGAAGCTAAGATACATGAATCTGCAGTTTCAAAATCACCAGTCTTTGTGGTTTGTGGCTTTTTTCTGGCTGACCTTTCTCAGTAGGAATAAGAGGAAAGCAGCGTTCATAGTCTGTAATGTTATTTCCTAGCATTTGCAGTAGTACCTCTGCTTCCAGACTCATGAGAGCAGTGTTTCCCCTGTGTCCTGGACTGAACTAGACAAGGGATCTGTAGTCTTACCTTGGAAATGCTTTGTTACAGCATCCCTCAAAAATAGGATTGCATGTTAAAGCAGTATCTAACTCCAGCAACATTCATTATTATCACATATAGCCTCTATTAAAAGACTCAGTTAAATGAGATGCATGCCTTGATCCCAATTATGTGTCTGCTTAAAGTATGGTTATTCATTAACAACATAACAAATATATCAAAATCTAAATGTTAACATATAGAGAGGCTTTGTCTCTGAGGTTTGACCATTTTCCAGCTAATGTTATGCTTCACAATGGACTAACAGATTGTGAAAAGTTGAGCCAAATGTGAATAATCACTGAAGTGTGTTATGGGGCAGGTGAGACTCTTCACATAAGGCCTGAAGCCATCAGCCTCTCCAGAAGGTGGCAAGCAATAGTTTGATGGAGGAACAGATTACTCCCTTCTTAGGTTAATGACTAGTAGTTTGTGTTTTAGGGGAGTGGACAAAGGCGAATTGTCCCAGAGATGGGGATGGATTATAAAGCAAAAATGGTTGCCAAAGTAGGATCCCCTTCTGTGAAGGGAATATGAGCTGAAAAAGACCTGTGAGTTTATTAGATAAGATGACCCTTCAAGGCCAATCTGAGTCTAGATGGATGTAGACTTGTTTCTTTTAATTTCCATTCTCTTGTGACTATAAACCTTGGTAAACTGCATTGTCTATTGTGGATGTAGTAAATAAATCCTTTTATTAGCCGCTTACATTGACCTGGTTTGGGTGAGGTATGATATCAATACAGCCAGCTAACTTAAAGGAATTTGTGCCCATAGGCTTTTGCAATCCATAGATGGTACTGAACTACTCTCAGGCAGCCAGCAGCCCAAAACATTTCTTAGAGGCTGTGAAGGATAGTGGAGTTGCACAGGCCAACACACAAGCCAGTAACTCGGTGCCTAAGAAGAAGAGATATTTCCATTGCTGAAGAGGAAATCTGGAATGCTAGTGAGAAGCCCAAGGATTGCAGAGGAGTATAAGGGTAGAGGACATTATTGCAAATTTTACAAATTGGGAAATTAGCGATAGAGAAAAGTAAGATAATATTTCTAGTGTACATGCAAAATTCTTCTGTCCTGATACCTTAGCCCATTCCTATACTATGCTTTCAAGATCAGTTTTTTTTCCAGCTCCTGTTAGTTGTTTCCCATATGGTGGTTGCCTTCACTAATGCAAAGGTTAAGCAGACTGTTAAGTCAGCATGCCTCTGAGATAACATCCCATTTTTAGAATTAGTTCAGTTTTCATTAGTGAATTAACTGGACAGATAAATATTTATGACTATCTCAGATGTCTGATTACAACAGGAAATAAATAATTCATTATAGAAAATTGCCTTTGTCCAATTGATACCACAAGGATATAAATCAGATACGGCAATTTCCAAAAAAGCAGCACGATATATTGTTCTTGCTGGAACACCCTCAATAAGCATCTTTTAGGTGCAACCATTGCCGTTCTAAGCTGGGTAACAAACCTTCCCTTGTGTGAATAGCAGTGGTGTCAGAAAGTCTATTTACAGAAATGTGCATATATTGTAAGTATAATGACGGTTGGGACAATTTAGACAATCTAT
Source organism: Haliaeetus albicilla (assembly GCF_947461875.1). Taxonomy (NCBI): domain Eukaryota; kingdom Metazoa; phylum Chordata; class Aves; order Accipitriformes; family Accipitridae; genus Haliaeetus; species Haliaeetus albicilla. Next base: position 23,222,777 of record NC_091486.1, read on the forward strand.
ATACAATATATGATTTCTGTTTGATATTGGGAAGTTTCTGTGTGTAAATCTGTCAGACTGCAAGCATCATTTTGAATGGGGGTGTATTTGCCTTCTCTGTTGTAATTCTGCTTCTGTAGGCTGATTGAAATAAACTTTGTATCAGCCAAAAGCTAACAAAGAGGAAAAATTAAATTTTGTTGAGTGAATGGTGTTAAATAAAGGATTGAATACTACTCTGTGTGACAAGCCAGTTACCAAGTTTTAAATTTAAACTTGAAGGCTAGACTTCAGTGGGAGGTTTTGTTCACATAGTGGGTTTGAAGAGGAACCACCTAACAAGGAAGGCCAGAAGATCAAAGGAAAGGGATTCTTACCAGCCATTTTAAAGGAAAATCAGCCTCTCTTTCCACAAAAAGGGTGCTTGCTGCAGAGATCCGGGGGAAAGACTTAGAAAAGAAGCGCAACTGTGTTCCAGAGTAAATGGCACAAGCTTGAAAGAAGAGATTGAGGACTTCTGGTTATAGCAAGTTAGAAGCTGAAAGAGTTTGAAATGTCAGGAAGCTGAGACAGTGAAGTCTTAAAACAACATGTTTATTGTTTTGACTGTTTATTTATGCTCCTTGTAATAGCTAAATTAAGGGGTTTTCAGAAACCTTGTTAAGGCTGGGCATATATCTATTTCACTCACACATTTTTGAAAATACCCTTGTTGTGGAACTCTGAGAGAGGGTTTAAAGGCAGTGGAGAACGAGCTGCCAGCATACCTCTGTGGCTAGCTGAGCTGGTCCACAAAGTCACGTGTCCGAAAAGAGAAGCCAGAAGCATGTGCTCTGAGCCTCAAGGGACACTTATAAACATAGCAATCCATGGGGTTGCCTCTGCACTGTTACCTGGGGACAGCTGATGAGACTTCTGTGAGGGCTGTTGCAACAGAATATTGCTGTAATGTTTGGAGAGGTGTAGCTTGGGATGCCTATGTAGGAGACACCTTTCAATACAAGGTATTACTATTGAAAGGTACTAGTTTGTTCAATTTGTAAACAGAGAACCTGAAGCATGGATAAAATACAATTTCTGTGGTACAGGAAGTGAGTTATAGTCAAGAGTATCTCTTGAGTTCTCCTAACTCCTAGGATTGTATTTGAAATGTAAAGTCTCTTTATAATGCTATCTAGTAAAAGGAGCATCCTAAAATAAGACAGTAAAATCCTTACACCACATCACTCATACCTTATAAAGATACCTTTCTTGAATGGATGATGTCAGTTGCTGTTTTGCTCATCATGCTTTTATTCTCCTTCAGGCTTTGCTCTTTCAGTAGGTACTCTCTGCTTAAACAGAGAGGTAGGAACTGGGGTTATTTGCAGAGGGTATCCTCACTGAAGAAAAATGGCCCATTGCTATATGGTGTGATAGAACATAATGTATGTAGGTTAAAGCATTGTTAAAAATTTGATGCAAACATATTGCTGTAGATCCTGCTTCATATTGTGTGTACAATCTAATTTACTTACTTTTATGGTGAAAGCCTTAACTGATTTCTCAGTTCAGTGCTGCTTGTGGTGACATACAAGTATATTATCTAGTCTCTCTCTTTTTTTTGTTTGTTGAATGGTATCACAAAATGTTTTCCTCTTTCACGTTCTGAAAGCCCGCAGACCTGTTCTACAAAATGAAAAATATGTAAAAGAAAACTGAATAGCTGCTAATGAACTGCTAAAGGCTGGTTATTCCAGGTCATAGGTACTGTACTAGTGCATGGTACAGCATCCTTACCTGTCATGTTTTCTCTTTGTAAATTAAGTTCAGGCGTTCTCTTAACTTTCTTCAGGAGCATCTGCAGCAGCCCAAGAAGTTAATCTGGGAAAAGAGGCCAGTTTGTTACTTTATTCTGTGTTTAAATTCTATTCTGAAAGTTCATGGACATTTTTTGGATTGTTGTTATTAAATTGTTCTCTCTTCAAGATCACAGCTCTTGGAGCTGTTAATCTCCCTCAAATCCCCTCAATCAGTAGGGGGATTCTCAGTGTGAAATACCTGGCAGGAGCAAGCTCTGAGAATTTTTGCTTGGGTCTTTATTGGCATCTGTAGTTTCTCCCGGGGTGCTTGTACCTTTTCCTTTGTTAGGATAGCTAAGTACTTTGGTGATGTGTTTTTGTATTAGTGGACATTAGGCCTCTACATAAGTTGTGTAGACTTTCAGGCGTCTTCCCTCGTGCAATAAAGACAAATCAGATCTTTCTTATTGACGACCATGTATCGGAATGTATAGTAAAGTGTACCAAGGTCTAAATTACTCTTTGAAGTTACAAAGCCAGACTTTTTACCAGATCAGTATCTGAGAGAATCAGGGTACTGCAGCAATGTTGTTTGTTATGCAGGTCACAATATACAAATGCATAAGTCATGAAGGTACGAAAAGTTCCCTCAGTTATTATATTATACTGTGGAAAGCTATTTTCACTCTTTTTTTTTTTTTTTTTCTTTCTTAAACTGGCTTCCCATCAGAGTTTGCTAACACATTAAACTTTCTGCTTGCCTTAAATATTAACAAATAGTAAGGTCTTTTTTTGGGGTTCAGATCAGCAAAAAACAGAGTTGTTTTTGTTCCTTTCTGTAGATTAAGGCATTATTAAATAACATATACAGGCATAACAGCTCTGAGCAGCTTCTATGTGTATCACTATCTGTCCTTTTCTTCTACCTCTCTGTACCCCAAAATCCCTAACTGATTTTCAAGTTCAATAATTAACTGTGAGCAGCAGGGGACATTGGCATTGTTCTGCCACTTTTTGTCAGTCTTTTCAGCTGGGAAGATGTCAAGCCAATTGCTTGTGGATTTGCCTTGGTCTTTGTTACTGAACTCAACTTAGATGGCTATAGGCCCAGACAGCATAACCCGAATAATACATTTATAATTTATTAAACTTAATTCTTTAAAGGTTCTTTTGATAACTGCTTCATGAAGATAGCTGCTGAAGGAAGTTTAAAATTAATGGATTCTATCTCATATGCCTATTATTATTTTTGAAGCCTGTTAGAGAAGAGAAATTATGCAAATTGGTGTCACGCTAGGCTACTGCACGCATGCTGGTAATGCATAACAACTAGCTTACTGATGAAAATATTTCATCTTAAGCAAGAGTCATTGTCAGCACTAAGAGATGTTCTTTGTATCATGGTTAACAGATTATTATTATTTTTCTTACGGATAAAGAAGAGTTCTTATTAAAAATCCTCAGTAGAATAAAACTGCTGTAAAAGTAATACTGGAGAACTATAGTGATGAATTATGATTGATTACATTATACAATTAAGGTATATTGTGAAACAATAAGAAGATCCCTTAAAAAAATTAAGCAGTTGTTGCTCACTCTCTGTGAATGACTAAGTGGCTTTAATTCTTCAGCTCCTGCATGTAAAAGACTTGATAAATAGATGAGGCTCAGGATCAATTAGTGTCACAATAATCTTTAGTATTAATGAAGCGAAGCTGCTAGGATTGAACGAGTTTATCTCTATCCTTCATGACAGCATCTTAAGCTAACATGCACTGCATTGTCTGTCTAGTACTGGGCATGGGAACCAGTACGCAGAACACACAGTTCTGTGCAGTGCTGGCTGATACAAGTGCTCCCTGTAAGGAAGCTGTCTTAGTCCTGAAGAATTCTGATATTCTTAGTGGGACAAAAATCCAATATAGGATAAGCTGGTTTCAGAAAATAGGTCACTAATGTAAGTTTGCAGTTATTTTCTTCCCAGTTTTATCCTACATCTGTCTTAGATTTTCTTTTTCCTCATCTGTACACAAAGTATATCAAGCTTTTCTGATTAGACTGCAGTGAAGAGCCTGGGTTTGGTCTAAAGGTCATCAGTCTGTTATAGCCCTTCATCCTTCCATTTTAACACTAACACACGCATTTTGTTTGCCCTGTTAAATTGCTGCCAAAGGAGGCAGAGAAAACCTTCTCAGGTATTGATTTTTCACACATGGGGACTGTAGCTCGTTGTCACTTGATTTGCCACCTGCAGTTTATAACTGAATGGGCTCATGGGATTATAAACTTCATTTTAGCATTGAGTTCCCAGCCTGAGGTGAAATTGATGTGTTAGCTGTTAGTCATTTGTAACTGCTTTAATGTATTTTGATAGTTGGAATTCTATTTAGATGGCTAGTATAAATAGCATTTTTGCAATAGAAATGCCACTGATCAGAACCTCCTGAGTTGCTGATCTTAACTAGTTTTCAGATATTTGGATCTGGTCTCGGATAATCATTTCTGCTTAATATTTTGGGGGTCTTTCTGGTTTTCATTGTTACATTTATAATGTAATAATTACGAACTATATTATGGTAACTGACTAGGTGCATAATTTTATTCAACATTTGGTCCTCTGAATTGTAGATATACAATGGATTAATTAGTGGTCAAACAAATACAGTGTATTATAGTTCCTCGTGAATGATCAGGGGCTTTATTTTCAGTAATACTCAAAGCTTCACTAAAAGTTTCTGTTGATTTCTATGTTAGTAGCAAGGTACCCTTTACCTCACAGGATAAGACAGCTCTGCAAAAATACTTGGTTTACCATATGCAGGAAGTGATTTTTTGCAATAATTTGAATCTCAGCAAGGCATTCAGTCTTTCATCACTGAATACAATTTTCTCTGTTTGTCCCAGCTTCCCTTATAGGTTTTCTTAAATACACAGTACCTCCCAGAAACCTTGGAAGTGTCATTTTTCCATTAAAAATACATTTTGCTAATTTTGTGAAAACAAAAGAAAAATGTATTTCTTGCATGTTAGTGAGAAGTGCAGGTTTGCTTTACTAGTAATCTCTGGGAATTATGCAATCTTTATATGCCTTGGCTTGACCATTTTTTTGCTTAACATCCCGTATCCGTACTGATCTAAGGATATTTATGTTAAACCTTAGTGAAAAAGTTTTTTTGAAGTTCTGTGAGAAAATCCTTTCTTACAGAAGATTGCATCCATATTTGACAGAGAAGTAGAAATCCCCCAAATAAATAAGTTCCTACAGTTTTTATAAAAATCTGTGTCAGGCTAGAGGAATGAATCGTAAGCAGTGTCCCCTCTGAGGGGGATACAGGTTGAATTTTGTCCTTGATACATTCTGCTTGGGTTCTTCCACCCATATGCTAACAATTCCAGCTTAGCTACAGCAGATGTTGTCTTTGGGGTGTATCAGAGGAAAGGAAGAATTATTATTATGATGGTAAGAAATTAAAAAGATGCAGATTTATCAAATTCATTAGTTTCACTGTTCATGAAACAAGTTGCTTTGTGGCTTTCTTAGTTTTGTGAATTACTGTTTACGAATCTTTTCACTCTAGCTACATTTCAGCTTTTGCGCACATTCAGTTAGAGAAATTCAGCTATGGTAGACCAGAATAAAGCATGTTGTATCTATGAAATCCTATGAAAATGAGTGGGATTGAATGATTCTAACAGAAAGAAATGTGATTACTAATATAATACCATTGACATCAATGAAGATTAGATAGAAGAATCAAAGCAGCAAGTGTCATGACCCAGACTGGACAGACCAGGGAGTCATGTTTAATTCAAAATTCCCTCGGGCTGAATTAAGGTGAAACGACACCAAACGATCAGTTAAAGATTTTATTCATAACAGAAGCAAACGGAACTGGGGAGGCATGGTAGTAGGTGGCAGGGTTTCTCACAATAGGACTTGGCATAAGACTACTTCTGTAAACTGTGTAACAATATACATCAATTCAGGGAATAAGGAGATCCCTCCCGTTGAGTCACGAGGTTCAGAGCAGACCCCCTTGCTTTCCAGACTCCTCCTCAGAGAAGGGTCTAGGGGCGGCTGGATCCACTCTTAGTCTCAGACTTGGTCAACGGTTTATATCTTGAAACTACCTCAGTAAACCAGGTAACCTGGGGTAACCATATACATCAATTCTGGGAATAAGGAGATCCCTCCCATTGAGTCACGAGGTTCAGAGCAGACCCCCTCGCTTTCTAGACTCCTCAGAGAAGGGCCCAGAGGCGGCTGGACCTACTCTTAGTCTCAGACTTGGTCAGTGGTTTATATCTTGAAACAGATGAGGTGTACGGATTGTGGAAAAGGAAAGAGGTAAGACAGAGAGAGAGAAAGGGAGAGAAAAAGATTTTACCGGTCCTGGGTCCAGCGTTGGTTCAGTCAGCCGAGGAGTCCAGTCAGCCGACGGGTCCAGTTCCACTGGGCTTGCGCACCCAGGGCTTCACTTTGTGTCCTTTTATCATCCTTGGCCCTACTTCGGGCAGGCACCCGAACTCATCAGGTTAATGAGCAGTTTGTTAGCCTTTGGGTTTGTGGAGTAACTTCTCCTTCCCTGCAGACACTGCCATTGTTTGATCTTTGTATCAGAACAGCTTATCAGAACAGGGAGCTACGCACCCTCCAGCAAGCCCTCCCCCTCCTGTTGCTGATGTCTGAGCTGATGGGCTTTTCACCTTGGTTCCTTGCTGTGCAGGGTTTGTCTTTAAGCAGAACTTGCCCCACCACAATGTTTGAGACATTAACTCTTTCCGTCTCTCACAGCAAGAAATTTTTTAAAGTAGTAGTGATCATTTTTATTAAAAAAGATGGAGTGGCTTGAGTTCACCACATCTTTAAGACCTTCCTACTCTAGAAAACCCCAGTGGTTGCTTGTTCGGTTTTTGGGTGTGGAGTAGATTGAGGCAGTGTTTAATTTAACTTAAAGTGCATGGTCCCATTCTGTGCATGCTAAGCAGATCTCTTTAAGGCTAATATTACACTGTTTGCAAGTCCCATTCAACTAGAAAATGGCTTGACGTGAACCAAACTGATTTGACTGTTGTAGACAGCAGATGATATGAAGCCATGGGTCTGTGGTAGGAGAGAAGCAACTTCAGAATGAGCTCTTAGGAAGCAGAAGAAACCTGATTTTTGAGGGAGATGCAGTTATGAACGATCCAGGATGCCAGTAGTGTTACCTGGACCCCATGGAAGATGGAATTTTATCAAGAGTGTTGTGGCACTTCTTTGGGAGTCACAGAATGAGGTGCTAAATAGTTCTGGAGTAAAATAACTTCTTTGTGACCCAGCAACAGTCAGCAGTGCCTCCTGATCTGACACAGGCCTTCAGGAAAGACTGAAAATGCATACCCAGTAAGAAAAGCATTAGATTTACAGGGGAGCTGGTCAGGGGCCAAGCTGTCCTTTACCTTTGTCTACATGCATCCTAGATCTGTTTGTGTATGAAACTGGCTGATCGCAAGGATATATTTGCCACCCAGAGTAGTCTTCTGTTTGGCTTATACGAACAATACAAAAACGACCAATCATTGTTGAACAAAGGTTAATGTACTCATAAATATAAGGGTGCAATAAGAGTTTACTTATAAAAATTTATAATGCAACAGATTATGATGCAATGAATCTAAATGAAAACGTGCAACTGGATTGTCTGGACTAGGCACATACATCTTTCCTACCATGCATTTTCTGGGACATTAATGGAGAGTTTTCTGGTTTAGACTCAAAACATTTGATCTAAGAATTTGAATTAAGATTATAATCTTAAAAATGCTTGTGATTCAGCACCAGTTTAGGAGTGGTAGTGTGAAATTTTCACCATTTGATTAAAGTGTTCAAAAATCAAGTTGTTTTTTCTCTTTATTTCTAGAGGAGGTGATATTTAGATTTCTCTGCCACGATGTCAGTAGCTGTTTTGTGGGCAGTTTATTATGGTTGGTCCTAGGAATGGGGTTGTGTTTCATGCTGTGATGAACTGGAAGCATAGACAAGACAAGAGAGCAAACATTCCCAATGCTTTCCTCAGAACTAGCGTCCGATTACAATCCATTGCCACTGGTTATCACTCTATTCTGACCCTGTGTCTGATATTACAAGTCTAAAAGCTTAGATTATCTAGTCCATCCATATAAAGGAAGCAGAAGGAAAGAAATTAACAAAGATATTCCTGAATTTAAAGGACTTTATGGAGAGAGAGTGTATGTAAGAGCAATTGGTAAAAAGTTTAAAAAGTTGGAGTACGTGGAAAGGCAGAAGGTGTTTCCCAGTTACATCGTCTCCATCTCTATTTTGAACACCCACAGAGTCAGTTTCATTATTTGTATATTCAACAGAAACTTGTTCTGTGAACTGAATTTAGCAGGAGTGTTTTCAGAGATCTACCTTTCATCTATAAACAATAGCAGTTCTGTTCCTGATTGTCCTGTTTTTCCCTTATGTTGGCCTAGTGAAAGGACATGATGGGTTAAAGTATGGTTCTTTTTGTTTGTAAGTTGTATAGCATCAATAACAGCTTTTCAACATATTTTTATTCTTCTCCTTCATCTCCTTCCATCACTGACCTTTATCCCAGAAAGAACTATGCACATCACATTCTGCAGTTTCTCTTTCTGAGACCAATTGAGAACAGTTATAGGATGGTGTGTTGATGGATTCTTTATAAGCTTCATTTCAAGATATTGACATCCTCTTTGTTTTAACCTAGCCAGTGAGAAACAGCAGGAGGAGACTAGCAGAGGAAGATGTTCTGACTATTGATTTTCTTATCCCTTTCGGTGGTTCATTAATTCCTCTAACAATTGCTTCTTAGGTAGCTGTCTGGGTGTGACCATTACTAGCCAGCAGAATAGGGGCTTTCATGGCTGGGTGAAGCCATAGCTGATAATGTCAACTTTACCTTCCGAATTCTTCTATCTATGAGTTCTTCATTTAGTATGGAAGCAATATTGAGCTTCCTACAAATAGGGAAATAGCTTCATTTTGAATATGACATTCTTATTCTTCCACCATATGTGTAGGTGCCAGAAGAGTGTAAGCCAGCTGTTTCACAAGAGAGACAAGAGGGGTTAAATGAAGAGAACATTGCAAAAACTAGGCTTGTGCATGAATTGTTCATATGGAAACAGTATGTTCAATTTTGTTTCGCTGGTATTGCCATTATGTCTCTACCGGCTACAGTTGTCTAGTACTGTATACCATGACTGTTAGAAAGCACCCGGCTGGAGTGAGGCTCTTACTAATTTCAAAACCTCTGTGAATGTCCCGTTTTACTGTGAGCTAGAAAAGGGTGCATTTTGGAAGGCAGTAGGCAGGCAAATCACTGTTGTGTAGGAGTAAGGCAGTACTGCAAATAGAACAGTAATTGTAAAGCTATTTCTGGCACTGTTTTTCTTTCTTACAAGTCTCTCTTGTCCCTATAATTTCTGAGAAAGATAGCCGTGATAATAAATTTGTAAGAAAAAGTTGCTGATTTTATTCCAGAAGTAATTATATCATAAAACCCCCTGCATGTAGTTAATCTCTATAGGGTTTGGGTTTTTTGTTTTGTTTTCACAACATAGGTGAAGATCACAGTAGAACTTCTAATACACCACATAATATTCCAGATGGCTAGTTTGAGGCTTTTTAGAGCCACGGAATACAATTGGAAGGCTGTAGTTCACAGAGGGAAAAATGATTTGTGCACTGTCTGTAACCCATATTTGGTTTACGTTATCTTTTATATCAAACAATACATGTAGTCTGTTTGTCTTAGGGATACTGTTAAGGGGTGATAATGTGCAATCATTGGTTCTAATGTTGATCTTACAGAGAAATATTTTCTTTAAATGTAGATAAATGTTATTTGCACATTTGCCTGACTGCCATCTAAGTTAGTCTGTCATGCCTGTTCTGACTGTTAAAGGTTTTCAAAATAGAAAAATCCAGGTGTTATGAAGAAACCCATGAAATTTACTTTACTGATGGAGAATATCTCTTTTCCTGGATAAATGAAAGAAACCCTGTCAATGGCTGAAGCCTGTTAGTAATTTTTTGTCTCACCCTATTGTTTGTCTTGGTTTGTCAACTTTTGCAAGATTTATTTTAAGTTAGTATATTATCTCTGCTTTAAAAAAAATAAAATCATGCTATTTGCCCCTATTTTAGCCTGAGTGCTTTGACTAGACTCCATCAAGTTGTCCTTACTCTTGCTTTGCATTCTGTCTCTTCCCAAGTATGCAAAACAGGGCTTGGTAGAGTGCTACAGGCTTGTTGATAGCATGTAGTCATTCCTCAAATAGCATAAGCATGTGCAGTCCCAAATAGCTTTGTGTCAGATGTTCCCCATCCAGTAGAGTTAATTGCCAAAGTGTAATTTTTCAGCATCTGGTGTGGACTATTTTGCTTGCCTGCATGGAACAGATTTAACCACTGAGAAGGTTTCTCCAGCTGGTGGCAGAAATCGTGAAATACTTGTAATCAGTAGGTCTCTAATAGGTTGAGGCTCCCTCTGGGGAGAGCATTGCTAAGTTTTTCACAGCTAGAAGCCGCTCTCTGTACATCATTTCAAAGCCCAGGGAGGTGTTAGGCCTGACGTGGGGGGAGTGAAAGGAGAAATTTCTTCCTTAAGAAATTTCAGCTTCAGCATTTTATTTAGTGTTCAGGTCTTCTGAATATGGGGTTGTTGTAAAAGTGGTTGCATTCATGTGTAACTTTTCACTGTAGAAATAAAAAGTAAATGGCAGTCCGTGTTAAAACAAGGGCATTTTATTTTCTGAAGCTCAGCAAATCAGGAAGTAGAAAAAGAAAAGCACAAATTCACTTTAAAACTTCAGCTTTTTCCTTTAATGTTTACATTTTGTGTGGTTTGTTTTTTTTAAAAAACAGATTTTACTATAATGAAGATAATAGCAGATACTGTTCTTTTGCTTTTTTGTACTGTAAAACATTCACATCTATCATAGGAATGTCGTAAGGATTACTATGTTGTGTGCAATGGGCACTTTTACTGATGGCAGACGTAGAACCTCATTTAGATATGTATTGCTTGAGTTCAAGAAGAGGCTGTTTTAGTTTAAGCAGAAGAGGTTTATGGTACATATTTGGCAAATCTCATTCCATGTAATGCATAAACACGCTACCTGTAAATGCTGCCTTTTTATCAGAGTGCACAGAAGTGCTCATTCACTAAAATTTTTCTTCAGTCCTCCACCAGGACTCCATCTGTAACAATTTTGTGTTAAATTTTATGTTGTCAACGTTGTCGTCTGGTATAAAGAAATATTAGTGTATTCCAAAAATTTGGGAGATAACCATTTTAAAGATTTCTTAATAATCAGAACAAAAGCAGGCAATGACACTAGATTATTTTGTTTTCAGGAAAAACATTTATCCTCAACAGCTGCTTGGAGGGAGGCACCATAATAAACATTACATCTGTACAAAGAGTGCCATGTATCATTTTGCGGACAATCTGTGTGATAGGGTAGTTTTTATAGTGACAGTGAAATAAGTATCAGTCTTTTTTTTTTTTTTTTTTTTTCTTGTAAGGTTGCATCACAGCTGTTTGCAGCCTATTCTTCTCTGTTTCTTTGCACATGAACATCTGTAGCATTTCTCCTAAAGCTTTAAAATCATGCATGTTCAGTATGGGGTTTTTTTAACCTGAGATGCAACTGTTCCAATTTATGTTTGTATTCACCACCCCCACAGCCTGCAAGCAAACCTTGCTCTTAAGGTTGGCTTATCAGGAGCTACATGTCTGTGGCTGCTGTCTTCAGTGCATGTAGTACAGTCTGTTCACGGATTTCAGAGAAGTCTTTCACCTGACCTGCTTCTCTGTTGAGGTGCTAACTGTATGTGCTCAGAATACTGTTCTTTATTTGCGGCATGCTATATTGGATCCAAGTAGTGAGAAACTGTCCTAATAAATTACGTTATTGACCCACAACAGATAAATGACATTGACTCTAGCTTTTTTTTTTTTAACCTTCCCTTCTTTTTCCTTCTCTTCGTTGCCTTTTTTTGGTCAAAAGACCAAAGCAATTCAGTATATTATTTGGCACTATCTTTGGTGCAAATATAGTTTTAACCAAGGAGGGAAATAGAGGTTTTCTCTAAATGTGCCTGCCATTGTTAAAAAAAAATTATACTTCTTCTAACCTGACTTCAGTAACAGCCATGTTTTGTGCCTGCTATATGGTAAATTACTTTAACAACATGTAAACATTTTGTCTTAGAGTCTAAAGGAATTTAAAAATTTCTTCTGGAAAGGAACAAAGCATGCAAATTAGTTTATACACATACTTCCATTTTGAATATTGCTATACAGACCTGCACTGCCTGTGAATTGCATACAGGTTATTTTCTTCTCTATCATGAACAGAAAGCACAATTATTTCTTTAATTACATTGAAGAGCTGCTGCTTCATTCCTTATTAATTTATCAGTTTCCCCAGCCAGGCTCACATTTCTTTCTGACTAAATTTCTCATGCCAGATAGTTGTCACTGCTGCTGGAAAAAGTGAAGAGGTAAATAAGACAACAGGTTTTTAAAATTATTTCAAGTAGTTTTGGAGATATCAGGCATGCTTAGAAAGAAATGGCTCAAATCTTAAAATTCAAGTGTATGTTTGAGATGCTAGTTGATCCATCTCCAAAAATCAAGAGCTTTTGCAGTCAGCAATGGTGGTGTCTTCAATTGCTTTTGTCAAGATCACTTTCTTATTTTCTCCTTTGGTTTGCTCATGGATCTCAAGACTTTACATCTCCTAATTAAGTGTACAGACAGCTGAAGGGGTCTACCTACTGACAGCTACTAAATGGGCAAATAATATTCTTTCTTAGAGAAACCATAAACCATAAACCAGTCAGCTTCCCTAATGAGGAATTATATAAGAAGGTTAAGTTAGTCTAGTCTTAAACTTCATGTTTCCTTTCTCTAATTCCAGTTCAGGGGCAAGATCTACGTTCTTACTACTTGAAATGAAATCCTAAAATGGTATTGTCATTTTCCTAATCACCAGAACTTGCCATCTATGTAATTTTAAGGTGGGAAGGAGCCTTTTCCATAGGCTGCAGTGATCCGTGCATCACTCAGGAATGTTTGGGGCAACGACTCCCCTGACCAGGAGATCTCCTGAAGGTGGAGGTGCAGTCAGCCTGTGTACCTGACCATAACACACTCTGACTGAAATACAGAGATAGACAAGTGCAATTGTTGAGAAACATCTCCAGTGATGCATGTCACCCCAGTGGTGTGCCTGTTGCCTATTATCAAGTTTGTTTGTATTTTATTATACCAGCCAGCCCAGTCTTAACTTTTATTAAACCATGAAAAATTTAACTTTTATTAAACTAGTTATACATAGCCCTGTTGTAGGTGTATCAGATATGATGAGGTGTTATACCTACTGAATGCCTGTCTGGCGATTATCCAGGGAGCATCAGACAAAAATATGTTAAAAGCATGACATGGCATTTTAATGCACAAGAAATAGGGCGTCATTTCATGAGCAGTGTTAAACAAATTGTGTAAAATGTCCATTAAAAGAGCATGCAGTAGAGGGAGGATCAGATTTTGTGAGAACTTGTTAAAATGTGTTCAGAATGATGCAGTTATGGGGCAATGTTTGAAGCAATTAATACATACAGCAAAGTAAGTAAAGAGAAGTAGTCTCCAGAGTTTTCTTTCCATTCCTTCATTTAGTGATCTTATCTTTCTGTCTGGTTTTCATTTGTGATTCTATCTGTATTTCTTCTCAAATTAGGACAATATTTGGTTTCTTTATCATAAGGTGCCTTTTTTAGTACAGAGTTACTTAGGGCTTCCCGCTGTATGTGTGTCTGCTTTGTTTTCCAGGAAGCCATTGTATGGATTGTTTCAGTATAATTCCACTATGATTGGACTAGAATCATTAGCTGATCCCTCAGATACCTGGGAAATTATAGAGACTATTGGGAAAGGCACTTACGGTAAAGTCTATAAGGTTGCCAATAAGGAAGATGGGAGTCTGGCAGCAGTAAAGATTCTGGATCCTATCAGTGTAAGTAAAAAATATTAAACTGTAACTTCATTGTTAATTTGAAAGAATTCTCAGAGCTGACATATAAATCAAATGTGTAAGATATTGAAAGCGTCCTGAAGGGAACAATTTTGCAGAATGCATTGACAGAAGGAGTTTGGTACCAGCACCTGAAAGCTGCAACTTACAATTTCATCATCTTGTATGTTATTTGAAGACAGCATTTGCGTAGTTTCTTTTTTAGGTCTATGTAATTCTTCTGGTACAAATTTAGATACCTGTGCTCGGAGCATGCAAATGATAAGGTGGCACAGAGGCATTCCTCTTAGGGGCCTGCTATAGCAGGGAAAATACAAGATGCTGTTAATCTTAATGTTCTTATTTTATTCTGTGTACTCCCCAAAAGAATTACTTTTCCCATCACAGAAGTACTGTGAACTTTAGGATATTTTATAGTTATGTTTTATAAGTGGATAATACTGCAAGGCAATAGTTAAGATAAAAACAGAAGAAGAGCACAGCCCAAATTCTCAGAGGTAGTTCTGTGCTAGCTGCAGTTTTAGTGGGTACTGAATGCCTAGGTCCCCTTGAGAACCAAGGCCCTAGTTTTCAATGGAAGATTTAATTGGCAGCTGCTCAGGTTGGATCAAACTGGAGTGTGGTCATGACAGCTGGGCTAAAATATTTGCTAAAAAAAGTTAACGTTTCTGTCGTCTACCACTACTGAAATTCATCTTGGTTTTCTCTTGTGTAAATCTGAAGAAGGTAATAAATTACATCCTTTTTAGCAAGTGCAAAAAAAGGAAAATGCATGTAAGAGCTTAAATTTTCTAACAGTCAGTCTGTGCAGAAACAAAAATTCAGTGCTTAAATACTGTTCTGAGTTGTGGCCTGTGTGCTGATATGAAACAGTATTTTGTAAGTGTCACAGAATTCTTTCATTTAATTACATTTGCTTATTTCATGAGTTTTGTTTTGTCTCTCTTTAATTGTTTCTGGTATATGTCTTTTCCTCATAAGAATGTGTTTGTTTTTACTGATGTCGCCTTTGAGGTTTTGTTAAATTGTTCTCTGGTCCCATCTGATGACCACAAAAAAAAGAATGAATCAAAGGTTCATGTATTTACATTTAGCTTACACATTAAAAATATGTGTATTTAAAAACAAGTTAGAAAATAATACACTTTTAAATTTCTTATTTAGAGAACTAAGCAAGGTTAAGTATAACTTTTACTTTTCTGGTTAAATGTGTTATGCACTGAAAGAATCCTTGAAGAACAACTGCTTGCTTTACGCAGACTTCACATTTCTGTATGTAAAAAAAGCAAAAGTAGCATGATTTGGTGTGGCTTAAAGTTACAGTATTGAGAGTACTTTCAGCTACATTAAATTAAAACCATTTAAAAGTACAAACTAATTAAAAAATGGTTTTTTTTATCCATGAGAGTTTGCTCTTGCTTTGTACAGGCTTACTGTGTTTATATGTTCTATATGTTTGTGTTTTTTATTTAGGATGTAGATGAAGAAATTGAAGCAGAATATAATATTTTGCAGTTTCTTCCCAATCATCCTAATGTTGTTAGATTTTATGGGATGTTTTACAAAGCAGATCAATATGTGGGAGGACAGCTCTGGCTAGTACTTGAGGTAAAAACATTTTGATAACGTTACATCTTAACTAGCAAATGTTGTTGGGTTTCTGTTTTTTATTGCTAGAAGAGTCACAGGCTTTCATGATTCTCTGATTGGGGCCGTTAATCAAAGGACTGGTGAGAGATGATGTGTGGTAGCCTACTGTTGAAAATCACATCCAAACTTAGAAGTTTGTTTAATAGATAATGTCCTTGCGTTTTATTTTTGTTCAAGTTGCTACATTCTGCCTCCAAAACAAGCAAGTACTTTTGATAAGAATGGTTTGCCTAAAAACAGCCTGATTTTTTTCATATTGGAGGAAACTTTAGACAAGACATTTCTCTGAACTTTGGAGAGCTCAAGCACTTGAGAGGAATGCAAAAGATGATGTAGTTGTAACATGGAGGACAGTTAAACATGCTGCCTACTGCAAAAGTGAACAGGGAAAATGTAATGGGAAAGTCTGTTTTTTGGTAATTTAAAACTAGAGGCTGGTTGTTGTTGAAAACCTAGCAACAGAAATGCCTTGTTAACTCTTCATGTTCAGTAGCAATTAGTAGTCTTGCAATGAAAAATGTATTTTGGTGATCTCGTTGCCAGTTAAGTGACTGCCAAAGATTGTTGCAAGATGAGAATTTCTTCTACGTGTTTTCTAGGCTTAATTGATAGAGAGCTTTGCACAGACTGATGAGCAGTAACAGACCATTCAAACATTCCTCTCTTATAACTAGACCGGTAAAAGTTAGCGTTCACTTTTTAATTACTGGTCATTTTAGAAATTCCACTCCCAGTTCTTGAATGGTGACTGGAATCAGAATAGGGAATCTTTATTTCCACTTTAAGCTGTGAAATCTCAACAATACATCTAACTTATATGTACTGCAGAATTATGTAGCTTGAATGAAAACTTTTGGGTGTGTTTCATCTTAAATTTCAGTAACTATTAAAAAAGAAGCTTTAGAATTTTTGTTTTGGTGTTGTTTTTTACTGTATGCCTGCTGGCTTTGTGTTGAGTTTGGGCTTGGTTTCCTATGTGTTTTCTTTTTTAATACAAGTGTAGTGTATCCAACAGATGCATGAGATGTGGTATTACATATAACATATTCTATGTAATAAAATTGAATGTAGAATTTTGAGAGAGTTAGGTGTTTGTACAGACCTTATAAATTAAGTATGTTCATTTTAGGTGTGTTTTGGTGGACATTATCCAAAGTTTTAAAGAAATTTGACATTTTAAAAATTGTATTTTCCTTATACGGATAAATTTAACAGACAAGGCAAACTATTTCTTGCCTTGGAATTTATGTGCAAATCTATGTATGCATAGCAGTTACTTTTTATGTTATAAATTAATGAGACTTTTTCAGTAAAAGGGAATACACAAAGTACTCAGACTTTGATCCCTGAGTCTTTGATGAAATATATTCATTGGATGTGTGACTTCCAAAATATGTAATAAAAAGGTGGATTTTTTTTTTTTTCTTTTTCCTTTAGGCACAATTTTGCTGTGCTTACTCACTACAAGCAGGACCTTTGATAAATGCCTAGGATGAGGAAGGGTAGCAAAAGTGGACACCTTAAATATTTTTATGATGATGCAGTTCTCGGATAGGTATAGCACAGGCAACTGTAAAGCAAGCTTCCCTACTTTTCCATCTAAATGTGCATCAGTCCACTTTTTGAAGTACTACCCTTAGGTATAAAGCGGTAATGAAGTTTACAAGTTCATTTTGTCCCAGATCTTTGCTGACTGTCAAGAACAGTGTCACTGACAGCTGCAGTAATGTTTGTGGGATATATTTATTTTCAGAGTCAGTCATTCATTTAACATATGCTACCAAACAGCTGTCAGTCTGTACCATTTTTCAGTCACAACCAGCTTGGGGTTTTTTTGAAGTGAGGGCATGCTTGTCAATTTTTTTATTTGCAGGCTAGAGATAAGTTTACTACAGCCTGTCTCAATAGAACATTTAGTGCAATAGAGGCAAGAAACAAAAATCTTTGACTTAATGGCTTGTCAGCAAATGGTTAAGCATGGAATGAAAAACATGCACTTTCTCTCATGAGATGATGTTCTCTTGTAAATACATTTGATGATTGATATTGAGCTGAATGCTTCCACCTAATTTATTAAAAAAAAAAATAATCCCTACTAATTAATTTTAAAGTAAAGTCAAATTCCTGCAGAACCCATCAATATTTTCAGGGATGAATTTTTGCTTCAGGAACTTATTTACATAAAGGATGTCTTTTTTTATCATGTGATCTGGTCCTTTCCATGAACTAAAACTTTTAGTCTAGTGAAATTTTTTGATGCAAGGGGAAGTTAGTAATAAATTGAAGGATAATATCGACATATCACAGAAATTAGTGATTGAACTGATAGACAATTCATAAAAGCTATTTGAGAGATGCAAAACTTGAGGGTTTGTAGAACTTCTGTTTTCATACCATTCTCCTGATTTATGCTGTAACATTTTAAACTTAATACTGATAACATAAAATGAATTTGTGTTGAAATGTATGTGATTTCTGTATGGCAGAAATGTTGCTGCCTACAAAAACAGGTCTAGAGGAGAAAATTCAATGAAAGAAAGGCAATCAATTCTCCCATCTTTTTTTTTGTCGAACAATTGTGAATATTAAAGTAAGTAAGAAAAGGACAGAGAAAGAAGAGAAAGGAAGGAGGCAAATAGCTGCTTAGAAGTGCATGGACAGTAAACTAATGGTGTGAGTGAAAACATATTTACAAGGATTCTAATTTTACTTGTTTCTCCTACTCTTTTGATGTATGGCAGCCCATTAGTGGGAAATGCTTGCAAGAAGCTGCTTTTCTGGATCAGAATGTTTCATCTCAGTTGTTGGCAGCACATGCCATCAAATCTGAGTATAGAGATATGGCTTCTGTCTACTTTATATTGCCTGCCAGCAGGAGCATTGATGGAGTGAAGGTTTAAAATGACTGTAATTTGTTGCCTCCCAGTTATCAAGAACATCAGTCTTTTCTGTCTGGCCTTTTCTTTGCACAAAAGCAGTTTTTTGAAAAGACAATGCACGTATTATTGTGAAAATACTCAAATAATGTAAATTGGACTTATCCTCTTCTAACAACAAAATATAGTCCCATTCGTAATATTTTGATTTTTAGTTACGTTTTATAAATTATACTTTATAATCTTTGGTTTTAACTTCCCTCCCCCCACCCAGGCTGCTGTGATTTATTATTAACATTGCTAATAAAATATATTCTAAGGTGGGGTGACAACATAAATAATTGCAAGGTAAAAATCTAGTTGTTCCCAGACTTGTGTTGTAGTGCAGTTTTGCATGGTAGGTGTTTACAGCCTGAACAAGTATATTGAGTAACTGAGGACTTGCCTTGCTTCCCCCCCCGCAACTCCTCCCTTCACAGCTGTGCAATGGAGGTTCTGTCACAGAGCTTGTCAAAGGCCTGCTGAAGTGTGGCCAACGGTTGGATGAAGCTATAATCTCATACATCTTATATGGTGCTCTCTTGGTAAGCATGTTCATTGGGCTTGTAATGACAGCAGAGGGTGCAATTTACTCGTCTCATACATACATTTTCCATTTATAAAGTATGGTAATGTTGACAATATTATGCGGACTATTATAGCAGCAGGGGTTGTATCAAGCATGTAATCTGGTGGACAGATGTTTCTATAGAGTATGTACAGATTGTCTTCATTACATTCCCTAATAGTAGGGTAATTGTTTTTAAATAAGGGAGTAAACTTATTTTTGTTACTGCTGGTATATAGGGCCTTCAGCATTTACACAATAACCGGATCATTCATCGTGATGTGAAAGGGAACAACATTCTCCTGACAACAGAAGGTGGAGTCAAGCTCGTTGACTTTGGTAATGACCATTTCCCATTTGTTTTCCTGATACATGCAGTTTAGCCAAAGGCATCTGTTTACTTTCCCCTGGGAAGGCAGAATACCATAGTGAGAGACTTTGTCAGAAGGATACTCGGAATTATTTTAAGAAGGAAAATGGAGAAGGAACCTGGTACAGCAAGAAAAAAAAATTCTAACCAAAAATCAGTAATAGACTTTTAACTTGTAAGCTTAAACATAATAATTTAATAATTAAAAGTAGTTCTGAAGGTACCATTTTATTTACAAAGCTCTTTTGCATTTCATAAGGAATGTCAGTTTCAGGGCAGTTGTCCTCCTAATTTAAATTTAGATATTCTGTCTTTTGCATATGAAAAGGAAACATTCTTCTCTCTGAAGTGGCTTTTGCTAGCCTTAAGCATATTTTTTTCCCTCTGAGCACAAGGTAAAATGGTCCCTTGGGTCCAAAACCCAACATCCACTTAATTTGTGATTATTGCTGTTAGATTTCAGCATTGCAATTCTGGAAACGTTGTAAGAAACGGGGGGAGAGAGAGACAGACAGATAGATAGGTAGATAGAAGGGGACTCGGCAATAGAATTTAACTCAGTTCAGCAATTTTTTTTCCCTTTAAACATTCACTTAGAAAAGTAAAGAAATGCTGTAGTCCCTCAGATATGTATGCAATGGAATGGACAATTTTATTAAAGGTAACAGAAACAGATTATTAGTAATATGATTTATTAATTAAACCATATAATGTGTAAAGTGATCGTCATTGAGAATAGCGTTGTATGACTAACAGATGTTTGTTTAGCAGTGCATGAAGGTAAAGAAGAATGTTCACAAAATGAGACTAGTGTAAAACGGCATGCCAAAAACTTCTGCAAATAGTAATATTTTTTAAAAAATCAAAAAATATTAAATTTATGCAGTGGAAAGAAAATTTGATACTATGTTGTCATGGTATTATAAATTTAACATAAAAAAAAATCTATTCACAATGCTAAAGTAAGTTGGGAAACAGGAGACTCTGTCCCTATCTTCTAGGGACAAAAATTCATTATGTTGAATGTTAAAGGCAACAATTAAAATAGTGCTGGGAGAAACATACAGCCTGAAGCAAAACTTGGAGTGAGTCCCTGACCTAGTACAAGGTAGGAAGTTCCCTTCTCATTTGGGGGAATTTTGGCAGCATGATCTTTCTTTATAACGACCACATTCTGGGAAAAGTTGGCTTTTCTCCCCAAAGCAAAACGAAGGCCTCAGCTGCAGTGGAAGCTTAGCTTGGAGCTCTGGCTTCCAAAGGTGGATCAGCATGCTGCAACTCCAAGTGGCACATTCAAGGAAACTGAGAGCCCCAACCTTTGTGGTGTCCCATGGATCTCTCTGATTCCACATTTAGGCTTTAGGATATTTTCCTACTTTTTAAGTTACAATAGGAATTCTAGAAAATCACAACAAATATGACTACCTCAGAAAAAGACATGAGTTAAATCTCGAGTGTTTCCTAACACTTAATTCTGAGGAAATGCCAAGAAATGCCCACATATGTGGGCTTCCTGACTAAAGAAGCATCAGGCACCAAGCTTTCATTAAGTTGCTATTTTTACCCTCTAGTCCACTGCCATAGTCACAGAAGGGACTCTGGGAGTGAATTAGGACTGAGTCACAGGTGATACTGTTTGTAGAACTGTTTGTCTCATTTGTTGTAGAAAGTGGAAGATATATAGTGAAAAATGCAGGGAGTTCAGGAAGAGAAGGGACGAGCAGTTCAATTGAATGGCATCAAATTGGTGACTATTCTTACTTCTGCCAGTGTTTCTCTGTGACATTGGCAGGTTGCTTGCATCAAACTTTTTAGAACTGGCCACTCTGTTCCTCATTTTCCCAACAGTTTGAAACATCTTGTCTTCCTTTGCAGAAGAGCTAAGTGTTCTCGAACTGCAGCTGAGATCTATTACAGCTCTACTTGAGGCATGTGGAGTGCCTGAAATCTGAAAGATCTGAGATTAAGTACCCCAAAACAGTGGATGCTTTGGATATTTTTAGGTTAATCACTGGAACTAATAATCCTCTCCCATTTTACAGGAATGTTAAGGAGATTTATTGTTTGATGAGGAGGGAAGGAAACATGTCAAAAGAAAAAGAAAATAATAATTTTAAATTTAGTATAGGATTGGATATACTAAATAAGTAACTAGAACTTAAATCAATGGGGATAAAAAAAAAATTAAATTACTACCTATTTAGTGAACGAGATCCATTCTGTCCGCAGAATGAGACAGAATCTTGAAGAAAAAAAAAAAGTTACTTCATATTCAAGGCTGCACATATGGATATTAGGTCACAGAGAGGATTACACAGATATCCTTAATTGAGGCTTTTTTTTTTTTTTGCCTTTATTGCATGACTTTACAGCTTGCTTTTTCAATGTAACACGCGTTTCTTCTCTCAAGTGCTCTCGACAGCATGATATATTTGAATAAATGTTGGTAACAGTGTAAGTCGACCCAAAATGTCTGCAACTTATCATTCATTTATGCTCATGCTCTCTCACTCTCTCCCCCTGTCTCCCTCTCTCAGCTCTTTGGTATTCTACACTGTTTTGGAGTGTCCATAGATAGCAGTTACAAATTAAGCTAGCTGAAGAGACATCAGAGTTAAATGCACAGAGGCTTGCTGTAGGTCCTAGCCATTAACTGTTTCACAGCAGTACTCAGGAAATCACTGAAGACTTGCAATCACACTGGAAAATGAAAAATAAATACAGGCTTGAATGTTGGAGCCAGCAATCAAATTATTTAACTTATGAATTATGAGTCCCAATTTCTTATTTATTGGCATCAGGCAACATGTGTTATATCTGTTTCTGCCCATTTTTGTCTCTGGGTAATGCCATAGGAGCAGACCACTGTGGTTTTTGGTTTTAAACAATTTTAAGGTGGAATATGTTTTTAAGTCAATATTGGTTTTGTGTCAACTTATTGGAATGCTCCTGAACTCTACAATTCAATTATATGTTGACCAGAGCACAGAAGAAGATTTGCTGCCGAAGTTCATTCTGATTTGTTAACGTTGTTTGATTTCACTTTAGTTCGTTCTTCCTTTTTTCAGTTGTGCTTCAGTAGTCCAGTCACAGTCAGCAAAGCACTGAAGCACAGGCTTTGTTTTAAGCATGTGCTTAACTCCCTAAGTACAAGCTGCAGCGTGAGCTTGATCTTCCGTGCTTTTCTCAATAGGGAAAGACTTAAGTAAGTGCATAAATGTTTTGTTGAACAGGAGCCTCTGCAAATACTCTAGGGAACAAGTTTCCTGCCAGTGGTGTTCAGGGAGTAAATTTCTGAAACAGAAGTTTTAAAGTCAAATTGTAATTTGGGTAGTTACTGTTTATACTCATGAAAATAGCAGAAAGAAGTCTGTGATATTTAGGTGCCAATTGAATGTTTGAGTTTGAATGAAAGTGCTTCAAACTGAGAGTCATTCACAAAATACCTCTCAGCAATCCTGAACTAAAACAGCAAGCTGAAATTAATCAAAGAATTCAGTACAAATGCTGCACTTACTTTGGCCAGGCATTCTGCAGCTGTACTCCCAGGCTTGGGGTTTGTTTTCCAGGTACTTGAAATAAACTGGCTGAAATGACAGAATGAATTTGAAGCCAAGTTTTTTGGATCTGTTCTATTGCAGGTGTTTCAGCCCAGCTCACCAGCACACGGCTGCGTAGAAACACCTCAGTGGGAACACCCTTTTGGATGGCACCTGAGGTAGGCAAATGTTCCTATCTGGGTTGTCTCCATTCATTGCAATGCACACTTTGTTGCCACTTCCACATAAAAGGAGAAAAGGGTATGTTTTCTTCCCTCCACTATGGCTGTGTTTCTACTTTACATCTAGGCCCCTGTAAAGTAAAATGAATGTACTATTAGAATATACAAAATGGATTTCTAATAATCTTCATTCTTTTCTTCTCTGTAATGTTTCCATAAAAGTACAGATAATCTGGAAATAACTGAGGGTCTCCTTGAAAATGTCATGACTTTCCAATGAAATACTGTATTTTTTTGTGTGCTTGTCTGTGCCTCTAAATACAAACTGGGAGGAGAAGGAGGAATTCCCACATTCCTGTCTTGCTATAGGACTCTGCAAAACCCTGACTCAGCAATGTGTTCTTTAACCTTAATCATTGAATGGGAACCTACACACTTAGACACATGGACTAGCATAGATGAGAAAAATAATCTACAGGCAGCCTAGCCAAGTATCTTAGACCATATTTTTACATACTACTCCCCAGACATAACCCTTTTCCTCCTATTTCATGAAGCTCTAGAAAGTTTTAACACACTGGTGAACAAAAGTCCCTTATGTACTTTCCCTAAATTTGGGGTGAAAGAAGTTAATCTTCGCCCTCCCCACTTTGAGAAACAAAAAATACTTTTGTAAGGTATAGATTATGAAATTAAAAAATAGGGAATGAAAAGGGAGTGGTCTGTTTATTTGTAAGCTGTTAAACCTTTATAACAGTAGTAGCCTCATTTCTGTTGAAGGCCATTAGACTTATTTGAATTTGGGGGAATTTGGGATGGAATTTGCATCTGTTACAAATGCACACAGGTCTATTTCTGTATGTCAAACAGTTAAAAGTATTGTGCAAACATTTGTTTTAGAACATTTTATACTTTTTTTACATCTATTTCTGTTGCTAAGGAAGGCTGATTATAGCTGAACAGAGAAAGAAGCTGCAGTAACAGATCCAAAATTGATCTTACACAGTCTCATAAAGAATGGTTGATATTTTACCATCTCCATAACAACCAGTTTACGTCACAAAGGAGACACGAGATACCTTAGAGACCACTGTGCAATCATTATTTATGGAATCACCTTGGTTGGAGACATTACGAAACCTTTATAAAATACTCCTCTAGACAGTAATGGACATATTAAGAAATATTTTATTGAACTCAGATTATTAGAAGTTCTTTTTATGGTACTGTTTTGCTTGAATAATTGCTGTCAAAGGCAGTAATTGTACCAAATTTATTTTCCCATCCTGCTTGAAAATATTCATTCTTGAGGTAAAAAGCCAAAGAGATATGCAGAGATTTTGATCTGAAAAATTTTTACCTGAAAATACAACACACATGTAACCAAGGTATGTTATATGCATAGCACATCAAAACAGGAATAGAAGTAGCTTTGAATGCTTCCTGTTTTGAAAAGATTTGTCAAAATAATCAACCCAGTACCATAAGCATAGTAACTCATATCACATTTGCATGCCTGCTTGAGCCATTCCAATCAGGCTTCATAGATGTACCAATCTGCAAAATAGCTGTAAGGTGCTCAGATATCTGTTATGCTGTTGTTGAAATGGCTTTTAAATGACAAGTTGCATAACGCTCGTGCTCAAGTCACTACAGTTGCTTTCTTCATGTTCATATGAATGACATATTTCAACTGACGTGCCTTACTTCTGGGGAGATCTTTCTGGTATTTTTAAAATGCGCAGCCAAATTTTTGTGTGAAAGATGAAATATTAGGACTGCAATAAGCTGAAAAACTCTGCTTGGGTAACAGCTTATTAGGAACAGTGTTTTCTGGATGAGACTGGTGAGATCAGTAAAAACTAGAAAAGCAGTTGCAAAAATCTTGCTGCCTATAGGTTTTGACATAGGACAGAATCTATGTCAAACCCCAAAATACCATAAAATAACTGGACAGGAATGAAATGTTACTAATCAGGGAAATAGAAAGCATGAAGACTAGGAATTTTTTTTTTTTTAATTGGACTTTTACTATCTGCGTGTGAAACATAGGAGCCTCAGTCAATGCATAAGGCAATCATGGGACCTCATCTTATCTAAGGGTGAGAAAAGTGGATTTAATCTGAAGGGGGAGTTGAGAGGGCAGATGAAAAAGCCTGCCTTGGAGAAAGAGACTGCAGGAGTGTTTCAGAGAAGCAAACCTTGTGAAATGAAGCTGCTGGGGAATATTTTCCAGGATAAGCCCCAGGAAAATAAAACCTGGAGAAGAACGATGCAATATCATTCAAGCTGACAGATAGGAATAACTGGATATAAGCAGGAGACAAATGTGCTGGAAACTAGAATCACTAGATCAGCCTGGATCAGGAGCAGTCTGTATAATGAGGAAAACAATCGTATTTTAAGATGAGGTTTGCAAAATGTATCAAAAGGATTATATGGCATGGTCCTTGCAATAACAAAAGTTCATAGGAAAATAGCAGTGACTGGGCGTGGTGTAAGGTGTTCTGTTCAGCTCAGTGTTGTTACTGGCTGCATGAAAAACAGCAGCTTAACAGTTCTGAGAGACTTGAACATCTTAGAGGGCTCTTTTTTTCTCATGACTGTAAGGCTTGTTTAGCAGCAACAGGACAAATCAAAAAGATTTGTCCTTGAGCATTTGTTTTGAGCAGAGCATGTGATTAACAAAAATTTTGCTGAAAAATGAAAATACAGGGAAAAACTAGGCTGTGTGGAAGCAACAGAGGAACTTGACAAGGATGAGTCAGTTTGAGAGCAGCTTTAAAGTAGACTCACTGAAAATCCATCATTGCTGTTTAACCTAATTAGTATTGTCTCACACTTACAAACGTGGACATGCAGAAACTCGAACACTGAATACAGGTATGCCAAAAAAAGATAAATAAGGCAGGATAGTTTAAGTATGGTGGATGTTTAAAGCTGCCTGTAGCCAAACACTTAAGTTACCTAAAATCTGCTTCTGTTATGCCGAAATAAATTGTGTTGAATGCTAGCAGGAGGAATCTGACTTGAGACTTTTGAACGGAACTGCCCTTACATCTCAAGTTCTAAACCTTAACGTGTCTTGTTTTCCAGTGCAGAACTGAACAAAATCTAGTTCAAATAGAATTGCAGTTTTCCTTTTTCCCAAATATAATTATAATATCATGATATAGCTGGAAACTTGACTCTTGAAACTAGCTCAGTTAGAATCTGTATGTGTTTTCTTTGGCCCAAACCTAGTTTTAAGAACAGAAATAGAAAAAGATACTTTAAGTCAGAAAGAACTGGAGAGATGCTGAAGGTAATTTAAAACCGCAGGGAGTATGCTGTTATATTTTACTGATAACTGCTAAAAAATGACAATGATGCATGTATACATATGTTTTAAAAGGAACATAATTAAAACATAGTTGATCCTTTGAAGAATGATGTGTTGAAGTATGACATGTGACAGTAGGAAAGGCTGAGACATTGGTAAAGGTATCATATGAGTTAACCAGAGGTAAAATCTGGGCTCTGTTTTGCTATTGATTTTAGAGGAATTTCAGATGTCATGCTATTATTTAAAGCTGTGTCAACTCTGTATTTTGGGTGTTTGTTATTGTCCTGCCAAGATGAAGTAATGATCGGTAAGACTGCCCCAGAGACAACAGATTGTTTTCCTTCCCCCTGCTGAATCAAGGGATTCCTTCCCCCTGCTGAATGCTGGGATAAAATGAGCATTAGAATAAGTTTCTGATATGTTAGAACAATAGGTGACTAGTTTAAATTGTCTTTCTTTTTCCAGTGTTCCTTTGTATTTTTTTAAACTTTAAATCTGATCATATGTGTGTGCAATAAGGCAAATCCTGAAACAATTAATAATATTTGCATAATATTTGTGTCTCTGCATAATCTAAAGAAAAAATCAACCAAACTGGTAAAAAAGTACCCCCAAAGTACCTTTTGGCACCCGAACAGGGACATGACAATGGCAGTTTTGCATTAAGCGTTCTATAGCTAGTTATTAAGTGGCAAGCTCCTGTGCAGGTCACGGAGCTTGTTAGCTGCTTGCTTATCTCTAGCTTGCTGAGTTTGGGAATAAAATGGCAGGATGGACGCTCTCATGTCCCTGTGGATGTGGTTAACAAGATAGCAACTATGTCTCCACCAGCTAACAAGAAAGAAACACAAGCTTTCCTAGGCCTTGTGGGGTTCTGGAGAATGCATATTCCAGGTTATACTCAGCTTGTGAGCCCTCTCTATCGAGTATTAGTTATTTGCATTATCATTTGCATTAATGTAATTGAAAAATATATAAAGGGAAAAATCTAATTTTGCAAAGACTCACAGCAGCTTTTCCACTGAAGTCATTATTCATTACAGTAAGGGCTGTATTCAAGCCTTAGAATTTGGTCAAAAAAACTTCTTCCTTTTGGTAATTAGGGCTGATTTCTCTTATTTACCTCTCTATTGTAGGAGACATGAAAATTTACCAAAAAATCCATGTAATAGTAAATACATTTCATGTGTAGTTAAATACTGAGTTGGAAAAACAGCATAGAAGAGATAACCCCATCACTAACCTGGGCTTATGTTTTTAATTAAATCTAAACAAGTACAATGATACATTCCCCTGAAACTATTGAAGATATTCTCATTTTGTCACACTTCAACCTAGCTTATATGCCAGCCCTTTGCTTACATCATGGGACTCAAGGTCAGTATCCTGTTAATAGCTCTAGGTCTCTTCACTTTAATTCCTTATTAGCTAAAATTAGCTCTTCTGATACACATATTTTCACTAAACTTTTAAATGCCAGCTAAGCATGAAATTTTGTAAATGCTGATTTATAATGAACTGTAGGAATCCACTGCTTAGTATAAATAGAATATAGATTTCAAGAATGTATATATACTCATTTTTCTGCCTGAAAGCCATTTAAAAACAGTTGTACGGTGAAACATTATGCATATTTTGTGATAAAGAAACATAAGGAACTATGTACCTTCTCTAATAAGAAAATTTTGAAAATATTTCCTTATAACATCTTCCATGAAGGTGTAATAACTGTTCTTCTACAGCTAGTGATAAGATAGATTGCTGAATTAGCTCTTACTAGGTTGTTTGGGTTTTTTTTTTTTACCTCATGAATTACAGTAAATGAGATAAGATTGAAAACATAATTTACAAAAAATAACTGATTGTTCTTAGGAAGAAACTTCACAGTTGGGAATAGAGAAAACTTCTGCTGCTTTCACAGAATTTGTGTTTATCTGGCATCATGATTAATTAATAGTGAAATACTTGAAAACCCCACACATTTAGTAGGTAAAAACAATAAATGAGATAAATGGTAAATATAAAGAATGGTAGCACTAAATAATTCATAACAGATTTTTGTTACATTGTGATTTGAACAATTGCTTGTTTCTAACATTACTATATTTATGACAGTACATTAAGCCTAGGGTGTAAAGGAATTGCCTAATGGGCATACATTTTGAAATGACGTCGCTGCTTTTGGGAGGTTTAACAGTGGGACACCATGGTGTGTTAGAAATTATTTTTAGGGAATATTAACTGTCCTCTTGAAATGCAGCACTGGGTTTGAGTGCAGTCCTGTGGTACGTGTGGTAAAGAGGTATGGGCATGTGAGAAAGGAACTCCTACAGTGTAATTGTGGGAAGGCGGGGGGGAAGAGTGGGAGCCATTGCTCTAAATAGATAGAGCAAGACTGTATGGAGAACTGGGCGACATAGAAGTGAAATGACTTGCTTAAGGACTTAGAGCAGGTCAGTGGCAGAATGTGGGTTGGAATTAGGTCTCTAAAAGTCCACATATGACTAAAATGCCCATGACACTGAGGTGCCATCTTCTGAGGGTTGACTGGCATGATTTAATAAACAAAGTTATCTTTTTGGGAACACAGATCTTTGGGAATTGAATAAAGAAATAAAAGAAATGGTGGTTTCTGCCCTGTTTGTTTTTTTCTCCCCACTTTTTCTGTGGCTCTCAAACCCAAGCTTTAACAAGCTGCAGTAATAAGGAGTTATGCTGAAGTTGCTTAAAGTCCAGAAGGAAAGCAGTGGAATTCAGAAAGCTGAGGTTTCTTTAAAGGAGATGGCACACAAAAGAGGCAGAGGGCACACTGCACCAGTGAGCTGTTCCCTGCAGAGTGGGGTCTGGCAAAATGCATCACCTCCTCCTTTGCCTCCAGGAGAGCTGACCTCCTCATGGGCTAGCGTGGCAGGAAGGGGTTGAAAAGGATGTGGCAACTGGAGGGAACCTCAAGGAACCTTGCCAGTAACTTTGATAATATGGCCATAATCTTGTCAAGGGATGTGGAGGGGTTGCAGATGCTTCTGTTTTGTTCTAACATAAATGGCAGCTATGGAGGGGTTGTAAAACTTTCATGTTTAAAGATTTAAAAAACAAAACAAAAAAACGAAGACCAAAAAACAAACCCCAAAGATTTAAAAAACAAAACAAAAACCAAAGTAGAGGTAATTGTTTCATTACCTCACTGCCCTGCACTGAGATTCCTACATGAAGTATTTACTTACAAGGCTGGAGTTGACTCTGAGATTTCAGTTTCTGTGTGAAACACCATTTACAAATCTGTGTGAGGTGTGTAGTGTTGTATATCCTTACTGATGAGGAGCAGATCTGTGGGCCAGAAACAAAATGTGTCTGTAACATTAGTAGTGCTTAAGCCACGATGGTCTCATGGTAGAAAGCAAAACAGATTTGTGTGCTCGAAAGCTTATCTGTTTTTCCTCACTGTATCATTTCTTCTAATAAAGGGTATTATGTTTCCCTACAAATGTAGCCTGCTGCCAGAGCAGTCTAATGGTCTCAGGAATATTTCACTTGGGTGAGTTAAAAATAAAAACTGATTACTCACAGCTGTTAAAACACAACTGAATACTTGACATATAATTAATTTTCAATGAATCAATATTGTGATAATTATAAGAATTATTTAAAATATGCATTACTTCTTATTATGGTAACATTTCTAACAATATAATCATTTTCTGATACACCATGAAAAAATTTGTGTGATGGTAATAAATAAAGAACTGAAATCCATATAAGAAAATGGGGGAATGTGGAACCAATTTCAGTCACAAATTTGCTATTTTTTTTAATTATGTGAACGTGCTTGAAGGGAGAGAGGGAGGGAGGAAAGGAGGGAAGGAGGAAGCGAGGGAGAGATAGAGATGGATAGATATCACTTTGGTCTGGATATATCAGTACCCCCAGTGCTGCTAAATGCTATCGTGAAAGATGACTTTTTTTTTCCCCCAATGCATAGGAATTGCAAGAATATTTAATATTATATTTACTGTGTAGATAAATTAAAGTCAGGTTACATAGTGTCAGGTGGAGCACAGAATTTCATTTGACTTGCATAGCTAGCAATTTTGTTATCCTTGCAGCAAGGGTAACAATTTTGTGCCACATTCATTTTACATACACAGTGTTTTTCAGCATTGTGCTCGCACACTTCATAAGCTGCTTAGTTAGCTACATCAGCTGAGTACAGCACCACCTTTTTTCAGGAGCATCAACCTTTTTAACTCCAGACTCTTTTCAGCGGGTGGGTCACCAGCACTAATTGTGTAACAATCATCTCCAGGTAGCACATCTATACTGCTATTATTGGTATTGTGTATGCTTGCAGCTAGACTTTGTGTATGCACTGTATATACTGAGGCAAAATGAAAGTAAGTTCACTTCTGATAATTCTGGGTAACCTTAAAATGGTTTAATGTATTTTGCTTCAGCTAAACATATGTATAGCTTCCTCTCTGCCCACAAGTCAGTGTGACCGCTGTACAAATAACAGGTGTAGTTATCTGTATTACTTGTTTTCCTTCTTTTAAATCCACCTGTGATCTACTTAGGGGCTTGCTGAAGTTCAAGGAAATCTTTGCATTGATTTTGGAACAAGTAGAATTATTTCCTTGAATATAGTCTTCTTGTCAGGGTGTGAATCATCTTGTGTATCTCTGTGGAGTTTTGTGTTTCTGTAGAAGTGATAAATCACACAGAATGCCTAATCACTGGCTTCTCTAAATTCCCTCCAGTTAGTGTGACTGATTTATTTATGTGCCGTCTTTGCCAGACCAGTGAATTCCCCACCACCACCTCACCCTGTCCCAGTGTGACCCTCAGCACAGTTAGTGTTGACAACTCCCATCACATTGTCTGTTTCTCTGTGCAGTGTTTAGGTGCTTTTCATCCTATGGCGGTATGGCTGGGCATGAAATCATGATGAAATTACAACTAATACAAAAGGTGACAGCCTGTCTCCTTAGCAACTTGGGCCACAGTGTGCACGTAACCAGCCCATGCCGAAGTGAAAGTCTTGGTGCTTATTCCCATGGTGTTTACTGGCAAATCTCAAGATTAACTACATCACCCCCTGAAGCTTTGGCATGAACATAGAGTTTGCAGCAAAGCAAACTACCTCTTCTTTTTTGCTTGTACAAGCAGGGGAGGATATTGCTGGATATAAAATAGGTACAGATGTGATGATGTCTTTGCACAAGGCAGAGAAAGGAGGTGGTATTTTCTTCAGTTTCAGATAATTTCTTCTGGGGTCTCTGTCTTCATGCCACACTGGGAAGAGCAGGCATCAGCAGTGCTGAGAGGTGCTCTCAGCTCCAGAACTCCGGCCAAAAGGGACAGATGTTTCAAAAAAATAAGTATCTCTGAGTTCCCGATAGAGACAGGAACATAATAAAAGACAGGTCAATGGCATTTTTCCTTTTTGCTCTGTAGGGAGTTGCAATAGTTTTCAAGGCAAAACAGGACTGGAGCATTCCCAACGACTTAGCTTGTAAACTATGAGTGAGAGAACTCTTTCTTCTTTAGATTTCAAGTTAGAGTGTTGTCTGCTAGCCAACATATAAAGCAAGCTGCCGATGTGTGCCTTTCATCAAGCAAAAAGCTGTAAAATTTGATTCTTGCTTTAAAAATAAAAATTAGTGGCATTTGTGTTTCTCGAAGTAGTGCATAAGTTGGCAAAATTCTAATAATAAATCCCACAGAAATTGAAAACTTGTTTCAAACCAAAATGATCATTAAATTCATATACATGCTGCGTACTCAGTGTCAGAAGAGCAGTTCACTTTGTATGTTTTCTGTGAGGCTGATCTCACTGTAGTCAGGCTAACTGTCTAAAACATACTGGGGTTGCATGGTCCATTGGCTGAATTTTTGTAAACAAAGAGAATGCAGGTTAAGGGGAATGTTTTTCTGAAAGAATCATTGCAGGCTCTGATATTAGAATGGAGGAGAATCTGATAGTGTTTAACTCCCCTTGGTTAGAGTGCCAGTATTTTGCCAGTATTATTTTACTGCCATGTACCATATTTACTGGAGGTATAGCTGTTACCTGTGGAGCAGAAGACAAACAAAGATGCGTTATACATTCCTTTCTCTTTGTTTGGCAAGTAATACATTGTGAAGCTGAGAAAAGCTCAAAGACCTTTTTTCTTTTCTAAAACAGCAGTTGCAATGTACTTTTTTTTCCCCATCCATTATGAGTGCAAAGCCCTCTGATGCTCATATTATTTTAGTGTAGCTTGTTAAACTTTATAAGACTGAGATACATAGCAAGTTTTGCCATTGGCCTGTAGTTAGAAGCAATTGTGATGTGCTTACAGAGGAAAAAGTAGTGGTGTGTTTGAACGTGGGAGACCAGCCATGTTTGTAGCACTGCTGGTGACGTCCAGTGTGCTCTTGAGCAGATCCTTCTTTTTCTTCCTTTGAAAATGAAAATATATTCCTCTGCATCATAGTGTTTGAGAACAAATAGACAGGTATTTGCAAAGGACTCAGCACGCTGATGAGAACCAGGCAACTTCAGAGATAGTCACTTCCAGGAGATGGGCTCTAGCAGCTTTTTAACCAAGCAGATAAATATTTTTCATATGTTAAAAAAGGAAGAACATAGTGCGTTTAATTAGTCACATATGGGTAAGCTACTTGCAACTTCCGAGTCATGGCCTTGGAAGCTGACTTGCATGATTTTTTTTTTTTTTTTTTTTTTTGAGGAAGTGTCCTTGAGTATAGAGATGATTTGGGGAACTGTTTAAAGAAACAAAAATAATCAAGAAATACAAGCTTTCCTTTCAATCTCTGAGAAAAACTGCAGTGAAGGAAACTCCAGCCAACACCAAGTATGGCCTCTTTCAAATATATTATTTAAGTAACTCTGATCTCCACACTGACTTTCTTACAGGTTTTTACATCAAATTTGATTTCTTTCCTTGTGTCTAAGTCATGGTATAAGGAAATGAAATTATCATATAGGCCTCTGAAATAAGGGTGGTGGTTTAAAGCGCTCTGCTTGAGCTTGAGTTGCATAGAATATATCTACTGCACAGTAAAACTTACCTTTTTCAAGAGATAGAGGGATCTCTGGGATGAGATCAAGACTGTAATGAACTCTTTGAAGAACTAAGAAATATTTCAGAGCTTTCACTTAAGACATTCTGTTGAAGAGAAGGGAGATGGGAAAATGATCTTCATGTGACAACTTTGAAAAACACCACATTAGCTAACAAAACTCTGCCTCTTCAAGTTTGACGAAAAAAATCCTCCCTCTTTTGCAGTGCTTACCTTCATTTTTCCCCATTCTCTTTATTTGGTAGTTGATGTGTAGGGGAATGTGTATGTATGTTTGTCTCAGATGGTTTGCAGACATTTTGCTGACCACTTTATCATGTCTTACAGACCACCAGTGTTCCTCAGACAATAGTTGAGAAACACTGGTCTAATACTCTATCAGAAGATTCTTTGACATTACAGCAATAAAGGGGAAATACCACTGTCAGTAGGATATGAAAAGAAATTTCTTAGGCATACTAGCCTGGAAAAATTGAGGAGGAAGAGAGCGTTCTGAACACTTGTCAAAACAATGATAATGATAGGAAAGGTCTTAATTTTTCTGGACTGATTTGCTCTAGAAAAAGAACCAAACTGTTAGTACATAGCAAAGGAATTAACTAATGTCCAACTTTACTGCCCCCCAAAAACTAAAATATACATTTCAGTATTATTTTAACTAGTATGTTCAACACCCCTGTTTTCTGATAAAATAAATGATGAGTGCTGTATGATGGGATCATGAGTCCAAGAGTAAAAGATGGACAGGTCCTGCGGGCCTGTTGGATAGCATCTCTACCTGAGACAGGAATGCCTCTTTTAGGTGCAGCTTATGGAGAAAGTAACCAAGAGGTTAAGCTGGAATCAGCAGCTTCTTCAGGAAAGGTTTTCTTACAGCAGGCTGTGAGTGGCTCTCTGCTAGCAGCTACCTCGGGTCCTGACTTGCATGTTGGCGTCTCTGCAAAGCATTGTCCTAAATTGAAGCCCTAATGTAAGAACTCAGAAGTAATACAGAAGTTAAAAAAAAAATAATAAATCTTCTAGAACATAGATACAGCCATCCTAGGACATGCTGTCAGAAGTTCTGTTTATCTTAAGTACAAATTAGTAACAATACTTAAAACAACGAGAAAAATAATAGAAGCTGATACTAGCAATATGCAGGGATCTGATAAATTCTTAAAGGAGTTGGTCTAATTGTTGAGATTTGGGAAGACAAGCTTGAGTCAGGATTCCAAATCATGACAGAATAGAAGGCAGTGAAGCCTTTGTCTCATCCCTTTGCAAAGATAAGGGCTAAATTTAAACTTTAGTTTGAATCTCACATTTAAATGCAGAATTGTTTCCAGCTTATATGAATAGTTACATTATGATTAGAATGCAAACAGTGGGTTAGCTGGAAGTGTGCATCAAGTTTGTGATGTAAAACAGTTCCGATGTCCAAGGAGAGATTCCTATTAACTTCAGTTTTTCTTAGGCGAGGTACATGGTGTGTTAATTAAGATTTTTTTTTTTAAATTACTCAAATCTAGTAGAGACAAAGTAAAAAAAAAAAAATTGGCAGAAATGACTGATGGAATATTCTTATCTAAAAAACAGCTGTGCAAATCAGTCTATCCTCATGAATAGTCATAGAAGTTAATAAAAACATCAATAGGGTTCTCTGCTATTGTAATAGGTTTCTGTAAGAAGTGTTTTCAAGAACAGAATTTAGTAGAGTGATGTTCTTAGGATAGATATTTGAAGCATCCCACAGAGCTTTAAAAAAAGAGGGAGATTGTTTTTAAAGAAAATAAACCTAAGAGAAGTTCTAATTTACTATTACATTTTTGTGGGTTTTTTCCTAATTGGGATATACAGGCAAACATACAGATTTAAAAGCTACATAAGATTTTAGACATGATGGTGTGAATTGTACATTAGGTTAAAGCATTGTTTTCTCTGCTTTTTTCTGATAGGTCATTGCTTGTGAACAACAGTATGACTACTCGTATGATGCTCGTTGTGACGTATGGTCCTTGGGAATAACAGCTATTGAACTGGGAGATGGAGACCCTCCTTTATTTGACATGCATCCAGTGAAAACCCTTTTTAAAATTCCAAGGTATGGCACTAGATGGCTGTCTTCACTCACTAGTTTGTTCAAAAGCAATCTATTCAAAGGAGAAAGAAATATTTGGTAAACATTTGTGCTTCAAATCCTAAGAATCTCTCATAGGAAAAAACATTAAAAAGCTGTAATGTTAAAGACCTTTTTTTCAGCCTGACTTCTACAATAATTTATATTTAGAACACCTTGAAATGATGAAGACTTACATATTTATTTCATTCTTATCTTAGAATATAAAATCGTATAATATCAAGGTACCTCCCTACAAAAGTACTTTTCTTAGCTACTATTGATAAAAACATTTGTTTCAAAAGAGGAAGAAGCCACCATTCGTAACTGTTGAATAACATTTTAAAATGTTATTCCCCTACAGTCTTAGGCTTGTTTTGCTGTGGAGAAAACCACACAATTTTGACAATGCTATGAAGCAGTCTGGTAGTTTCAGCAAACTGTAGTCATAATTTATTTTTTCATTTACCCAAGGATGTTAAAACGTGGAGATTTGGATTGTCATACATGGATATGAAAAATGGATAGAAATTCGCTCTATCTATAGTCATGTAAATTAGGTGTATTATTTCATGCTGTCTGTTTTTGGTTTTGTTTTGTTTTCATGTCATTGAGTCTTCCTGAATAATAAGATGAGATTGACAGTGTAAAATGGAGTTTAACAACAGAACAGTTGTAATAATAGAAGAAATATAGAAAGAATTTGTCCATCATTGATTAAACTGGCATATACTTCTCTTTTCCACATTTTGTTCATAAAGAATCGCCACTGACTGATAACAGTTTAAAACCTTCAGCAATGCAAGTGTTTGACCTTTTGTTATCTGCACAGTTACCGTAAGCTTTTAAAATGTCTTCTGATTGCAATTTGCATTTCTGATTAAGTCTAATTATATGCAGATGCCGTTGTGCTGAGTTCTATCTCCTACCCAGCTCAGACATGAACTGCCACCCCTCTTTCCAAAATTATTCATACTGAAGCAGTGGTTCATCTTGTTGCCTTTGCACAAGTATAAAACAGGTCCTGGCAATTAAGACAGCAAGGGAGACTTCTTGTTACTAAAGCAATATCTATACATTTTATCAACGCTCCGAACAGTTTAAAAGGACAGAAGCCATACCAAAAGTAACAGCAAGCAATAGGAAGATACATAGAATAGGACATGTAGAGGCTTTGATTTCTATCTGTAGTTTACCTCTTTCCCTATTTGCTGTTTCATCTCTGTATGACTTAGCAAAACAAAGGTGAAGTACCTATCTGATGAATTAAATAATGGGTACATTTACTAAATAGAATGGTAGCAATTTTTAAGTCAAGAGATTTCCCTCTGCTTTGCATTTTATGAGCTATAACCCTGCTGCTGTTAACTGTGCATTTATATTAGATAAAGCAGACTATGATGAGTGTTGGATGGCATAAGGGCCTGGGGTATAGGAGATAGACCTTCTCTTCTGGTATTTGTTTGAAGTCAATTCAGAGGGATACTAAATATGATGAAAAGGTGCATTCCCCTCTTATAGTAGTTTGACAGTTCAGAGGTAATCTTTAGAAGTGCAGTTCCTGATATCTGTGCTGCAATTCACACATTTTTAACAGCATTTTCAACATGAGCATTGAGGCTCTTCTCAGGTTGAAAGTGGTTCTTCCAAGCACTGGCTGTTGAGTGTTCAAGCAGCGGCATACAGAAACATCACAGCTCACCTTCTGAGACTGTTCAATCCAAAATCCTCTGAGTTCAGGGATCTGGCATCTTTATACTTTCTGCTTTCATGATAATATCTGTGTCTGAAGTTATAAATGCTAATGTTAAGCTATTTGGTCATTTTTAAGTAGTTAGTATCCTTGAGTATCATCTCTGAATTTATCCAAAACAAATTTTTACCTACTATACTACTAGTAACATCTAGTAGCAAAGAAGCCTACAGGGTAGCTGTATTTTATTGGAAGAATTCTCTCCTTTTATGTGCCACTTGCTACCTTTATTTGGTAACGCTTAGCTGCCCTGTGAGAAGAGGAAAGGCACAGTCAATCCCTATTTCCTCTCTCCACATGACTTGGTGTCATTGTAAGATCCAATCAAAAGAAAAGGAACCCTGCTGGGTTTTTTGGTTTATTTTTTTTCTTTTTTCTTTTCTTTTTCATTATTGCTTCTCATTTTCTTGCCCAAGACTTTCTCTGCATCCATCGTGCATTTGAGCCAAAGCTCTCAGCCCTAGCTTTTGGCTCAGTGAGACTACAGTTAGACTCTGGACTCAACAAGTTTTTTAACTGAGACTAGCACTCGTCACATCTCCAGAGGCATATGTGCTGTGCACAGGGATCTTCATGTCTTAAAATTGCTCTGCTGATACCTGCAATCAAGCAGCTTAGGTTAGGGTGGAGTGAATGAGAGGCAGCTTATTCATGCAGCTCGAATTCTTTTCTCAGCTGAGGGGTGGTAACCACTAGCGCCTGCTGCCTCCTGCTTTCTGTAGGAGGCTGTCTGCCTGAGCTGTCCCTACAGCGGGCTCTGCTCCACCCATTGTTTAAATCAAGATGTCATTCTGCACATCTGGTGAGATGGAGGAAGGGCTCAGTCAGCTGACTGCCCTCAGTTCACGAATGGTGACAGCAGTGATCTCAAGTGAAGTCTCGAGCTTAGGGCTCCTGAGGGATATAGTGAGGAAGAACTCAGCTAAGTTTTGCTTTCACCTGGAAAATGGCCACTAGCAGGAGGTTAGCAGTTTCCAAAATTCCCTCACAACTGTAATTTGCCATTCAAACCACATTAATAGTGAAGTACAATGGAGCTGAATACTAAGGTACACACTTCTAATTCTGGGATTCTGGAGGTAGTTTCAACACCTGGGTTGGGAAGCAATATAACCTTATATAACTCCAGCCTTGTGTATGTACCCATACTCTAATTTCTGACAGAGACATACATAATTTAATTTGTTGATAACAGCTCCTCTTTCAGCTGTGGTTTCTTGTGGTTTGATGTGAAACTGGCAAATCAGGTTTCAGATACTGTTAATTGTACTAAATGCACTAATACCAAATGACACCAAAGTGTGTTGCACAGTTATGGTGTGACTGTGGTACCCTACAGTCAAGCTCCATTTTATCTAGAAGTGTAAAAAGCTACTGCAAATAATGAGCAGTAAGTGTAGTGGGCTGTTGATTTACTGCATATATCTGCTTTCTGTATGTGTTCTCCCAGGATATTTTTTGTTGATTGGGCTGATTTGACTTTAGTTTGGAGAAGAAGAGGTAAAATTGGTATTCACAGTAAATGACACTTGGACATCACTCAGGCAGAGAGTTATCAGGAATTATTTCCTTGTTCCATTACATTCTTGACTACACTTAATCCATATATTTCTATTTATACTGCCTTCTGTGTGCTAGGGTGGTCTGTTTTGTGTGCTGCTGATTTCTTTACATTAGCAGAAAACTTT
The DNA here is from genome assembly GCF_947461875.1 of Haliaeetus albicilla. Lineage (NCBI taxonomy): Eukaryota > Metazoa > Chordata > Aves > Accipitriformes > Accipitridae > Haliaeetus > Haliaeetus albicilla. Next base: position 23,261,783 of record NC_091486.1, read on the forward strand.
GCGGTAGTTTTCAAGTTTTGTTACCAAGCACTGAATAATCTGTTCTCATGAATGTAGTTTAAAATGTTAGTAATAGAAAAATTGCCAAAGCTAGGTACAGAAAACTCTGTGTGTGTTTCCACAGAATTCTTCCGTTCTCAAGTAGGGAATAAAGTAGTTAAGTTTCCATGTCACTTTAGTCATTGGCTTTTTTCTAGAGACAGCCAGTAATTGTGCCATTAGCCTTGGCATTGAGTTTCAACTTAGTGAGCTGTGGAGCTAAGCCTTAGTCTTAAATTAATATAGTTGAAATCAGTGAGTCTTTACTTTGACTTTATAGGGTTTGAATCAACCACTGAATGAATGATTTTGTACTAACAGTCACAACAGTTACATACCCCCAAGATCTTTGGAGATGTCTTCTTGTGTAGAACTCAAGTCAAGGATTAGGCTGTTACTGTTTTCATGTGCTAATTTAAGCAGGAAAATGGGAAAAGCCAAACATCCTACACTACTTGTGTTCTCTAAACAAGAAGCAGATCAGGTATTAAATTCAGACGGTACTAGTTACAAGGCCTAAATGTTCTTCCAGTAGGTGAGAAATTACGCTTCTCTATACTTTCTATACAGCAGTTATAACCATGGAAGGGAAGGTCAGAGTGACACCGCTTTAGAAAATTAAGTATTCAGCAAAGCATACTCAAAATTTCAGTCCCCAGGAAACTCTCTGGGGAAATGAAGACTTTATTCCCAAACTTAAGACTTCTCTTAAACTTACCACCTCCAACTAACATAGGTCCATGCTTGAGTTATGTAACTTGAACCAGGGATGGACTGAGCTCTAGGTTGAATGGCTCGCAGATCTGCAAAGGAGCATGTCTGTGGATACATGATAGGAACCCAAGATGTTTGGATCATGTGACATTGCTGGAAGAGGAGGCTCCTTATGCCCATTTAAATCCAGATATATCTTCGTAATTTTTATTTGAAATATTTTACATTCCGCTCTTTGGAGGACATTAATGGAAAACAACATATCTCACAATGAAACATTCCAGTTGCTATGAACATTCTCTCTATCCCATCCTAGGTACATATCTCATTGGAAGACTGTTGAAATTAGGATCTTCCCAGTCATACTTCTCTGCGCAGGCTAGTATTTATATAGAAGTGACAGAACTTGTAGTGATAGCCCTGTGAACTCTCAAATAAGACTGAAGGCTGGTCTGTAAGACAGAAGTTGATAATATGGAAAGTTCTGATGGCACCAAGATGTTTGATTTTTGCATTCTCCATTAGTGCTCTGAGGTTCCTAGCTCTGTATTTTTGTAGTTGTTTTTATTTTCTAGTTTTCACATCTCTGTCCTTTCAGCATTGCTGGAAAAAGATTCAAATACTTTTGTCTCTGGTCAGAATCCTGTCTGCTGAAAGTGTTTTGTTTGAAGACAGTTCTTAACAGGACATTGTAGTTAACAAGGCCCCACTCATGTCTCTGTCTCTCTCTTTGTCTCCTCCATTTCCTCAACACGAGCAGTAACTGTCTTGTCTGATTGCTGTGCCTTTCTAATTAAATAGCATGTCTCAATCCTTTCTTATTTGCAGTTCTCTTCCCCCCCATCTTGTTCAGGGTAAGGATTTTATTACGAAGATTCTAGTGAAAGACCCATAAATGCTTCTGTTAGATAAGTAGCATGAGTTGAAAGACTGCAAACAGATGTGTTGCTCCCTGTCGTCCATTTTTAGTGTGTTTTAAACTGTATCTACAAACCGTCTGCAGTGTGAAGTGGGTGACATACATGCACTGGTGATCTGACATTGTTGATCCTTGTCCTGAATCAGACACACTTACACTGTTTCTCAGATCTAGAATTCTGTCTTGCAGCTACCAGAAGTCTCTGTTTGAATAGAACAGTAAAGAGGTTTCCTTTCATTGAGTCGAGCAACATAAAACGTGATTAGAGATTGAATTTATCTCAACAAAATAGCTGATTTCCAGAGGGCAGGTGAACCCTCAGAATTCACCGAGTGTCTCAAGTCAGGCATGAAAAATACGTGATCCCACTGTGCTGCACTCCCCTGAAAACCTGACCAGTGTTTCATAGCAGGAGATGCTGGATGCTGAGCACTTGAAAACACTGTGTTTTTTAAAGCGTGTAAGTATTAACTTGGTACTTTTGATAATATGGCCTGAGCTGTGGGCCAGATGCTTAAGCATCCTCCAGTGGTTAACCACTTCTCTTTAAGTCAGATATTTCATTAGACACTAGCCTTCTGGACCTTATATCTGTATGGTATTATGTAGATTTGGAAGAGAAAGGGATACAAGTTCATGGACTAATGCAAATTTTAAAAACCTCTTTCATTCATGAACATTTTATTATATGAATGTGTAGTGTCTTGGAAACAGTTGTGATACGACATGCATGAGACTTATTCTTAAAACTGCTAATGAGAAGGAAGCATTATCTTAGAGCAAATGTTAATGATCCGTTTTGCAATGATGCACACATTCTCCCTCATCAAAATGAATTCTTGGATCTAACTCATAAATCTCCTGAAAAGGGACCTCCAGTGCCTAGAGATAGAGATAAATCATACTGCGAAGACACTGAACCATGAAATGATTCTGTTAACATGTCATCTGTCTAGAATATATTTTCAAATCTCCAACAGAAGGGTCTAAATTATGAAGGGAAGGTGGCCTAGCAAAGTTGGTAATTTGGGAGTTGATCCTTTTAACCTCATCCATCTGCTGCTGCTACTTAGGTGTGTCTGTTTTGGCAAAATATTACAAAGTAAAAGATTCTCAAATACCATTACACCTAAGCTTTTTAAAGTAAAATAGGTCCATAAATTCTTCAAATGATGTTATCTTGTGAGAAATGTTACATCATATCAGTACTATCTCTTAAGGTAGCAGTGATTTGAAATTTTGAAAAGAAAAGTAATGGCTATGAAAAGTAGTGTGGCAAAGAGGGGATAAAGATTATATACACTGTAGTCTGGAAAGGGTGGGTATATATGCTGGTGTAAAGTGAGGATTTCAGATCATGTTGCAAAGATCCTGTTTCAGGATCTGCCTCTTTACAGTCCTGTTTACAGGGAGGTGGTAAATCAAGAGCAATTTTCTAGGTTACACTGACAGCTGACAATAACAGACACTGAACCAAATTCTCCTGTGTCTGTATCAGTCAAGTGTTGCTCTTCTGAAAGCAGTAGAAGGCAGCTGTTTTAAAACTGATTGGTGATAAGAAATGGTTATTTAATTTTCTAACCTATGAAAACTGAGAATTAAATGAAATTTCATTAAAAATCATTATGCTTCATTAATTCACGTGAAATAGCCAGGAGTGGGATGGAGTTGATCTTGTAAGTATTCACTGAATGGTGTAGTTCTTCACCTGCATTGTACTGTGTTGAGACCTAAAGCTCCTGGGAGTGCTTATTAGTTTGAATTTAGTGATGTTTGACTGCTTCAGGAGCTGACCTGGCTCTAGCAGAACCAAACCTGGTGTCTCCACCTCCTACACCATCACAACTTCAGCTTCCCGGTAGTTTGCAGGTAGGCAGTATAATTATCTTTGTACTTTCTGTGCAAACATACACTTCATCTTTAATGTTGGTAATGATCTCTGAAGAAGTTCTTTAAGAGTGCTCAGTTACTGTCATTTTTAAGGTACGATCATGTCAAGAGAGAGAATAGACCTCTTTCAGTTCTATAGATAGCGTGACTGCGGGCCAGTCGTATGAGGTAGAGGAGCCAAAATATTTGCACCTTCACTTGCTTTATTGTATACAGTGTGGAGCACCTGGTGTACTACAGGTAGTTTCATCAATCTGAACAGGTAAGAACGGTTGTGGGGACATTATTTTTTGGAGGTAACATTTAAATATTAACATTTGCTAATGTAGCCTTTCATATTGCAGCTGGCTTTACCAACTTTTTTGTAATTTTGCCGTCTGCATTGGTACTGACATGATACTGATATATCAGGTAGTGTACACTTTTACTGCTGTTGCTTGGAACAGTAAAGAAATAGAAGTATGCGTTGTAGGACAGTAAAGCCTAGAGTTGATTGGTTTTGTGGGAAAAAAAAAGCCAAAAGAATTAATGGAATTGTAGTTATTTAAAATGAAGTGTTAAAGTAATTAAAGGAACATGCTTGATAAAGTCTTATGATGAATAATTTGACAGTAGGTATACAAGTTTCAGAGCACAGTATTGTTTATTTCTTAATAGGAATGTGAAATGCAGTTACAGCAATGTGACTAAACTACTTCAGAAGACCAGATTCTGCCTATGGTTATAGGTGGGGCATCATGATATCCATAAAAGCTATGTATACTTGTCTAAGGAATAATTTGACTCTTAGACATTATTTTATTGTCTGATACATTGGACTTTCATTAGTGATCATATTTTTATAGAAAATCCCAAATACTAAAAATGCAAGGTGACATGTTACATCTAAGAGTAGTGTGGAATTATCTAATGAGCAGAAATGCAAGGTCCTCGGGATCCTCCTTGCTTGGTATATGAATAGCAAAGCAATTAAAGGATAGAGTCTTATCTGTAGGTGGAAAAGAGTACAGATCGGTGAGTGAGGATTGGGAAGACCACTACTAGTTCTTCGGCAGGTTACAGACTTCTTATATAATCTTGAACAAGTCAAATATGATTAGATGTTCAAAATTATTTAGGTCCCTAAGCATGTTGTTAGGTAGCCAGGGGAATTTCTGAGAAGCAATTCTGTGTTTCATTTCTGTTAAAATTCTTTTAATCTCCATTCTGTGTTTGATTTTTCCAAAGAGTTCAGAATCACTGAATGTGATTTCACAGAAAGTGAACCACTGATGTGCTTTTGAAAATGTCAGTAAGTGTGTGTGCTTGGTTGTGTCTTCTTCCACAGAATCACAGAATGGCTGAGGTTGGAAGGGACCTCTAGAGGTCACATCTTGTCCAACCCTCCTGCTCGACCTGGGTCACCTGTAGCAGGCTGCCCAGGACCATGTCCCTACAGCTTTTGAGTATCTCCAAGGAAGGAGACTCCACAACCTCTCTGGGCAACCTGTGCCAGTCCTCATTCATCCTCACAGTGAAAAACTCTTTCCAGATGTTCAGGCGGACCCTCCTGTATTTCAGTGTGTGCCCATTGCTTCTTGCCCTGTCACTGGGCACCACTGAAAAGAACCTGGCTTAGCCTTCATTACACTCTCCCTTCGTATATTTATATATATTGATAATATCTGTCCCTTCATATATTTATATATACTGATAATATCTGTCCTGAGCTTTCTATTCTCTATGCTAAACAGTCCCACCTGTCTCAGCCTTTCCTCATGTGAGAGGTGTTCCAGTCGCTTAATCCATCTTAGTGATCCTTTGCTGGACTGTCTCCAATAGCTTTGTATCTCTCTGGTACTGGGGAGTCCAGAACTGGACACAGTACTCCAGGTGTGCCCTCATCAGTGCTGAGTAGAGGGGAAGGATCACCTTCCTCAACCTGCTGGCAACACCCCTCCTAATGCAGCCCAGGATACCATTAGCCTTCTTATACCGCAAGGGCGCATTGCTGGCTCATGTTCAACTTGGTGTCCACTAGGACCCCCAGGTCCTTTTCTGTAAAGTCGCTTTCAAGCTGGTCAGCCCCCAGCATACAGTGGTGCAGGACTTTGCACTTCCCTTTGCTGAACTTCATGAGGTTCCTGTTGGCCCATTCTCCAGCCTGTCGTGGTTCCATGCCTCTGGATGGCTGCACAACCTTCTGGTGTATCAGCCACTCCTCCCAGGTTGGAACATGAGCAAATTTGCTGAGGGTGCACTCTGCTACATCATCCAGATCATTAATGAAGATGTTGAATGGGACTGGACCATTTTGACCCCTGGGATACACCACTGGTGATGGATGAATGTCCTGGCATTTTGTTTGCAGAATCTGTCAAAGCATGTATTAATTTAATGGGGAAAGAGTTGTGATGGATGAATGTCCTGGCATTTTGTTTGCAGAATCTGTCAAAGCATGTATTAATTTAATGGGGAAAGAGTTTTGTGCTACAAGGATAAGATATTTTAACGTTGTCACTATCACATTGTCTCACAGTTTGCAACAGTGCCAAGACATGCTGGGGCAGGGGCTCTGCCCTTATAAAGATGTATAGGAGTTATTCATTACTAATACATATCTAACAGGTACATGAACTGGTAAAAGTCAAATGCATCCTAGGGTTTGAATATCAGACTTAAACAGATTTGTGCCAGGGCTGAACTGAGTAATGAGTGACTGGTAGTAGTATTACTTTCATTACGTCACCTTTGTCTAAAAAGCAGAAGCTGTTTGTGTCTAAGACCATACCAAGTATGTATGGATAACTAGTCTTTTAAGTCTGGCAGTAGATCTAAAAATTGAAGTGTATGCAGTTAGCAGCCATATTGTAGCAAAATAGGGTCTGTTCCCTATTACCTTATGACATTTTAATATATTTGGGAAAGTGGTAAAATATTGTAAATATTTTTATATACTACATAAGACAGTAGAGAATCAGTCCTAAAATTAAATCATCTTGGTGCAATTTCCTTCCTCTCTTTCTTTAGCTATTCAGTTACATGATAACTTATATACAACTACATAACTGTTTCTCATTGATTTTTGTCTTTCTATTCCTTTTTGTAAATTGTGCACAGATAGAATTTGATTTTGCAGATGCATTCTTTGTTCAGATGTATTCATAGCCTAATTTCAGCAAGTAATTCATGCTCTGTGACTTGTTGTTGAATAGTCTGTTGTAAGCATGTACTATTTCAGCTGCTGGGGAAGACTTTGCCTGCGTAGTATATTGCTGGGTTTTGATTTGTTAAGAGTCTCTCCTCCAACTGCCTTTCTCGTGAATACATGCAATTACAAATAGAAGGATATTGTTTTATATGTATATTCTTCGGTGCTTAATTTAAAACAGTTTCAGCAAACATTCCTGCCAGTATATTTGTTGCTAGAACATTCATGAGAATTACACATAGAAGAGCTAAAATGTGTGCAGCTGAACTGAATTCATTGAGAAACTGAAATGAATAATCATGAAAATAAACATGCTCAGCTTTCAGCCATTTTCTGAGCAAACAAAAAAGAATCATCTCTGATATTCTGATTTATTCTCTGTGCTACACTCTAACACTCTCTGAACTCTAGGTAGAAGCTGAGATGCCTGACAGTTGTTTTTAGTGACTCCATATGCAGTTCATTTCATGCATTAAATGCACATGAACTGTTTTAGTCAACCAGTTTCTAAAGTAAATTATTACTTTTCAAAATCCATTACACAAGTAATAACAGACTGCTAAGATACAGAAAGTGCCGTTTTGTTTTGCTCTAGTGGAAAATTTCATGCTGACAAGGTTAAGCCCTGCAGTCTGAGAGCAGTCGAGTGGTGAAAGGCACATCCAGCAGGAGGAGAGGTGGTAGATGGACATCTACTAACTGTTGTCTCCTTTAGAAGTGAGGAACTAAAATGCGGCTTAGTTAGATTTAGGGGATAGAGCTGAGCTACAAAGTCTTGCTTTTACCATTGTAGACTAAAAATACATTTTTTTAGTGTGTTTTCAAAACTGTTCCCTGTTTCTTGACAGAACTACAGTAGTGAACAGCATTGTCTGTAGTTGTCCTGAGGCAGTAATACTGTGACGGTAGCAGAGTAATCCTTACATATAGTAGTTACTGATTTTTAAGGAGATTCATGCTACAGCGCACAGTAAACTGGAGGTTGCAATGGATAAGATATAGCATGGCTGAATTTTTTTAGTGCAGCAAAATACTTGTGCTCTGCATTTAAAATGAGTTTGAAGACAGTGGGACAATCAGTCAGTTATAAATAGTTAACAGCCAATTTTCCACCGTTCAGCCAAGAGAACAGCTTCCTTCCAGGTAGATAATTCACGTGTAATATTGCTTTGCAGTAAGACATTTAGTGTTCAGATATTTTTATATGATTGATTAATATACTTTGTTACGGAAATAGATTCTTAGGATAAAAATAATTGAGATAATCTAGCAGTCAAATTGTTCAGTAAAGAAATAGGTAGCTACATTTTCAACATATAAATCTACATCATTACCAGAGGTTGCTGAGAGGCTGCTGATGCCTTATCTAATAAGGTTTAGATAGATTACCTGCAGCACTAAACAATTTACTGAGAACAGAAAATGGACTTCCAATACAGTCTAGAAATGAAACATCACAATTATTTGAGGTACTCTGTAACCTTGGAAACAATTGGGAGCAGTGACATCAGCAGCAATTATGTGCAATTTTTGTCTTTAGTTTATCACCAAGGTAACCAGAGCAGGTTTCCCTGCTTGAAATTTTAAGAATGTCTTGGTTCGATATTAAGTGAGCACGCATAAAGCAGACTATTTAGGAACTGTTAAAATTGCATTCTGCTTCCCTTTTAAACTGGTCCTTCAGGTTTTATATTGTGTAAACTCATGAATTTGGTTGGGTTTTTTTCCTTTTCTTTTTCTTTTTCCTTTCTTTGAAACAGCTGCAGGCAAATGAAGCCTTGGTTACTGTGTTAAATTCTCTGAATACTGGAAAGAAGGAGAAATGAATTCCTTTTGCTGGCCCCAAATACCAAGTATTACAACTGCACATAGAGGCAGCAAATTGCACTATGTTGTTTTTGGGGATGGGACTCACCCACAGTTTGAGGACACATGATGTTACCATATCTGACTTCCTTGAGGGAAGCTTTGCATTAAAGTCTAGGTTCACAAGAGGCTTGCTGTCAGTGCTGCTTGAGGAGTCCAGTGGATGAGTGGTTCCCTTAGGCTTCCTGGCTATGAACCATCTTTAGTCAGCCTGCCTCACCTTGTGGTTGTGCCAGTCAGGAATGGCCTAGCACGACACCCATCTTTATGCTTAATCCAGAGAGGGCGTTATTTTCTGCATGGGTGTCAGAGAAGGTAACGTTTGAATTAAAGCCTTGTTGCATGGTGGAAAAACCTGTAGTCCCCTTCATAATTGCTCTGTGATGGGGAAGTTATGTGGAGTTGGAGCCATAAGGCTGACAGGGAGGTTGTTCAGACCACACATTCTCTCATCTATGTGTGACTCAATTTTAGAGATACTTTACTATGAAATAGTGATAATGCTTATCCATCATTCATGGAGGTAAAAGGGGGGGGCTGCAAAAAAGTTGCTTTTTTGTTTAAGTCTGGAACACTATCTCAGGTTAAAGCCACATCAGTTGGCAACCTAGAAATGCATGTATAAATTTGTGTTCCTAAAACTTGCACATTTTACCTGTGTCAAACACTTCCTTTTTTTTGCGTACATCTTACCCATAGGTTGCCGCACAGGCAAAATACACACTTAAGTTCTGAGAGTTATTGCGCATTCCACTTATGATTTTGCAGGGCGGTTGGTGTGCAGGCAACTTGCCATACTTATACCTTATAGATACAAGTTAGAACTTGATGTTTGAAGGAAAATAATAAAATTATGTTCTTGTTTGGAGTGCAGTCCTGAAGAAGTAAAACTGCATTTCAAGCCATTAGCCTGTGGGTTTCCAAAACATACGTTATAGCCTATGGTTAATGTTGGAGTTCAGTAGCCCACATCACTTATAATGAATTGAGCCAAGTAAATTAAATTAGATTTTTGCATGAAAAAAAGATAATCCCTTCACATAGTTTGGTATTGCAGAGAGAATAAGGCACCTCATACATTTCACGGTACCAGAGACTTTCATGGGTTGTAATTGAAAAATAGATGCCTTTCTCAGAAATAGAATATTGATGTTCATATTTGTTAAGAAATTAGTTCACTGACTGATAGAAGCAGAAAAAGAAAGACAAACTTTTTAGGTACTAGTCACATTCTAGCAAGATTGTAATTATCCTTGGGATTGTAATGAATGTGCGTTGATTATTTTATTTTTGTAATAAAAAGTCACCAAATGCCTATGTGCTTTGCCCTCTGAAGTAATTTCCAGAAATATGCAATAACAAGTAATTACACTATTTGCAAACATATTTGGTGAAAAGGAGCTGTGCTTTGAAAGGTATTGATTTGCTTGTTACAGTTATCATTTTGATTAATGTTAAAATTCTATGCAGTATATTTAGCCATTACTCATGATTAGTGCAGTAATAATGCACTACACATATATCTATCTATTTACTGTTAACAATTAGTGTCATATTTCTTTTCTATCACAGGTGTAATCATAAGTTAGAACTCATAAAAATTTTAAAGAAATATTTATTGGAGTAGACATTGGTTATAAATCTTTATAACTGCAGTATTCGGGGAGTTAACAATTATTTCAGTGTTTTTATTTTATGATAATGAAAGGCCATTTAGATTACAGTTGTATTGCATCTTCTCTCAAGGTTCCTCCAGGAGGTGGAAGTTTTTGCTACTGTTGTAAGGCCAGGAAAAACTCCCAGGCAAGACAACAAATACTGCATTCTGTGCAGAGAGACCACATTTTGCATATGAACAAACTGAAATGTAGTCAGATTAAATGACTGTGCAATACTAGGTTCACAAAGGTTGCAGTAGTGTTGTTTCAAGAAATAGCAGGCAGGGAATGAAGAAGAAGAGAAGAAGAGGAGGAATAAAGTGGTAAATAATGATGAAGGCATGCTGAATTGGTCTGTAAGTCGGTTCTGTGATAGCATCAGTATTTATATGGAGCTAAATGTGATCTTGGGCATGTAGGGAAACAAAGCAAAGGCCATGTTCAAGGGGTGGGTTTCAAAGTGCTGACTTTGATGATAACTTAAGAATCCTTCTTGAAAATAGACTGAAAAAGAATTCACAGTGTGAAGGCCTGAGTGGATAAAGCCCTGAGAAACCTGACCTGAACTCATAGCTGACCCTGCTTTGAACAGGAGGTTGGAGAAGAGACCTCCTGAGGTCCTTTCCAGCCTGCATTAGACTGTGCTGTGGTAAAAAGGTTCACTTCATCCATGCAGGCTTATAAAGGGGAATTCAAATAGTAAACAGGATAATTCACTTCCCCAGTCTGAATGAGGCAATCACTGGATTAATTTTAATTTGTCCAGTGTTCTTAGTAACCCTTCAAAAATAGCATTGAAGGCATACAAAAGGTATAAAACTAGGTTAGAAGACTGAAAAAGAAGCTGGTAAAACTGATCAAAACCAAGTGAATTTTCCAGGAGAGGTGTAATTATTTTTAAAGAGCATTATGTTTGTTTTATTGAAAAAGAGTGTCAATATTTTTATAGTATTTCCAAAAGAAAGTTAGAGGCAACTTGAGCTTAGCCCTGATTATCTCTAGGGGTGTAAGGTATTTAAGAATGGCATTTTAATCTACTTGGCAAATGAATTATGAGATCCAGTGACTGAAAGTTGTATTTACAAAAAAAAGTTAAAAGATACATCTATGGGAACAGGGGAAGCAACTCTTGTGCTTTTGGAAAGGGAGCACTTAAGTTTTTTGCTGTGCAAACCTTGCTTCAGTAGCCTGGGGGGCAGGGAAAAGGAACATTCCTCCTCTTGAGAGAGTTGGTATCTGTGCTTTGGCATCCAGCACCCCAGTCTCTGAGAACGTTAGGAAAAAAATTATAGTAACAGCTTTCATCTTTCTACCTGGGTGACTAAAGTGATTTGACTTTATGCAGTTCAGTTTGGTTAAATTAGCTAAATTGTAACTTCTAGGTTTCTTCATTCACAGGATAGATCATTTCAGATTCTCTCTTATCAGACTGTTCACATGTTAGAACAAGTGCTGGGTAAAGATGTTCTGAATTACAATACGATAGCTGTATTGGGGCAAGTTGATGATCCATGATCTGTTGCCAGCACGCAAACGTGTCAGACTTTTACAGTCAGCATCTGCTTGAACTGTCTGGGGAAACAAAAAGAACAGAAAACATCTTACATTGGAACAAAAATGGAGATCTCACTTGATGGAAGCCTAATTTTCTTCTATGTTTAGCCATTCTACGAGTTATTTAAAATCTAGCGCTCATGTCCTGTCAACATGTATATAATCACCTCTTAGTTCCTCATAATTAATTACTGAGAGGAAATTCAGGAAAGAAGGAAGAATTGTGTTCCGTATTATACCCTGTATCTTTTTTTGGTGTAAATATATTTTACTTCTCAGCTAGTTTATTTTAAAGGTTTGGGTGGGGGGTTGTTTGTTTGTTTGTTAATTTCATTGTTTCTTTCATTGAATATTCACATCTTGCAGAACCTATTATGACTTTTTAAAGACTCCACAGATGCAGACAGTGCCCACCCAACTCAAACATACAGTAAACGCTCTTTGTGAGAGCTCCCTTTGAGGAAGGTTTAACTTCCTGGTCTATTTAGTTGGGAGGATCTCAGTAGACCTGTGTCAGAACTCTGCACTCCAGAAAAAGCAGGGAAGACATGACTGTATAGTTTTATTGTTGTTAGGTGCCAGAAAATTTCAGTCTTTCCGAAAGGACACAAATGCATTTTTTCCCAGATTGTTGAGGAAATAGAGTGCTTGCTTGTTGATACCACCTGACGTTATTTGGAACATAAATAGCTAATATTTTTTAATGTTTTAAAGGTAAAACAGTGCTATGATTCAGATTCTCATTCAGTGTCTTAATACTTACTATGGAAAAAGACAGCTAAAAGACATTTGTGTATACTCAACACTTACTGCCATTGCATTCTATACATTGTTTATGCCATGGTTCTGATTGATGCCCACAAAAGATGAAATCCTTTCCCAGTGGCAAAAATCTAATAATTTTCAGGGCATTAAAATTTCACCTTAAGTTTTGCTTTTTGCTTTAACAACATGCTTTTCTCATAGCTGCCTCTTTATTCTATTGTATTCCTTCTACATTACTCCACCAGCAGCAACTTTACAGTTTTTGCCCACTCCTGGATATGCAGACTATCACATGGTAGTGTGCCTTCTGTGGTAAACACAATCTGTCTTCAAAACATACTTTTTTTTAGAAGTCTGTATTGCATTTCAGTTTCCTAGATTATATCCTTGGTTATTGTCTTGTTTCATCTCCCCATGCCAAATGTCAATGCTGTCTTACCCACACAGAATTATTTATGTCAGCTGTTTTCTTTCTTCCATGTTTCATTACTCTCCTACTTTAAATATTTTAATTATCTCTCTGCTAACCTTCTTACTTTCTCACTTCTGTCCTCTTTGGTCTTCTCTAAGTGAATGGTGCTTATGAGATTGGGTTTGGGGTTTTGTTTTGAGAGAATACACTATTTTTGCCTTTGGGGATTTTGGTTTGCTTGTCTTCATCTTCTTTTTTGCCTCTCATTTTTACTTTTTGCCTCTCGTTTTTACTTTTCCTCTTCTAACTTTGTTATTCCTTTGATATTTTTCCTAATCTTGGCAATGTCTTGTCTTTCCTTTTGCCAAGATGTTGCCTCCTACATCCAGAACGCTCCCTTGTCCTATGTCTGTCATTTACCATTGCTCCTTTCAACTCTTCTTTTTCTCTGGATGTGTTAACTTATCCAGGAGATGCTTCTTTGCAAAGCTTACCCTAGAATATTCAACATGAGGTGTTGGTTAAATCTTGCATTCAAAAAAAAGCAAATCACAAAAAACCAAAAACCCTCTTGATTTTCACGTGTTCCATGATGTTTTAATATTTCAGCTTTGTAGGTTTTTTTTTGTCTCTCATTGCATCACTAATTGGTCTGTTACACATTACGTGCACTGTTAGTGTTTCTTGACTTAAATTTAACTACCTTCATCCTTTCCTAGATTCCCTAGCTTATGTGAATCAATATTTTTCCCCGGGTGTTTTCCACAGTCTGCCCAATTGTTTCCAGAGACGCATGAGTTTTAAGTTAGCATCATACAAGCTTATTGGGATATGGTCTTATTGATATTATTGTCATTTAGTTCTGCATAAGAGAGGGTTTATTTGAATTGCTGTCACGGGAATTTTTTTATAATTAATAAATTCTTCATGTTTATTGTACTGTGTTTATTAGTCTTCACTCCATCATACAATTTTTTTTAAAAGCAGCCAAAAATTCAAGTGTTTTAGAATAAAGCTTATTGGATGGAATAGGAGAGGGAACAAATAAATTCCATTCTACATACAGTCGTCATGCTCAGAAGGCATATTACCTTAAATGATAATTCCTTTTTTAAAAAATGGTAGCCTTACACGTCTTGTACATTTCTTTACGCTTCAGCATTTATTCAGTCTATTACTTCAGAATTTTTATAATGATCCTCCTAATGGTCCATTGGAAATATACCACCATTATCTAATGTATTCCCTCTAAGTATTCATTTCTGAACCAGACTGGTAGGGCTATCAGAATAGTGTCAGTTCTTACAATGCTATGAACCAGACTAAACTGAAAACAGTAAGTAAGCTTTGAGTCATAAAGTACAAATAAGGAGTAATCCTTGTTTCCTCTTGAAAATGCAGATTTTAAGTGCTTGCTTTTGTCAAGCGTAATGATTGAATTCCATGTTCAGTACCAGCCATATCAAGCATATGGTGATATACTTCTTTTGTGGGGTTACTGTTAGGTTTATTTGTATTTCTGTAGAGACTCAGCTAAGAAGAGGCTCCTCTCTGTGAAATGGAAGGATAAGAAGGTGTCGTCCTCTTTGAAAGCAAGACCTAAATTAGTCAGACAAAGAAATGAAGGTGAAGAAGAAGCACAAGTGGCAAAACCACTTCTGCAAAGCAATTCCCCCTTTTTCATGGGAGTAACGTAATGAAAACATGTGATGGGTTGACCCTGGCTGGACGCCAGGCGCCCACCAAAGCCGTTCTATCACTCCCCCATCCTCAGCTGGACAGGGGAGAGAAAAATATAACAAAAAGCTTGCGGGTCGAGATAAGGACAGGAGAGATCATTCACTAATTACCATCACGGGCGAAACAGACTCAGCTTAGGGAAAATTAGCTCACTTTTTATTACAAATCAGCCAGAGTAAGGTAAATGAGAAATAAAACGAAATCTCAGAACACCTTCCCTCCACCCCTCCCTTCTTCCCGGGCACAACTTCACTCCCGGATTTCTCCACCAAGCCCCCCCAGCGGCACAAGGGGGACAGGGATGGGGTTTACGGTCATCACATGTTATTTTCTGCCGCTTCACCTCCTCAGGGCGAGGGCTCGTCACACTCTTCCCCTGCTCCAACGTGGGGTCCCACCCACGGGAGACAGTCCTCCACGAACTTTCTCCAACGTGGGCCATTCCCACGGGCTGCAGTTCTTCACGAACTGCTCCAGCATGGGTCCTTTCCACGGTGTGCAGTCCTTCAGGCACAGACTGCTCCAGCGTGGGTCCCCCACGGGGTCACAAGTCCTGCCAGAAAACCTGCTCCGTGGGCTCCTCTCTCCACAGATCCGCAGGTCCTGCCAGGAACCTGCTCCAGCGCAGGGTTCCCACGGGGTCACAGCCTCCTTCAGGAACCCACCTGCTCCGGCGTGGGGTCCTCCACGGGCTGCAGGTGGATATCTGCCCCACCATGGACCTCCCTGGACTGCAGGGGGACAGCCTGCCTCACCAGGGTCTTCACCACGGGCTGCAGGGGAATCTTCGCTCCGGCGCCTGGAGCATCTCCTCCCCCTCCTTCTGCACTGACCTTGGTGTCCGCAGGCTTGTTTCTCTTACATGTTCTCACTCCTCTCTCCGGTGGCTGTTTTCCGCGTCCCAACTTTTTTTTCCTTCTTAAAAATGTTATCACAGAGGCGTTACCACAATCACTGATTGGCTCGGCCTTGGCCGGCGGCGGGTCCGTCTCAGAGCCGGCTGGTATGGGCTCGCTCTCTCTCGAACACAGGGGAAGCTTCCAGCAGCTTCTTACAGGAGCCACCCCTGTAACCCCCCCCACTACCAAAACCTTGCCACATAAAACCAATACAAAACATTTTATGCTTCTTGGAAAGAAGGGCCCCAAAAAGCATGTCTCAGCCAGCTGGAAAATCACAGGTACCCTGTGTTACCTTGTGTGTCCAGGACAATATGAAGTCTGTTGGCAGACTGACTGTGGTATGACAGGGCTTTTGCTGCTGTGTGTGTCCTGGGCAGAGGCAGGTCTCAGCAAGAGCACACAACTGTGGGACCAGGTTCTGTGTCAGACTCCAAATTGTCTAGTTCTTCCCTTGGCAATCTTCCTCCACTTCTTAAAAGAAACAGTTTGTGGCATCCCCCTAAGTCTTCCTCTTGTTGAGCCAACTTTTAGCTTTCCAAGAGTGGATCTGCTCCACTGGGCAGTGCCTTCAGGCAGGTGGCCTACTCAGTCCTTTTAAACTGGCTGATGCATAGTGGGAGTTTGAAACATGTACAATTCAGGACTTGCCTTTAGAAATTTATCTTTGGGATTTTCACTTTCAGATTTTACAGATATTTTACTTTCCCATACAAATCTACAAATATGTGGTGTAATTGCAGTATTTTAATATTCCAGCTACAGAAGTGTGGTGTCTAGACAACACCATGTATTTCAGTCAGGCACAGAAGTATTACTGTCCCATTTTTATTTCTTTGGCAACTGACAGTCTCCTACTTTGCAAATTCACAGAGCAATGGTTTTAATAGAAAAGCAAAATATTACATTGCAGTAAAGATGTGAACTGGTTATAAATAAAAACCTCTACTATTACTTTCTCTGTTTCAGTTGCTGTTAATTTGCTAGTGCCTCTTCAGCTCTCTGAAACTTTTGTGAATAAATGAGATGACAAAGCATAATTACAATTCAATTATGCTAAATATTTGTTTTGAAGCTTGACCACTAGAATGCAAAGCTGTACATTTTCACCTCCATCCAAAAATATTTCTGAAATGAAATACTTGTTTCTGTCTCAGTGAAGCCAGAAACTGAAACTGGAAACTGAAGAGTAAATGACAGAAATAAATGATGCCTTGTCAAGTCCTGAAAAAGGCTAATGAAACCTTGCAGCTGCCAAATCTGACTGAAACCAGTAGCCTGTGAATTGCAATGTTCAAGGGAAAAAGTCAAAGATAATCCAGATGTTCCCAGGCAGAACACTTTGCAATACTTTTTCATCCATTTTCTTTCTGTGTGTATGAACTAAGAAATTAGATTATTGAGATTTGTTTTAATACATTTTCTGAAGGTTATTATTTGACCTTCAAAATAATTTAATGTGCTTAGCACGTTATTTCTGTCCATACTCATTACTTTAAAGGTGGCTTTTAATTTATCACAGGATTGTTCATTTGAAGGAGGTTTCTTTAGAAGGTTTCTTTTGACAGCTTCTTTTTATTCTTCCTGAAGTGCTTTTCTTTTGGCAATGCATAAAGTGAATCTTGAATATCAAAAGGAGATTTGTGCATAATTCTGGAACTGACTACCTTTTACCATTTATTTTTGCTCATTATTATACTGGCTGATGAAATATTCTAAGCTGGAGACTTGTGAATAAATCTTGATTTAAGTGCCTTTTAAAGAGGTAGTTCATATTTTGTTCATTTGTGGATTTGTATTTGTTTTGTAGCTGAGCCCATATCCCATTGTTAATCTACTAAGTCACCTACCTAGTGGCAGCAAAATAAATAAATAGTCACATACAATCACAAGCAAAAGGGTGCAAATGTGTATTATGTGTTATAAGATATATAGCCATCATTCTCTTCTGAGAAAGAGTGAAAACATATCCAATTTGTATTTTACTAGATCAGGACCCTGTATTACAAAAAAAAGATTTGAAAGTGGATTGGTACCCTCAACTCTTTCAAGTAATTAGGATCCTTAGGTTAGTCCCTTAGATGTATTCATCTGTACGGCCTATGGAACATAAAGATCATCCCTTCCAGTAAAGAGAGAAATATCAGATAATTCTGTCTCTGTAATTAAAAGGTAGTAAAATACTTAAGCAAGAAGAATATTTTTGTTTCAGCAGTGAGGTGGTAATGTACTGTGTTCTGCTTCCTCTTAACCGATTCTTTTCCATCGGTAGGTTTTGATTTTTGTTTAAAGCAGCATATGCTTGTTAGAATTAAGGCACTTACACATTATTTGAATAGATATATACCTTTGATATTGTAGAAGGTAAGAAATTGAAGTTGTATGTTAACAGTTTTGAACTAGACATTTACACAAGGAAAACAGTCCTTCCAGAGAAAAGGGAGGGGAAGTGGAAAAGGAGAAACTATTTAGAAGTGAAACAGTTGTTAGCGAGAAGGTGTTTGGAGAGTGATTTGGCAGGAGCATAGTCCCCCTTCCCCCTTCCTGTCGAATCTTTTCCTAGGATGTACTGTACCCTTTGTTCTTACAGAATAACGGTACTTTTGCTGGTGCCCCCTAACTCTAATAGTTAGAGTACTATGATCTGGCATTAGTTTGTTCCCTTGCCTGAGAAAGGTTTATGTAACTGTGCTGAGCCCTAAGAAGCTAAAGATGATGTGAGGAGCTACCACCTTTTCTAGCTGTCTCATATGCTGTGATTCGGTACATACGGTCTCAACATACGGTTCATGCCTTGTAGGCTGGATAGGCATGGGAATGCCTTGCTTATAGATCTGGTTAAGAAGATTTAAGGGAGATTGGTGCCCCGTATGGTCAAGACTTGCACAATTCTAGGTGTTCTAAGGAAAGGATGTTCAATTGCCTTTGGAACACCCTAGATCAACTCAGTGGGCAGGCAATTGCTTTAGACCTGGAACCATTTTGCCCAGATCCTGTGCTTCTGACATTGCTTCCAGTTTTATTGTAGATACTGTATTCTTTCTGATCTTCTTGTCTCTTGAGGCAATGTGCTGCTGTGGTTCCCAACCAAGGAGGCTTCATGCAGCAGCATTCAGATTGATGACAGCTTTCCACTGACCTAAAAAGCAACTTCAAAGGCCTGCCTGCATATGCACGGAGGATTTTGTGCTGATTCTCCACTCCTGCAGGCACCTAAATTCTACAGTTTCTATCTTAAACTTACAGAGCTGAATACAGTACCCTGCTTCCTGCTGAGTGGACTTTGGTGGAATGTATTACTGGAAGTCAGTCAAACTTGAGCAGTCTTTAGTAGGAGACAGATGCATGGGAGAGTGTTTAGGATCTGATTTTTTGATTCAGATAAGTGGAAACCTCTTGCTGATTTGAATGGGCCACAAACAGTGCATTAGGAAATCCTCTGATCCCTGTTGAGAATTGCCTGGTTATGTTTGGAGGATTAACCAAGGTGGGGATGCTCTGGAGTGGCAGGACTTTAAGCTTGTAAGAGAATTTATCAGGTATTAATTAATGTCAATTATTCACATATTTTAATAGAAACCATTTGTTTTACATAACCTTTTGTACGGAAATCTCATTATTATGCATGGTTGACTTGTGCTTTTTCTATGGCTGTTTCTCTTAGGTTTTTGAAATATGCATGAATGGTTTAATTTCATGTAAAAACTGCCTATGTATAAACCTAGGCAACTGTCAACAGAACTATTGTCTCTTAACTCTGCTAGAAAAATAATTCACACCATGCGTGTGTGGGGCTGTGATTGCCAGAGCCTGTTCATGGTGACAGGTGTTGGATATTCATCTGCTAATTTCTCATTAGAAACAATGTGGTAGGCTGATGATACAGTTTGGTGATTGGAGGCCCTGTCTTGATTTCTGTTTATAAAACGTATGGCTATGTTTACTGAAATAGTTTAAAAAATAATACATGCATCTTCAATTTTATAAAATTTGTCATAGAATTATTTTAAGATGAAAATATTTATTTTCTCATTGTTGACAAATATCTATTATCTGTGATCTGGAATTAGGCTCACAGCTTAAAATAAAGGACAAGTGGTGCTCACTGAGCTGCATCATTGGCCTTATTGTGGTAAAATGACCGATTTTGTTTTACCAGCTGTGACTTTGGAGGCAGGCTGAATGACAGGGAACACATAAAGCTCAACAGATTAAAATATTTCCGGCACATAACTTTGTCTATATCATTCAGAATTCAGCAGCAGTTCTTGCTTGATAAGCTTGCTAATGTCTTCATGTTCTAAGGAACATTGTGCTCCTGTATGGGGTGTCTTGTACAGGCTCAGTCCTGCAGTCCTCACTGAAGCAAAACTCCCAGTGAAAACCAGTATTAGTATGACCATGGAAAGCACTGAATACAAGGGTAGAACAACTCCTCACAAGAGCAATGTATCTGCCTAAGGAAATAGAGCGTGTAGTTCTGTGACTAATTATGAATTATAGAAAGAACTAAAGGAAAAAAGACACAAAGTTGGGAAATAAATTGTTGATTACTCATCTTGCATCAAAAGAGGACATTTTCAAAAGACAAGCCCAATTATACCTGCTTTTTGCAATAATATTCATATCTACTTCTCACCATTTCCATCACTTTATAGTAGAAAATAAGACTATATTGTCCTTCAGCTTCTTACATATGTGGCAAGGATGACTGAAAGGTTGCATGCAGAGCATTCTAATTTTATATGAAAAGAGTAGAGTAAGTTATGTCAGCAAGTTAACAAGAGGTAGCTTTTTAGTTTTTCTAGGAATGTGTTCTGAGTACTGCAGAAACAGCCAGATGTTGGTGAAATGCAGTGATACAAGTATATAAAAGCCATAGGACTCCATGTGTTGGATTTAATATAGTCTGGAATCGCAAATGGCCCTAGTTTGATCTTTGAGCTGAAGTGGTGAGGCAAGTGTTGCTTCTCCGTGGTTTAGCATCTGATAATGTATGAGTTGCTTTACCTTTTCTAATTAATGCAATATGAATTGCAGATATCTTAATGGATTATTAATTTCAAACTGTACAAGACTTAGTGTGCTCACAAAAAAGCTTGAAGTGAGTTACCCTTGCATATCTGGCTGGTTTTGTTACCCTAGAACTTGAATTTGAGTTCTTACTGCAGAAATCCACCTCTGGAGTGCCATGGAAGCAATGGTGTTTTCTGCTGTCACCATGAAACAGTTTAGTGGTGTCTTAGGCAAAGTGAAGGTAGGAAGCTGACCCTCTTATGCCTCTTTCTGGAAATCCTTTATGGATATGATGCCAGAAAAGGGTGAGCTGATTTTGTACTTAGTAGTTAAGTAACACCTTTCATCAAGGGGAACCAAGGTACTTTACAGATGCTAATGAATTAAGGTTCTGGTCATGTTTATCAGCTCAATTTTATAGATGGGGTACCTGAAGCATCAATTTAGTGATGTAAGTACGGAGGACCACTAGTTCTTTTTACTACAAAGGTACTAAGAATAACATAGTATCTTCTGTTAACAAATACAAAATTATCAAGCTCAAGAAATCATCTGTAGAGTTACAGATTCCTTGGTTGTGTTGATTGGTACATGGCATGCTCAGCCACCTCCAAGAGAGCAGCTATCAGTGAGAGCTTAGCAGCTTAGTAATTTGTTGGACAAAACACGTTCTGTATGGTTAAAAATGTGACTTTCTCCATTAATCATTAACCCGCAAATGACTAAATATATTTCCTGAATGACATCTGCTCTGCTGGTCTTTTCTTCCATGGTGAAATTGCACCAGTTTCCATCATAACATTGGTGACTAATGTAAGTATCTCTGTGTCTTTTTTTCAAGAAGTTCCTTGTGAGATCATTAATAGAACCTCCAAACCACATGATTTTTGTAAGCATCGTTGTTACCGCAATGGAAAGACTTAAAGAACAGCATGAACAGAAAAGACAAAACTATGTATTTCATGAATAGTAACTGAGCTTTGAAAAAGCAAATTACCTTGCAGTGAAATTCAAAATTTCACAGCAAATATTCAGTAGACAGCGCTGGTATAATTCTAAAAATAAATACACTGTACTTCACAGTACAATAAAAGTTGATCTTATCAGAATCCAAATTGTCAGATAGAGTACCATTCCTGCAAAATAAAGACTAAAAACATATACTAACTTCAGCTGGCTGTCCCTTAAAGCTGTTTGCAGAGTTCATGCATGTGGGATGTGTGGACTGCTAACCATTTTCATTATAGAGGAAGAGGTTTTAAAGTTCACCTTTCTTTGATACAGTTTTTTTTTCTGGGAGTACATTTAGAAAAACTTTTCAACATTTTTTATATGCTTGTAAAAAATCAGATTCTGTATGTGCATGAACATATGAGCCTGGTAAATGGAAGACAACCCTGAAACATTATTGTCATTGAAAGTAACCAATCATATTTTTTTCCTAATGATAAATTTGATAAGTGATGCACATCTTGGACATTCTGAATTTCTTCACTTCATGAAGAAAATTGTGTTCCCTGAGGCTTCTGTAACAAAAGAGAAAAGTAATAACATATCTCAGAAAACATGTCAGCCTGCAGTGAAATTAGATGACTGCATTTGTTTTGAATAGATACAGATGAACAAAAATGGTCCACCTATTACAAAGCCACATTGTAATATTTTTTTTTAAACCATTTGGTTTGGATTTTTGAGGGTAACTGTTAAATGCAACTACTCTTTGAATGAATATGCATGAAAAACTCAAGACTACTAAGGAGATCAGCACTAATTTATGTTGTTTATGCTGTTTGCCTTTTTGTTTTGTGAGATGTTTCCAAGCAGTGTCATGCTGTGGAATGTGGCCCCAGTATAAACGAGGTGATTCATGATACAATCCAGAATATTAGTGAGTGTTTCTGTTGTAGAATAAGTCTTACTGTAATCTTTTTTTTCCTGCCAGTTCAGTAATATGTGACCCTTTGCACTGAGCCCTCAAATGCAGCAAAAGGCAAATCATTAAGGTTTCACAAAACACAAGTTTAATCTTAAATGTTAAATAGACTTCAGTACTTATCAAATCTTAAGTTGCAGAAGAAGCCTCTGGAAGATAACAGTATAATATGTATAATGATTCGTGAACACTTCCTGCTATAGGTTGGTCCACTTAAATTTGAGCCACTTAAAATTTGGTCCACTTAATATGACCTATAGGCCTTGCTCTGTATGTTTATGTAATTTAACTGTAACAGTAACAATCAGAAAGGAAAGTAATTATAGGCCAGCTAACATGGAATCTATCAGAGTTTAAAAGATTGATCTTATGGAAGGCTGTCTTACTATGTAATATAAAAATACTGTCTGCTAAATGTCACTTTAAAAATAACATCTGTTTTTAAAGTGTCATCCAAACTGAATACAAATTGAAATCTGGACTAAGATCCTACAGATTGTTGACAGTTTGGTGGTTCTTTTTTTGATCAGAGTCAGTGATCTGGGATAAAGGGCTAAAATGGTGAGATGGCTAGGTTAATATTCCAGTTTCAGTTGATCCTTCCTGAGTCAGGCTGAATTGAAAGCAAAATATTGGGAAGCACACAGTGAGCTATACTGACTACCAACTTCAAAGGTATTGACATAAAAGGAGAAGGACATGAAAAGAGGAGAACTGTCAGTGAATAACCAGCAGCAAGAAAAACCCAACAGGCATCTGAAGGGGACACAGACAATTCGAGCATTGCTTTCTCAATCATCATTTTCTCCCTAGTGGAACCAGTATCATCTCTGTTGACTCTCTGTGAGATAATTCCAGCAAACATTAATATTTTAAACCCCCAAACTTTGTATTTTTTCAGAAATCCTCCTCCTACTTTGCTACATCCTGAAAAATGGTGCAGAGGATTCAACCATTTCATTTCACAGTGAGTTTTATTTTCTTTTAAAAACAGCTTATTCAGCAAGGCCTACGTGTGTCAATCTGAAAACAGAATCTGTCTATGGAGTTGTTGCTTTTGCAGGTTTTTAACTTCAGTTTTCTTTTCACAGACTCTAGACTATGCTTCACTTTTTGAAAGCTATACAGCAGTTTGATCTTCTCATGTAATTTGCTTCACAGCTTCTCTGAACTCCTTAGTTGATTTGCTTCTTGACTTTGATGGACCTGGGACAGGTTTATATATATACCTGATTTCCTTGATGGTTTTGCAGTGAAATTTTGTGTCAAGAAGAAAAAAGTGTTAGTGAAAATGACTGCTGGTGAATATAAAATAAGAATTTGAAAGACAAGAAAGAAAAGAGTTGCCTTTTACCACTTTGCTAATACTCAGTAGGTTGTATACCCAATATATGTAATTGAGCACCAGTTATGCTCTTCCAGTGGAGGTAGTAGAAGTACATTCCTCCAGAGCAGATTGACCCTAGTTCTCTTTCTCCATAATGCATGTCCTTGTTTGCACAGTAGTGCACATTGTGATATATAGTGGAATCAGTGTGTAATTACAAAAGACGCTGGGTGGTGGATGAATTCCATTCTATTATAGAGAAACATTTTTACAGTATTTATGCTCTGTAGCCTATATTCTGGGGGACTCTAGCACTTCTGGGTTATATTCCACTTGTCCTTTAGAGAGTCAGTGCAGCTGGTAAATAAGATTACATTCCTTTCTCAGAAACATTGTGCATTAACCTTCAACATAGTTATACAGGTTTTTCTTACTTGGTATCTTCCTTTTTAGAAGTCCCTGCTGAGCTTGAGAACAATACAAAAACCTAAACATTTCTTAATGTTTGTTCAGTCCTTTAGTTCAGCATGCACTGTTCCTAAAAGAAATCAAATGTTGGTACTTTATGGCTATACTTGTTTTTAATCTTGTCCTTTGGGTTTTTGATATCTTCAAGGTGTATATTTTCAACCACATTGATTTTTAATTACTTTTGCTTAATTACTTTCTCTCACCAGCAACATCTGCAGGTTCTCAAATCTTGCTTTTCATTTTTACAGTAATATGCACAATGAAGTAAGGAAGTATGCTCATATGCAGTCTCTTAACATGGAGAAATGCAACAATTGTAATAAATATGCTGGGTTTATAGCTACCTTTAAGAGAACACTGAAATGGAATTCTCTGTGACATTGCTTCATTCTTGGGCATGTGTTGGTGAGATTGTTATGATGCAGAGGTTACAAGATGTTTTTATGGAGGCTTGGATTTACATTAGTGGATTTTCTAAAAAAAAATTAAATAATGAAATATTGGATCATACAACTGCAAACCTTTTAGCTATTACTGATAATTGGCTCATTTATATGCATTAGTTATGCATTTGTTGATGCCCACCTTGTGACAGCTTAGTTATGATAAATTAAAAGCAGTGATTGTATAAACTCTGTACTGCCTTTTATCCATATGTTAGGACCTTGCCTAATGTTTCTGTCATCCTTGTGATGAGTGGCTAGCTTTCGAATAATTTCATTATCTATCTCCTTCCTGATGGCCAACATAATTTGCATAACAAGCTTATCTGGTTCAAGTTGTGGGCCAGACCTGTGTACTGACAAAAACCGAGCATGCAGCTTTGGCTAAGCATACTTTTGACTTCAGTTCTGTTTACACAATAATTTTATTTATGCCAAGATTGCCAAACCTGGTCATTGTAGCTTTTTTCACCCCACATTCTCGTCCCTTGAAATGCCACTGCCTCAAGAGGCATTTTTGTTGTAAGTGTTCTCTCATGTATTATAGTGACTTACAATATGCCTGAGCTGCAAGTTTCAATGTACTTTTGTAGGTAACTCTTTAAACTGTTAAAATAGTAATAATGTATTTTTCAGAAATGAAGTCTGTATTTTTAACTATGATTCTGCTGCCCCAAGAGATATGATTTTGCAGGAGCATTTTAAAGTCAGATACATATTTACAAAATCTGAATGGAGAAAGGGTCAAGATAGTTCTTAGCTTGGTGAATTTATGTTTCTATTCCCAGCATTGTTGACCTTGACTTGACATGAAGACTGTATTGTGTTGTCCTCATAAGGATTTTTACAATGAGATAGCTAATCTAAGTTAGATACTTTGTTTTAAAAAAATACAGACAAGACACAATTTCAGCCAAGTCATCTCTGGCAGCAGCCTAATTTTGTATTTGGTATCTACTGAGATACGCGCAGCACATACATACTTGTAGAAGGTCAGTAAGATTCTATGTATGCCTGTTTATCTGTACTACTGTAATTGTCCATGAAGAACTTGGCTGCTCTGCTCATAATGTGAGAAAATTATCTGTTTATTTTATCTACATATTAATATGGTTTACCATTCCTATAAGGCCATGTAAACAACCACATCAGTTGTTGGAGGATTGGCTCCTAAAAGTAATATACTTTTACCTATGTTTATTTCTATGCTGAAATAAAATAGAAGTCATGCCCATGAATGTTTATGAAGCTTTTTTTTTTTTGATAGCTACAGCATAGATGACATTTTGATCTCTTAAGATAACAATTTGTGTCCACCACTATTTTAGACACAGGGCTTCAGAATTCATTCATAAAATAATACAGGCTGTATTTTAAAATGAATAAAAGAAATACCTATTCACTGAAATTATCTCACATACTGCAAATCATTTTTTTGGCAGTTTAAGCCTTGACTGATCTCCAGGGGTAGATAGAAGAGTTAATATGTTCTTGGAGCAGAAGGATACAATAACCTTTATTTACATTACATCACAAAATGGTAATTTTAATTAAAATGAGCAATGGTATCTCCAGGGACAGACATTCTCCTTTTAAATTTATTTAACCAATGATTAGCTATTATGGTTCTTTGAATTAATTAGTCACTCTTGAGCTGGAGGGAATTAAAGAATTAAGAAATTCAGGAAGTACTGAAGTCAAAATGTGAAGTTACAGGATTTATGGTTGCATTTATCACTAGAAAGTAACTTTTATTTTAGCAATGACATTGCAAATACAATACAAATATAATTTTTAGTCTTGATAAACTCATTTTTTTGTACTCAATTTAAACACAGCCTTGCAAGCTGAATTTCATAGTGATGAGTCTACATTCAGAGTTATTCAGTTAATAGATCATTGAGATATATAGGTTTTAAGTGTTCCATTCAGATTTAACTTCTCTGAATGCAGATCAATTTTTTTCACAATTTAAGCAATTGTTTAGTGACATTCTGTTCATGTTACATAAAGAATATTTTACTGTTTCTGTCACTGAGAACATGATATGTGTTTGACATAACTCATTAATTTCATAGTGTCTAAGAAGACAAAGAGGTTTGCAAATGTCAGAAAGATACAGGTTGTGATGTGTAAGGTTATCACCAAATCCGTAAGTTTTCGCATTTTATTCATTGATGTAGACTCTGAGAATCTGTCTACAGATGAACTTGAAATACTAAATTGTGGTACCTGACAAAAGATCTCCACCACTTTTGAGTATTGCATGGGATGTTTTTATACAGATGAATGGGCATATATAATGGATACAATGATCTTCAGCTTTCTAATGAAAAGTTGTAGTAAAAACCTGCAATTTTAGGTAGAGGTGAGAAACTTCCATGCAGGTTTGAAGTTCTGACCCTGTAAAGAATCGTGCTAGATTTTACAAATGTCACAGTATCAAGGTTTTTCATTCAGTGAAGTATACTGTTGAGTTCCTTGCCATTAGTGATAAGCACTCATTCTTCCTGTGGTTCCCATGGTTTGTGGGTTTATTGGCTTGCTATTCTCAATTGTAAACACTAACAGTAGTAAGTATAGTGCAGTGAGAAAGATATGTATCCATGGTGGAGTGGCAAGTCTATTTGGGAAACATTAGCGGTTCTAGGATGCTGCATAGAAGATTGTAGTATCAGAGAGAGCACATGAAATAATTGTCTGATGAGACAAAGTTTCCTTGCTCCCTTCTTCAAGCTCCTGTTGTCATTAAATGCCAGTATTTCTGTTTCTCAAGTAGTCTCTGCCTATTGCTTTTTCACTGGGATGTTTTTTAAGCTTAATTCAAAGCTTAGATGCTTCTGGAGCTCTAACATTATTACCATTTTTTGGAAGGAAGGCCTTTTGTAATAGCTAATGTTTGCCATCTATCTCTCTGCTTTACTTGAAAGGAAATGTAAAGGCAGGATGTTACCACCTGTTGTTACTACATGGTTTTCACTCCCATAATATTTGGTGAAAGTGAAGGCTGAGCATGGCAGAAGACTGAGGACAGTAAGACAGAAGTGGTAGGCATGAACACTAAGATGCAGGGTGGGAAGGAAGGAAGATGGCAGGAGCAAAGAGAAGTGAAATATGTCTGTGCTGATCTACTAGTAGTTTGTTTTTAGGGGCAGACTTACTCCTTCCAGTTAAATTATTCTAGTTCTCGAAGAAAGGATGTGTTCTAGATGATCCAGGTTTGTTTGGAATGCATTTTTGATGGTATGAAAGGCAGAAGTATGGAAATAGGAAAGCAGTAAAAATTGGAGTTGCAAAAAATATAAAACAAATAATAATCCACCATTTCTGCCTGATAATAGTACCTTTGCACCGGACTGATGAAGCAACAGTAGAATAGTAATGCTTTATTCCTGTCAGTAGATTTTTAAGTCATCTGTACTTGTAGAATAGAGACAAGAGTGCAGTTTCTTCTTTTACAACCGAAGAAACTGAGACAAAGGGAATCTTTCTCAAAGTCACTCAATCATCAAGAGCAGAGCTGGGAATGAAGCAGTCCAGCATACTTTTAGATTAGGGGAAGCTCCAGGAAGCACAGACATGCCTGCTGTCCTTCTGTGGGCCATGAGGTTCAGGTCAGGTCTGGCAGACAGTAATGGGAAGAATGTTGCTAGTGCCTGTGGACTCCCATCTAGTAGAACTAACCTGATCTCAGCTGCCCAGATATTTGTGAATTACTTCAGATGAAGACATCATAGCGTGGCTGCATTTGGGGTTTCACAGCAGAGGGCATCGAGCAGTCAGCTTAATGTTCTGTGAGTGAGTAACTTCCCAGCTGCTCTGTGATTATGGCATAGTGGATCTACAATTGCATTTTTAGTGGCTGTCCTTATTTACTGGAAGATAGGAAAGAATGCACTAAACAGCAAGGGAGAGAAAAATATCTCTGTCCTTAGCTGCCTTTCCAGCTATGACATAAGATGTGAAAGAAATAGTCAGTAGCAGACTATGCTTTCCTTATCTCTTACCTTCTGCCTCAAATCAGGGTCTGCTGTAGTGTCAAAGGGGGATGGATACCTAAAGGGAGAAAGTTTGGTACAAATGCAAAACATACTGTTTCTAATAAAAAGCTTCAGTTGTAAAAGGTTCTGAAGGCTATTTCTGTTCCTGGGTCTTCAAAGACAGGCCAAAGAAATAGAGCAGACCCATTCCTGATAAAAGGCTAGGAACCCCTCAATTTTGTCATACAATAAATAAATGTATTTGGTGTTTTTCAGATGCTCCCTAGAATTGTTCTGACTGAATTTCTGTTGTCTCTGGTAAAATTTTAAGGGTTTCAACATGAGCAAAGTCTGATCCATTCTAAGAGCTGCAAGAAGTGCCACTCTATAGCATTTGCATTGTTTGTTCTCTAAAACATGTATATGAGCCAGAATAAGTTGTTGTGTCTACTTAGCCCAAAGGAGGCTGGGAAACCTGCTGTAATTTTTGAAGCTTTAGAGGAGGTAAAGCTATTTACTACACTTAATTTTACAATTTCAGTGTGAGTGAACCTTTGTTAGGTTTCAGATGTGTGCTCTAAATTACACTGTATGGTGCTTGATGTTAAAAATTAAACTTAAAGAAGATTTATTAAGAAAACAGGTGCTGGTGACATTTCAGTGTTAGAGTATTTCTCTCATCGTTAGGGAAGATTAGTAATTTACAGCATTTGCTACCAAAAGGCAGATCAATAAAGATATAAATGTGTTCTGACTATCGGAATTTATATTATGCATGTGATGATTGAGTACTTTGTCATAAATTCAGTCTTTCATCCTGATATCCGATTGTAGCAGAAGGAACAGTAAAATCCTTGTTATTTGTCATGGGATGCTGGTTCAAGACAGGAGGCGTATTTAATCTATATACATACCCTTAGTGCTTCAGCATTTGCTTTTTCCAAAGGGGAAATTATATATAGTTCTGAAGATAAGAATATTTGTATCCTATATGTCCTGTTGAATTAGGACTGAAAACGGAAATGCTGTTGGCAAAGCTGTCACAATTTTTTAGTTAATTTTTGCAAACAGGTGACCTGCAGCAGTGGGGGATGGGTAGGCCTGGGAATGGGAAGCAGGGAGGCTTCAGGGAAGCAGGCACATCCCTGCATCATTATTGCAAACGTAAGTCATGAAATGTCTTTTCTTCTCCACCTTTCTGCTGCATGTGACTGATCAGTGTCTGCCACAGCTACGTGTGGTACAGAGGTAGGAGGAACAGAGTGACAGATAGGAACAGAGCAGTTTAACCACTTAAAAACAATCTCAGAGATTGTTATTTTTCATTCGTTGACTGGAAGGTTTCAGACCAAATGTACCTGGCCTAGATGATCTTGCTTGTCAGTGTCTGTTCCTCCATTTCTCTAAGCAGGGGGGTCAACCCAGTTGGGTCATGCTCTTGATTTCATTAATCTTCCACCGTGAAACAATCTGCTGATGGAAGTAGCCAGGAAAGTACGCAGAAGAAAAAATAAAAATCTCAGAATCTAGAGATCTCCTTATCTCTGCTTGGTGAGAGGATCAAGAGAATATCACCTTACTCTTTCTCCTCTCTGTCTGGGAAATCTCTGTTCTAGATTCCCCAGCAGAGCCGTCTCCACCTTTAGGGGCAAGCTGGTAACTGTTTTTTCTGAGATTGGAGGAGAGTATCTCAGCACCTCAGGATGACCTGAAGTCCTGTGCAAGACCCTGGAAAGCTCTTCTGTCCCAATAGGAGAGTCCTGGAAATATTCCTCACTGCTAGGCAGCAGGTACTGTCTAAGTAGTGAAGTATTTGGGGGGCAGGGGGAGTGGTGTAGGGTTGTGTGAGGAGCAGGTGATGGGGAGAGCAGCCTGGTGGGCCAGGCAGTGGCAGAGAGATAGGGACTAGAGGAATGGCAATGAGGACTTTATCTAACCATTTGTTGAACAGATTGGAGACTTTTTATGTCTCTTGCCCAGAGGCTGAGGTGTGGATTCCCCAGCTCAAATACAGAGGCTGATATACAGTCATAATTTCTTCCAGATAATAACCTATGCATCTTCTGTGCATGTAGATGATAAACAGTGACTAGATGTCTAGTTGGATATTTGGTTTATGAGACAAAATAAGTTCCAGCAATCCACTGCCAGCAGATGAGAAATCATCAGAAAATGTGGCATACACAAAATGTATTAATTGAAGAAAACAAAATACTGGAGATAGATCATAATGTAACTAAGCTATAAGGGTTGGAGCTGCTTGGTTTCTTTATTTTTAAAGAAAGTACTTGTGGCCAAATAGGTCATAATAGATCTGATGAAAGAGAACTTCTGAAAGAAATAACTGCTGCTGCTCTGCTTAGGTTTGTCTGCAGTAGTGAATGATGTTAGTAATTGTTTTCTATTTCTGAACACACAGGAGACTTAGACCACCATTGCAGTTCTTATGAAATCTATTTCTTTCCATTTATTCATTAGTAAATATTAGCTCATGAATGCTGATAAATATCTCTCCTTTTCAGTCATCTGATTTGCTCCTTGCAAAATGGCAGTTTACATTGTTGAGATGTAGCAATTCCAACAACGTTATCGTCCAAGTGCAAGCAGCCAGTGCATTTTTAGAGGCTGTCTCAGATGGGCCTATGTATATGGGAGCCTGCTCTTATCCCCTGCTAATAAATGCTTCATCTTTGCCTGTAATTGTGGCAGAATGGAAATGGTGCTTAGAAGCCTGGCTGTGAGATTGCAGCAAATGGCTGCAACCTATGTTTAATGTAGTGACACTAATGAATTCTGAGAATTAATTTTCAGCTAAGAAAGCATGATAGAACATACTAGAATTTCAAATTAGGTAATGGATTGACTTTCATCAAGGCAAGCATGTACAGCTTTTGTTTCCTTTTCAATCTCTACTTACTTAACCTTCCCATTATTTTAGATCCAAAAAGTAGCAGACCAAATATGATCATATTTTCATCATACCTTATATGAAACCCATCTTCTAGTAGATTTGCTAGTCAATTTGCTCAATGAAAGGCAGTCTCACTACGTTGGGGTTTTTGTTTGGTTTTTGTTGGGTTTTTTGTTTGGTTTTTGTTGGGTTTTTTGTTTGGTTTTTGTTGGGTTTTTTGTTTGGTTTTTGTTGGGTTTTTTTTTCTTTGGGTTTTTTTTTTCCTTTGGGTTTTTTTTTCTTTGGGGTTTGTTTGTTTGTTTGTTTTAATCATTTCCATGGGCCAAACAAATTGGCTTAATTTGCAGGTGCAGCACATTTGTTAGTTTTATATGTAATTGCAGCATGGTTGATGTTTGACAGTGCCTAAGCTAACTGTCCAAATTGGTCTTAAAGGAATGCTCAAATGAGCACCTGAAGATATTTTAGTTTTCTCCATTCCTCAGAAGCAAATGTTTCAGTGATATGACTTCTTAATATTGTTTTTTACTTGCACAACGCACACACTGATTCTGTTGGCTGCATTGAATAAGAATATTTTCTGATAAGTGTCATGATAAAAGCTGTTTTGTTACTGTACTCTTCCTCTTTCAAATGTTAATATTGCTGGATTTTTGTGTATTACTTCTTGATTTCTTTTTTTCTGGCCTTTACATGGAATACATCTCCTTACTGAATGTACTGGCAACTTTGGCCTCAGGCACCCATATGATTAACTTTTTCACACATTATAGTTCTATTTCAGGGTGCAGGTCAGTAGAAAACACTGTGATAATGCTCACCTTCATGCTGGCTTTAGCATTGTAAGAGCTGATATTCTATATTAAATTATTTTTTTCTGAGGAGCAGTATGGCGTCAATACTGCTTCCAGTGTAGGAGATGATGCCTTACTGAACACCTGCAGTGACGCTGGCAGTCTGATGCATCATTTTTCTCTAGCCCATAGTTAGTGGCCCAAAAATTGTTACTTTACAGGTAAC
The DNA here is from genome assembly GCF_947461875.1 of Haliaeetus albicilla. Lineage (NCBI taxonomy): Eukaryota > Metazoa > Chordata > Aves > Accipitriformes > Accipitridae > Haliaeetus > Haliaeetus albicilla. Next base: position 23,294,530 of record NC_091486.1, read on the forward strand.
GTTGACTAACAGCAGCAGCATGCGTTCAGTGTGGCACCAAAAGCGACACAGTTGAAATGACAGTGTGTAGAAGCAGAATATATAAATATACTTCAGAATACTAATAGGTCTTGTCTACATACAGAGGAATTAGTACAAAGGAATATGCACCAAGAGGAGAAAAATAAGGACTATCTTTTCATTTTCATATGACGGCTCTCCATCCTGCACTCCATTGCAGCAGGCCTGGTGATACACCAAATTGGCACTGAATATCTGAGTATGCACTGAGCCCACAGTACCTACTGTGACTAAGCTGCGAGCTGGTTACTGGCACTTGAAACATAATAACGAGTAATTTCTGCAAGTGACTGTGTCGACACTTCTGCTGTTTCAGAGCAAAAGGAGAGTGTATATGCCATGCACACTTCAATTCCCTATGGCCTGCCTGGTCTTTCTGCTGCTGTGTTCCTAATGTGCTAGGAACTTGCGGTTTAACTTGTTGAATTAAAGCAACTTCAGTGGAGATGTACATTTTCCTGTCAGTTTCTTCCCTGAACTGGAGTAGAAGTACTCCATACATGAATTTAAGCAGCTGTCCCTCACCCTTGCATGGCTGTTAGTTACTAGCTCTCTGCTGTGTTGTGGTATCTCACTAACCATCTGAAAGGGCTCTGTTCTTCCAATATAGGCACAAACTTTTGGCACAGTAGTAGGTGTGCTCTGTCTGAGCTTGGAACAGACTGATCACAGAATCATGTGGATGTGTCTTGTGTCATTAGCTTGGTCATCTTACAAATTCATGAAGTTTTACTTGTGTTTCAAGTGAAATCCTAAGTGACCACAGATTGCAAAAACATCCTACTACCAGAGAATGAAGGCTGCATATAGAAGAAACAATATATAAACTTTGATAGTTGCAAAGCAGAAGAATAGCATGCATGCAAAGTGAATAGTCAGCAGGAGATTGGCAGGAGTATGCAAGAGAAGCAAAGGTAGTCCTAAAGTGGTCTTCAAGACTGCCTCCCTGACAGAACTTATGCTCATTAAAACACCTGCCAGACCTAAACAGCTAGCATTTCAGGCACATAATAAAGAAGCTAAGAACTTTTTTCCCTAAAATGTTTTCCTTCTGTCTCTTCTTGTCGGGATTCCTTAATGAATGCAGTATCCTGGACATTTGGATGTTTCACCTATGGGCCATCTATATGGAAAAATTTCTCTTGCAACTTCTGGATCTTGTCCATAGAGTGTCTTTGGAGGTGCATTGCTCCAGAGCTCAGACTAGAATTCATATTAATAACTACATACCATCAGGTAAAAGATTTGTATGTTCTTCACACTTTAGTAAACACAAGATATTCTGTCTGGAACTACCAGATTTCTTGAAGACAATCCATTTAAACTCTAACGTTATTATCTGAAAAGCAACTGCCATGACATTAGGGCCTGTTGCGATAGGACAAGGGTTAACGGTTTTAAACTAGAAGAGGGTAGATTCAGACTAGATATACGGAAGAAATTTTTTACACTGAGGGTGGTGAAACACTAGAACAGGTTGCCCAGAGAGGTGGTAGGTGCCCCATCCCTGGAAACACTCAAGGTCAGGTTGGACAGGGCTCTGAGCAACCTGATCTAGTTGAAGGTGTCCCTGCTCACAGCAGAGGGGTTGGACTAGATGACCTTTAGAGGTCCCTACCAACCCAAACTATTCAATGATTCTATGATTCTGTGACACAGCTTCACTTGGATTCAGTTATATTACTGAAAAATTCCTGATGTAATCAAATTTAACAAGAAAATTTATATATTAACAATATAGCATAAACACTATAAATTTGTAATTATTGTTAGAATGATAAAAATCAAATGAGTTGCATGAGCTTTTCTGACTGAAATCTCCACTTCGGATACTCACCATCAATCTGTGATTTTGTATACTACACAGTTTTTTGTTGGTTTGTTTTTTTTTCCTCTGCCTTCCTGATTAATGTTATCTTCCTTTTCAATGCTTTTTTCCTTTCTCTCTGGAAACATATAAATTTAACCAGGATTGGCATAGACCATATTGACCATGTGGGTGTATTGACTTCTAAAAACCATGGATCACAAAATGAAAAGGGGGGGGGGAGAGTAGCTGACACACAAGACACAGTTGTCAGAACCTGTTGAAGGCTAATGATGGATCTCTTCTTGGGGAGAAGGACAGTTATTTATAGCCCTGTGCTCAGAGGGATGGAAATAAAGCTGGTTCTGATACTTTAGTCTTTCTATCAGGAGGCTACAGTTCTAGCCTATAGCAAAATTCACCAAAATAGTTATAAAACTGGTAGCACATTTTACAGACTGTCTTTTCTGGACCAGATGTACCAAGAAGAGGTTGGGAAAATGGTTTTCAGGAATCTAAAGTATAAAAGTTATGTTCAAAGATATTTCAGGATCATTTTAAGACCAGACTTTAGGCTTCAGTAAAGTACTTGAGGTGAGACTAAACTTGAATTATTTTGCTAATGTGTTTGGTAGTATTTGAAATCAATTAATGTGTATGTTGTTTTTTTTAAGATGTAGTTTAAATTTTGCAAATTGATACTGATATAATATAGATTATTCTAAAAGGTATTAAAGTTTCATTGAACTTTTGGCTAAAAGATAATCTTTATTTGTGATATTTGGCCCTGCTAAGGAAGTACTTTAGGTGTATTGCTTAAATCAGCAAATATGAGATGTAATTGTAAAGTATGTACTACGAATGCATCTCATCAAATAAACTCATCTTGGGCTGTAATTCTTTGCAATGGTAGGTGCTAGAAGGGAGATATATACTGAATTGCAGCATTTCTTTTTCACATTCTCAAATAATGTCAATATTATTATTTGAGCAAGATAAAAAGATTACATTAATATAAAGAATTAGAGGGTACTTTACAGCAGTCTAATCCTGTTAGATCATTCTTCTCTTTGGACTATTATTTCAACTTTATTGTACAGAAAAGAATTAAACTGTAACGATGCCTTCCTCAATTTTAAATTGTCATTATATAAATTAGCATGATACTTTATTTTATGCTAATTTAATAGGATTTATCTCTTTACTCATTACTAGATCACCTGTTCCTATCACAAACAGAACTTTGATACTCTGGCTAGCATTTAATTCTGACTCATTCATTTCTCTTCCAGTCTGAATTATGTAGGTCTGCAGAATTTTCTGTGATTCTTATGCTAGCACTTATTATTGCGATATAGAAGATCTACCTAAAACTTTCATTTTAAAAACAAAACAAAGCTCTATATCAAATTGTTCTGACTAGTGTTCTATCATAGGTTTCACTTGTGGTTTTTAATAGGCTATATACTACAGTTCCTAGTCAAACTCTCATTGGAGAATAGGTAGAAAATTAAAGTGAATGAAGTATTGTCTATTCAGTTTAGGTTATGTTTAATGTATATTAACTGTATAGCACTTACAAGATACAATGCCATTTTTTCATAGTAAGCTAGTTACAGTTAAAAAGAGAGATTAAATAAGCTCAAATTCATAGCCTTTGTACTAGTATACTTGTAGGGTGAATTCACTTAGTTAAGTATTTTATGCCAGATTTATTCCAATGTAGAGAAGGAATCTTGTTGCATACTGAGGAACTCAAATTTGTGGAAAAAGAAACTACTGTATAATAATAGCCACACAGTAAGCCAACTCAAATCATGCTGTAATGAAATAACATCATTGTCTGAGACCAGTATTTCTCTGTCACAGGTGTCTTATAAAGGATTTTGAAAAGCGTCCTTCAGTCACTCACCTGTTGGAGCATCCATTTATTAAACAAGTACATGGTAAAGATATGTCTCTGCAAAACCAGCTGGCTGAGCTCATCCAAGAACAACAGCAGCTAGGTTCCATAGCCAAAACAAGGTACAGTACAATATACATGCTGCAGCCCTCCTTCCCCACACTAATCCTGGAAGCACAAGTTGAAACTTTGAATGCACAGACATTTATTGTTCCAAATGATCATATTAATGCATTGACTAGCAGTATTATTAGCAGTAAGTGCTGTATGCCATGTGAATGCGAGAGACATGTTTTCCCATTCACACTTTTTAAAGCTAATTTGATCAGCCGTAATGCAACCTTCTCCTGAGCCTTCTTTCTCCCACTTAACTCTTTCTATATGTTCATTTCTGGATCAGTCACAGAGATGCTAATAATTCCAGAATGTTCTGGTTTGTTGAAATATATATTGGCATGATGAAAAATTATATTTTAGTAGCAGATCTTTAAAAATACAACTGTGAATAATGAAGTAACTACTAGAAAAGGTTAAGAACAGAACACTTTAAAGTTTGCTGTTTGATTAGATACTATTAGTAAGAAGGCTATTCAGTACTTAATTGTTTTGTCTGTAGTTTAATAGTAACTGCTATTTTTCATTCAGCCTAGTAATTCTAAAATGTGCTTAAAAAGCAATAAATGTTTATCAGCAGCAGTGGGATTTTTTTTACTTTTGAGGCTGATTGTAAATATGTCTTAGTTGTTGTCCAGAGGGTGGCAGAATTTCACTGTTTCAAAAGAGAATTAAATGCAAATGAACACACCTTCCCAAGCTCAGCAATCATTCTGTGATAAAAAATTTGTCTAGAGTGAGATAAGCTGTGGCCCATTATTATAAACAAACACCTACTAACGTTGATGAAGAAAATTAAATGTCATAAGTCATAAACACGTATATACTTATATGCCATAAGACTCTGTAGCTTAAATGCTAAAAGCCCAAACAAAAATGTGCAAGTTAAAATAAAGGAATAGCTATATGAACAGTTGCAAGGTGAAGTTGACGTCTGTGGGTTTGTTGGTTTTGGGTTTTTTTCTTTTCTGGAAAAACATACCAGGAAGTGCTTACTGTGGGTGAGGGAGCTATGCCAGTGTTACACTAGAAATTTCTGCTTATCTAGCCTCCTAAGCAGACCTTCTCCGTGTAATACCTCACAGATCAGATTGCCTACAGCTGTGGGTTGACTGGCCCAAAAGGTCTCAGAGTTTTCGCAGCTGTTGACCAAATAGAAGATAGAGACAGAGTAAAATGATCCTTGTGCTAAGAGGAGCTCTGAAATGGATGCCTCATGGTATTTTCTTCTGGGATGTATCTCATAATGTAGAGTGAGAAGGAAACAAGACCAAGACAGCATTTCTTTCCTCAAGCCTTTCCATATATTGACTGGGAGTGCTGTGACAGACAAGCTTCTGTACCTTATGCATGACTGGAATGTAGGAAGGATTTTGCTTCTCAGCACCCCCAGTATGAATCAGTGCTCACCTAAGGGAGTTTAACTCTTTGTCCATCCTGTCACCACCTAACCCATCTTAAATATTTTGTTTGCCAAGGGTGATTATTTCCAACTTGTGTGCAGTAGTACCTGCAGATTGCAGTGGTATAGGGGACTCTATTGCAATGGGTTTAGTCCTAATCTTGTCCTCCCTACCAGTCTAAGTTCTATTACTGTCCCTGCTGCCCCCAGATTTACTTGGCCAACTAATCCGAGGTTCCCTGTCCCAGGTTATCTGACCCATCTCTCCCATCAATCTCCATTCACTGTTCCTTCTGTTTGTCCTTAAGACTTTGTTCTATTGTTAGAGTCACCTTCTTGTGTCTTCTTCCTCTACCACTCCAATAGCTTCTGTTTCTAATCTCCACCTTCTTCAGCAAGTCCTAGTACAGGTGGTTCTATTTTTCCAGCCATTTCTCTGTTCTTGGTGTTTCTCCTCACCTGATAATGTAGCTTGCAGCCCTCTTGTTCTTTCTTATAACTGAATTCACCTTTCGCAGGTCTGTTATAGTTTCTCTTCTACTCTTAAAGCTCTACTGTCAGCAGACTCTTTGTACCCATCTTGTTCTTTCCTGGACTCTTGGTTTGCTTTTAGCCATGCCCCTGAATTAGGTGGCTGCTGCTTCTGCTAGTGAATGATGAGAGGGGAGACATGATTAGGCTGCTGGAGAAATAGTCATCTTTACCTTCACTTTGAAGCCTATGGGCCTTGCTATTGGCTTCACTTTGAAGCCAATGAGCCTAACTGCTATTAAAGAATGTCTTTCTGATTGTTGTGGCATTATACTATGGTATCCTTACTTGTTCTTTGAAGCTGAAGTTTAGTGATCATTTACCATTGAAATCTACAATGTTGTTCAGAATGATGAAATGCTGATTTTCCAAAGATTTGAAACTTGATCAAATTGGTACAAACTTTAATGAGATTGCAAAAGCATATCCCTGCAAAATATCAAGTCTGTGGGCCAGACAGTTAATACTGGAATACAAACATAAGATTTATTACAAGAGAACCGACCACCAGGACCATCTAATTATAATTTTCCCCCGAGGATAGACATAGTCTCATAGTAGTAAAGAGCTTGGCTCTGTAATAGGGAGATAGTACCCCCTAGGAAAATTGGTACCAATTAAAAGTCTTTAAAAACTGTAATGTGTTTATAAATTAATTTTCAATACAGAATCTGACATGCAGAAGGACACTTGACCAGATGGTACTGTAAAAAAATTTACTGGCATTCATTTGTGGTGATCTTTAGAAGTCATCTGAATGTATAGTCACCACTTCAAAGTAAATAGGCCAATTAAAACCACCATTAAGTAAAACCTTTCTATTATACCATTGGATATATGTGCATGCTTTTTCTGTTTATTAATGTGCCCACGACAGGTACAATGAAATGTGCGTTAATTCCCTGGTGTCCAGAGATAAAGAGAAGTAGATGCCCTTTTTTAAGAGTACAGCAACACTACAGATCAATCATTTAAAAGATAAGTAAAAGAAGATGTTCTCAGAGCACAGGCTGAAAATTTCCAGGAACTGGAAAATCATCAGGATGCTGGTGTTAACAGCACTTCTACTGTGAGGGAACCCAGGGAGTCACTGGTGATGACAACTGATGAGGAGGTATCTGGGTTTTGTCTTATTTGAAAGTCTTCCAGCATCAGTGCTTTGCATTTGCATCTTTTGATTCTTTATTGACTCAGCACCTATGTTTTTTTTAATAGGATTCTCTTTCCAATTGAGCCATTCCAGTTTTGCTTATTTTGGGACGTCACTTAAGGTCATTGTGCCTGAGAGCAAGCCTTCAGACTAGAAAGTCAGTACTACTGATTTAGAGGGTATGATGGAGAGATGTGGAGCTGATCTAACAGTTCACCGCTACTGAAAAGGAGAGAACTGGCTTCTTTCTCTCATTTTCCCATAGCTCCCAGGAACAAGCTCATGGTGCTGTTTTTATTGCAGCTCCAGTGATTATCAAAACCTCCTGAGCTAGAACTTCTAAAGTAAGAGGGAAAAAAACTAAGCCAGCAGAAACACACAGATAATTTTCTACTCTGTTAGTGATTGCAGAGGGATGCCTCAACTGATGTAGCTGAAGTAAAGGAATAATACTTTGCATGACTGAGAATAACGGGGAGAGGGGTAGAAAGAAGCAAGCTGTCCCCTTTTGGCAGGATCATCTGGGTTGACCTCTGGAGCCACAGACTGAAACATCTCCTTAATTCAGTTTCTTTCATTCTTCATTTATAAACTTTTTTGTGTGCAGTATAGCTAGACTTAACTTCAGCACAGTTCTTCATACCTCTGAACTGAAGGGGCACTTCATTGTCCTTGCTGAGCTCAAAGGAGCCTACTAAGGCACACATTTGTTGCTATCATCAGTTTGTTGCTGACAAACATATTGTCACTTTGTCATGAGATAACTTACTAGAGAGCTTTATACTCTATTATTTCCTTTAGGTTAGAAATGAATAAGAAAAGGGTTATGCTAGCAAGAGATGACTTTTAAAATGAAAAATGGCATTAGCAATTGCTCCTGCTTTTTTTACTGAAAAAGATGCTTTTTGAAACTTTTTCACCAGCTTTATTTTTCCCTAAATTATTTTCATCAGTGAGATGCAGATATCTCCTATCCTTATGCAAATAGGTGTTTTCAGTTTCAGAAAACCCAGCCAGGATACCTCTCTTTCCACACTTCTAATGAGGAGGAAGATTCTTTTCTCATCTGTTGGCATCTTTCATCTGTTGAAATCCTTGAGTTTTGCCATGGTCTTGAGTGAAGTTGAAATTTCAGCATCAGCACTCCACTCCTGCATTGCCTGTTTCTTATAGTATCATGGGGAAAAACTTTGTGAGAAAGTCCAGTGTCATGGCTGCATAAGGATAAGCTCTGGGTATTATCTTTATCTCTTCTCCCTATCCCTTTTGTAAGCTATCAGTTAACTAGGTGTATGTTTTGTCTGGTTTCTAACAGTACCAGGGCATAAATGCTAATTAACAACAATATACTTTTCGTTAGCAGCTTTGCCATAGAGGCAGTTATATGAAGTTTAATTTTAAGAAATGTATTTGGTGTTAAATAGTCCACTAGTTCTATTTTTGTAAAAGTTCTTTTATCCTTAAAAAATAGAGGTTAGTACATCAGAACATTGCTTCACATATATTTGTTCCAGCAATGCTGAATTTTGCTTTCCCGTCTGTTCTAAAGTCAAATACATCATTACTTTTTAACACATGGATACTAATTTGTAGTTCATCTCAGGAGTCAGAGCAGTCTTATTCCCATCAATATATAGCTGCCTTTAGGCAGGAAGCATTTCTTAAAATCAGAAAGGATGCTGTCACAGGCTCTCACTCAGGTTTTTTTGTTTTTTTTCTTTTTTTTTTTGCTTTACCAATCCTGTACTCACACAAGGACAGTGAAATGCTTTCAGGTTATTCAGCTAGTGTCCTCATGCATAATAACATTGTGAGAGCAAGAAATGTAATTAATTCCTACAGACTTGTACCTCATGTAGCATTAAACTGAACTGGAAAAAAGTAGGAATTTAAGTTACAATAAGGTGTGGACAACAGAACATACAAACATTGGTCAGGAATGATAAGCAGAGTTATAAAAAAATTCTTGGTACAGTAATAATAACTGAGTGTTGATAAAGACTTTGTGGCTAATTCTGTATTCTCTAAGAAAGGTACACAAGTCGAGTTGGTAGTAATCTTGCTGTATTTCAGGGATACGTTCTTCAAGATAGAGATTCATGCAATTATATGTCAGTAAAATACCAAGAATGTTTAGGCACCCTCTGAATTATAATACAAAAACATGGTAGAGGTTTGTGTTTTATTCCTCATTCTCTCTCTGAATTACTGTGTAACCTCTGTTACATACCTAACGTCAATATTTCTCTGTCCCTCCACTTACGAAATGGCTATTAATAGCTTTACTTAATACATGATACCTACAAAAAACAGATAGCGATTTCTCTGAGGCAAGAACTTTGTCTTTTACTTGTTCTATAAAGCCCTACTATACCTTTGGTCACTGTAAACCTGTCAATGAAGATCACCTTTTGATCTCTTGAACTCATTTGTGTGGTCGGTTGCTTTTTTGATTCGTAGTACAAGAGATTCCAACATAATGCCTGAAGCTTTAGCCATTTTTTCTTTCATTCTTTCTGCCCTAGAGTCTGGGAAGACTCTAAGCAAAGGTATGCTACAGATTATGGATATTGTTAATTCTCACTTAACAGTAAGCATTTGCTCTGTTTGTGTAGATCATATTTTTGTTAAACAGTGTTTGAATGTGTTTGATAATCCGTTAAGGGAGAGTATAAGAGAGAGCTGCTCACTTTCCAGATACACCTTTTGATCTCTTGAACTCATTTGTGTGGTCGGTTGCTTTTTTGATTCGTAGTACAAGAGATTCCAACATCCAGGCTGATTGCCAGCCTGCTGAAAGAAGTCGTCAGAAGGGATTTAGTCTGTTTCCTAATATTCCTAAATGTTAAATGACTCTTTGTGCTGTCTACATTGGCAAAACATACTGCAAAAAGTGGGCGTGTTCTGTGGAGTTTGTTTATAAACATCAAACATTATCCCCATTTTTTTGTCCTTGTCAGGACTTAATCTATACCTGGCAAAGTTGGCAGCTGGTTCAGTGTTGAAAAAGTTGAAAAACATACATCAAAACTTCCAAAGTCCTTTAAGCTAGGCAGTATCTCAAGTTCCATAAAGAATGTTTAAAAATACCGTGGAGCTTGTTATGGAGACATTTAAAAGGGAGACTCAAATTTGGAACCTCAGTATTCTGTCTATTGTGCCAGCCCTTCCTTGCATAAATTTTAATGATAAAATCTTGCATCTTTTAGGAAGACTTTCTCAAAAAAGTAAACTTTCCATTTTATTTCATAAAAAACAAATTATAAAATGTTTTAGTGGCTTGTGAGTAGTAATGGAAAACTGAAGGATTTTTAATGTTTAACTGAAGGTTTGAAAAGTACTGGCCATCAGCAAAAGTGAATAAAATAAAAATGTTCTGGGTTTTTTTTCCCCTTTGAATGTACAACAATTAAGAAATTATCTACTTATGAACAATCTTAAAATAACAGGTTGCTCTATCCAGTATAGCATGCAGGAGAAAATCTAAAAAAGTCAAGTCACAACAGCATGTGAGATGGAGAAATTCAGATGTAGTATGAGATCTATTAACTGCCTTTTGACTGTGGTGGAGGAGCAGGACATCAAGGAGGAGAATACATGATTAAAAACTTAGAATTGGAAACAGGGAAGAAGAGTCTTCACAGAATGCATTCTAAAAATTTTGCCTTTGGTAATATTCTTATAAACCATCTTTCAAAATTTTAGATACTGTTGGGTCCCTGTGTGGCATTTGGCTGTTCTTTAGGGGGAGTTCATGTGGGGCAGCTATATGAAATGCAGTAGATAAGTCTATAATAATTTTAAGGTAACAAAAATATTTAATAATCACCAGTTGCCGTCTATCTTAATTTTGTTAGCTCTATCTATCAAATATCACAGTAGCTGAAGTTGAGCAAAACCATGGTCTTCTATATTTCCTCAAGTGATTAATAACTCCTGGCCTGAAAATTCTGTAATTGATTTGATGTTTGAGAGTTAATGTTGATCAAGTATCAAATGGTTTTGGTTATATGGTTCAAAGTGGCAGTTTCCCAGCTATCAGCAGCTTTGAAGAGCCCAACTCCAGATGTGGCTCATTCTTCTCTTGGATGTTTTCCTATAGACCAGGTAACTTATGTTCCTGTAATGGGGAGCAGACAGTTATGAAACCTTGCATTTTGAAGGATTAAACTGTACATCAGGAAAAATCAAACTTGAAGCAGCTGGGGGGGGGGAGAAAAAAAGGAAAAAAAAAAAAGGCGAAAGGAAATCTAAGCATCTAACCGTTTGAGAAGGCCAGGTATGTTCAGGCTACCTTGTCAGATATTAGGATGAGACTACAGTGGCTTGGCAGCTTCCCCCTTCTTATTAGCCAGCTGGATTACAGCAGCAGTCCATCCAAGGAAGTAATTCTTACAACCAGATATCTAGCTTCTCTGCCAGCTCACATTTAGTTTTGAAAGCAATTAACTGCAAGGAACTTGATTGCATCCAGCCAGTAATTTCCTTTGGACTCAGAGATAATAACAGAAACAGAACCAGAAATAGTCCTCTCGTGCTACACGCAATGTAATTTAATGCAATTCTTCTAGCCTTCATCTAAATGAATATTAGGCAAGTGAGTTTAAAACTTTCTTCTTCTTCTTCTTTTTTTTTTAAATTGCAAAGCTGCTGGAGCCCCCAGAAGTGATCCTTGGTCTGATTATAGCATATGTGTTTACTGGAGGTTGCACAGACTTTAGTTGTAGCTGCAGCGTTTATATTGTAATTAAGGCTGTGTCAATGTTTCTATTATGTCCTTGCTTCAACAAATTACTCCAGGCTGAAACTTGATGTACATGACCAAAATTCACTCTTTGCAATGCACAGGAAGTAGACTGTGTTTCTCTGTGTGGCAGTAGCACACTCTCCACTCTTTTTTGTTTCTCATTGTGTTGAGTATTTTTCTTGTAAATCTCAGTTTAGGTGCAATTCATTTTAAGATTGGCAATAATGTAAAGAAGAACAAGTACAGAAACAGTTTTTCCTATGTGAGTCCTAGAAAAAAACAGTAAACGTAAATGCTTAACTGCACCAAGAAACCAAAGGAAAGGCATTCAAAAAAGAATTTTAGGGGTGGAGGGGTGAGAAGCCAGAGAGGAAGCTTCCCAATGAACATAAAAATTCTTGGTCTATGCTGCTTTCTTCCTCAGGTTGGACCTGCCAGCAAGATGACTTTTCAATCTCGAAGTCTATGTGGTCTGTCTAGCTTTTCCTTCCCCATCATTAGCTTAATAGCAGGGTTTTATGAGCATATAGCTATTTACACTGCACTTCTATTACTATGGCTGGTGTCTAGTACAAAAAGAGGTTATTTTCTTTCAAGCTATCTCTTCCCCACAAGTAGAACAAATGACTGCTTCCCACCCTCTTCATGAAATTGTTCTCCCAAGAGAGAAATGCTTCTTGCCTTTTGCTTCTCCTTCAAAATCCAAGAAAGCTCTGTCCCTTCCAGCTATTCATGCCCGATAAAAAGGCAAAGGGAAGGTGCTTGGGCAGACAGAATCTTTTTCAATAGACATTGCTCATCACTGGAGTTCTGGAATAAATCTAATACTACTCTTCAGGTTTGATAAGGTTAGGTACCTTGAGTGACTGGCCCTTTACGCCACTTTTTTTGTCAGTGAAGAGACTAGATCCTCCAGGGGATAATTCAGAACATCGCTGGAACCTTAAAGCAAATAACCCAACACCTTTTATTTTCCTTTTGCTTAGAAATTGTACATTTTACATGTCATCAGAAAGGAAGGGTAATTGAAAAAATGGCTGATAATTCTACTTTTTATGCAAAAAATATAACAATTATTTCCTCAATTAAAAGTGTTTCCTTCTGCTTTTTAAGAATTTTTTATATATATATTTTAAAAGCAGATTGTATTTCTGATATAAAATTGTGGAAATAATTAAAGGTTACTGTCTGTATTCTTCCTTCCCACTCTGTCAGTATATTTGCAGGACATAGGGTCAGTAGAAAACTGATGAGGCCAGCAGGAGATTTGAAGCTAATGTGATGTTATGCTCCTAATATCCTCTTCCTAATCATGTACTTAGGAAAATGAGTTAAGCACAAGAAAATATGCACAAAGGTACATATGTTTTACTTATATTTGACTAAGACCAGTTTTCTTATTTATTTACATAGTGTTAAAAAAAAACCCTTTCCAAGAAGAAAATTGATTCATTTATCATTTCAGGAGAACAAACAGTGGGAGTTTAATACACAACCAGATAACAGATTAGTTTACAAAGCCATTCTGCAATTAGAGATGCTTAGGTTTGAATGTGCCCTCTTCCCCCTCCTCCCTGCACCTCTGGTAGATACATCCGTACTTGCAGCTTGTTGCAACTTAATATTGTGGCTATGATGGTTTGCTCCAGGAAAAAAAAAGCCTCACAGGTGAGTTATGTGCTATAATGTCTAGCCATCTCTTTGTTAGTTACATCTCCATGAAGAAAAGCAACTGTTAAAACAGTAGTACATTAGGCCACTTACATGCATTCCTATTCTTTTGAGGAGCTGGCTTGTCAGCAAAGTGTAATGTTCTTGAATACAGTGACTGCTTAAAAAACATAGCCAAAAAGAACCCACAACCCGCCACCTAATCAAAGATCTGAGAATGGAAAATTTAATTGAATGGAACTACGAACAAATTCACGCAAATCACCATGCTGCCCACTGGAAATAATACCCATTGTAACAATTTTTCTTTCATAGTCTCTTATTTGTGTACTACTACTTTCATTTCTTCATATGTACAATATCAAGCAAACTACCATCTCTGGGAATGTAGGATGTAAAATGTAAATGGGACTGTCAGCAAAACCTGCTCTGTTCCCGCAATTTTATTTCCTAGCTGACAAAACAGTTTGCACAGTTTTATTTAGTTACAATTCAAGTAAACCATTACAGAATAGTTTACCAGAACTCATTGAGTAAATAAGGAAAATGAATAAAAATAGACATAAAAAATTAGGATCTTTAAATGTGATTCACAATTACTGTACTCATAGCTAACACTCTTTTCCTCCTTCCTCTTTGTTAGAAGCTTTCCATGCAATAATTCTTCTGATGATATAATAGCTCTTGGATATGAAAACATTCTCTTTACTGAATGAAAGCTGACTAGCTTCAAATGTAGAAGTGTACATAAAGGGGAAAAAAGTAAAACCCTCAATGCTCGTTTTTGAAACAGGAGTCCATGAGTATATGAAGATATGATTAAAGAAAAAAAGGCCTGCTACATCTTCGTATTAACTTTCAATGTTATAGGTAAACAGTGTTTCCTGCCAAGTCACAGTACCATTCTGTTAGTGCTTGATATAATATTTAGCATTGTTTTGGGATGTGTGATCATGTGATTCCTACTTTCTATGTGGCAACCAATGCAGAAACAATCTGTCAAGGACTGTCATTGAGGATCAATGCTAAATGTTACTCAGCAGGATGCAGACTGTATCTCGGTGGGTGTCCTCCTACTATGCTTTGATTATGTTTGTTGTAAAGAAAAGCCTAGTTGTGCTTACAGCATTCATATTTCACCCCCACTGTGGAAGACATATTACAGCCTCTTGATTTGTCCCTGTTTCAACAGGATGTGTTGTTTAAAAACATATACACAGCATTTTCAAAGATTCCTTCAGTATAATCTGATTATAAAGGGGTTATGTGACAGTTTGTCTCTGGTGCTTATTGTGTGGCTTAAACCTCTGAGGACAAGCTGACTGAACATCCATACAATTTAGAGTCTGATGGCAGCTGTGGTTCAAAAATGTTGTTTTGGGCCAGATCTAGGGTCATCTGAGGAGGTACTTTGGCATACACCAAGGTAATAGAAGGATTTTATACTACTTATTGCTTCTTATAACTTCGTTAGATGACAATATGGTAGGCTGGGTATGTGGGGGGAAGATTTAATTAAACAGAGTAGTGGTTCATTAACTTAGAGCAAGAAGGGAAGGGAAAAGAGGGAGAATTTTTTTTATACTTTACTGTGTGAGTGGGGAGTAGTAAGTCTACAGATAAATCCTCATCTCTGAGCATTGATAAATAGGTAGGGTTATATATTGTGAAAGAGAAACAGATATTACACTGGATAGCAAGCTGACATGTTGTTTTTATAAAAGGATATTTCAAGCAAAAATATATATTTCAGGGAGCGTGTCTGTGTTTTCCATATGACAAAAACACTCACCCATGACTTCCCATTGCCTCTTAATGTTTGTTGTCTTTGATATGGTTTTATAACACTGGTGCTCTACTAACAAACTTCCAGGCGTGAACGAATACATACTAGAAGACCTTACCATGTAGATGAAGCTGACAAGTACTCTCTAGATGATGATCTGGTAAATCTAGAAGTTCTAGATGAGGTACTGTACTGTCTTGTATAGCAGTTTCTGACAATTGTGCCTCACATTTTGCCTGTTTCTGCTTTTTGGGCTTCTTTTAACAGAATGAGAAGAGTTCCTTCCTGCAAGCTTTTTTCTCACCATGGCAAAAGAATTGTCACGTGACTGATCTGCTATCATCACTTCATTAATATTCTGTATAGTGACATAAAAGCAGTAGCAATGAATTGTATTATGTGGAAGAATTTAATTATGAGTGATGCTAGTTTAAGTTATTTTGTGAGTTTCCTAAAATATGAAGTTTAGTCATGAAGATCTAGATTTAAGTGTTTTTTTCTCAAATTAATGAATTTATGGAGAGTAGTATGGTATCTACAGCTTCTGGATAAAAAGTGATAAAACAGTATCAGTTGCATATTTCACTATATCACCTATATGCAGATTATCTGTAAATTTTTGTTTTGATGATCCTTAAATTGCATGCCAGCAAGAAAAAGACATAATACTAAATTGTGCTAGTGTCCTGTTTAAAACAGTCTCTTACTACCACTTAAAATTTAATCCTTGAAAAATTATTATCCTTGTCTTATGGTCAAATAAAAAATTAAATGGAAATGTACTATGAAGTGCAGCAATAATGTGCCTGGCCATTTTCTCTTCAGAAGGTTTGCTTCTCAGGCTGGTATAACAAAATATGTACTAATCTGGAAATAGGAGTTGCCATTTAATTTAGTTTTATGGCATTAGCAAGAATTTTGAAAATATTTGTTTGGTTTTGTGGTGTTGGCATTTGAAAAATAATTAGTAGCACTTACAGTAAGTATTTCTTAATCTGTGTTCTCAGTATATTTACAAAAATCTTCCTAACTGGGAAAATACTGTTTAACTATGAAACTTTTTTTAATTTTCTCAGGATACAATTATCCATCAGCTGCAGAAACGCTATGCTGACTTACAAATTTATACTTATGTTGGAGACATTTTAATAGCCTTAAACCCCTTCCAGAATCTCAGCATTTATTCTCCCCAGGTAAGAGAGATTCCAAGCTGTGGACAGTACTCACTTTACATCTTATATTAACACCACTGGCTAAAATACTAAAGTGATGTTGGAAGCTAGGAGCACAGACTAAACGCCAGCCTTTTCTTCTTCCAGAAAAGTCTTTTTTTTTTCTTTCTTTCTTTCTTTTTTTTTTTTTTTTTTTTTAAAATTCGGTCTCATTTGATTTCACTCCTTTCTGCTTGGTGGCACAAATTCCACAGGAGGGGTGAAGATTACCCCAGCTACAGCTGTGCCTCTTGTCTGGCATTTAGGGCTTTCTTCTGGGAAACAGAAGATGGTTATATGAACTTCCTCATGCTGAGGCTGTTACTTCCTGAAGAATTGCTCTGACTATTGGGTTACTACATGTCCTGTGCCATCAGCTGCTGCTTTAAAAGAAACAAGTAAATCAAATGCTGTAAAGATAGAGGCAGCTTAATTCCCTTACAGATATGAAGAGAGGTGGAGCCATAAATCTTAGTCTTCATGGGTGCCTAAATCAGGGTTGCAGGTAGAGGGACCGGATTTCAGATTCACTGTTGTCTTTGAAGTTTCTTTTGTATAGGTTGGGTATTTTTGAATGCTTGTGTTTGAAATGCTGTTCCTTGTGATACAGTTGTCTTCACTGTCTTGTGCAGGGAAATGTTGGAGTGCATTTTAAGCGTTGTAATTTGTATTCTGGAAATTGGGCAGCGCCAAGAATTACCACTCTTCTTCCAGGTGATTCAGTGGAAATTCTGTGGTAAAACAGGCAACTACCTTCTGTTGAACAGGCAGAAGATAATCACTATCACCTTTTCAGTTCTTAATTATGTAGCGAAGTTGCGTAATTTAACTATCGTGTGTTCTTTTTTAAATTTAGTTCTCCAAGCTTTACCATGGTGTGAAGCGTTCATCAAATCCCCCCCACATATTTGCCTCTGCGGATGCTGCCTACCAAAGTATGGTTACATTCAGCAAAGATCAGGTAAGAATATGTTCATTTTGTTTTATATTTCATATTAATTGTACTGCCACTCTGCTACGTGGCTATGGCTAATGTTCTGTTACGTTGTACTTCGGGAAATTTTTTCTTTAAGCCGTTTATTCCTACATCAGGAAAACCATCAGGTATGGGAATTCTGAAGAGCACACAGTGGCATAAAAGAGACTAAAAGGTCAAATAATGTGATAGGGTTACCTGACCAATCTAGTTTCCTGGACACCCATGAAGTCCTGGCAGTTGACACAAGCTGCAGAGTGTTGCCGCACACTCTGATTCTAGGCTGTCTTGCACTAGGTATTGTAATGATTTACACCTGTGTAAAATAGGAGAGTCTCAATGCCACAGCAGATTAACAAGAGTTTGAACCAGTTTTCTGTTGCATAAAGACACTATCAAGCAATGGATAATCAATTACTTTAACTACAATTCACAAAAAATAGGAACATTAACTAATTTTTTTAGTAAAATTTATTAAGGATAGATCTAATATAAATGTAATACGGACACAAATCCAAATATACAGCAATGATTTTAATGAGAATGAAATACTGTGCTGTAGAAGCTAGATTTCTTTTTATTATATGCTTAAGATTCTAACTTTGTACTCTTTCAAATTTGATATGCTGTATATACAATAAATATTGAGGGCTAATAATTATTTTTATTTATAAAAACCTCCTGATTTTACCCTGCACATCACACAATAATTCATAGAAAATGCTTTTTTAAAATCACAAAAGCAGAATAAAATAATAAAAAACCTGCAATCAGAAAATACCAAGCAAAGATGACAAATAAAAGGGACATTGATAGTGAAGAAAAAAGGAGTTCTACTGAGTATTTGGAAGTACACTGGCCTGAGAGATGGCTAGTACTTCTTTAATGACTTAAATGCTCTTTGATGGAGGCATTAACTTATTCTGCAGGAGTACTTGTTTTCTTTATGTAAGAACTTGTTGTCTGGGGAAAAAAATTAGTTTTGACATCAGCCCATCAGGCTAACTTTGTACATATTTAATATTGTATGTTTCATACCTGTTTAAGAATTAATTTGCATTTAAATCTAAATCAGGTTCCTGTTTTCTGTTTGCAAAGAATTACAGGAACATGTTTATCTCCATTACCTGGCCAATGTTATGTTGGTTCTTCAGGTAAAGGTGCATTAGAGAAGCACTGTAGCCAGACCAAAAATGTATTGATTCTGTTTGTTTTATGCATTGAGCTTTGCCTTGTATTTTCCTGTGAAGCCTGAAAATTGACTCCAAGTCTAACATTACTTCTGAAACTAAAGTCAAGTTCTGGCCAATTCTGCAAGAGTTTTATGAAGAACTCATGGGCTTTAACTGTATAAACTGTTGTATATGACTTGTCTAGTCACACAAAGGTGATTAAATTAGGTATCATAACCCTGTAAATCTATCATTGGGTTATCTGTTTCCAAGAAGAACAAAAATACCCAACAAGAAGCAAATAAATGAGCTGCAAATATCATATTGCACACATTATTGAGTCAATCCCTGCACCTGCTGTCAAACACCGCAAGACACCACCAAAGTACTGCTACATCTTTCAAACCTTTTCACAAAGCTCAGTTCTATATGAAGTGTCATTGCATCAAGTATTTTAGGACCTTGTATCTTCTCCTAGCCAAAAATCTTGTATGTTCACAGTGTGGTGCATATAATTTTCAGGTGTTTGCATAAAACCACACAAATCTATGCAACTTCTCAATGTTAACATTTTAATTATATGTCAGTTAATATTGTACCTTAAATAGACTAATATTTGTACTGGTGATCCGTAGAACACATGAAAAAATGGGAAAATAATAAATGCTGTTAGAATTCTTACTTGCTATGACCTGAAGTGTTCATGCTTCAGTGTTCAGGTGTGAACTGGCCTTCAAGGTGTACTGGCCTTCTACTTCCATCTTGTCCATGAAGTGTAACAGCAGAAAGGAGGATACCAAGTGATTTAGACCATTCTAGCTAATTCCTGAGTCTGGAAGCCATTAGGAGAACCTATCAAATACCATGTGCTAAGGACTGCTGACTCAAGAAGATGGATATGTTCTCCCAGAATTATCCAATGAACTCATGCATATTTTTCTGAAATGTATAGGTGTTAGTTTGCTGTTCAAGCTTGAATACCAGCATCACCTACAGAATAACCTCTCTACACAGCAGCAATTATTTAAGGTTATTTTTAAAGCCAGGAGCAGACTTTTGGTCAGTGTATTAAATACATCTGTATGCTGTGTTTCATGTTCATATGAAGACAATGCAGTGAGCTCAGATGCACTGTTGAATTATGTCACATCAATGGAGCTGTGGCATTTTTCTGAATTTTAAGCATTTGAAACAAGCTGCATATGTGCATAGTGTGTGTTAGCCTGTAGACGTGGTCACTCATTTATGTGTTTTAGCCCTTAGTAATTCAGTCACTGCTTCACACATGCACATTGCTATCAGGCATTGTGAGACACATTTTAGTAATCTAGGGAATATATTATTATACTGAGCCTTTGCTCATCTTTCCTTTCAGAAGGGAGTTTAGGGAGTTGACCCTTGCAGTATTTTGTAGACTTGGTACTTAATATTAAATAACAGATAGAAGCAGTAATAGCTGAAATTGACCATGTGGTGAGCTGTGCACTTAACTATTTTGTTTTGTGTGTTCAGTGCATTATCATCAGTGGAGAAAGTGGTGCTGGAAAGACAGAAAGTGCCCATCTGATCGTCCAACATTTGACTTTCTTGGGAAAGGTATTTCTTAGACAACCATGTAAAACTATGAACAAATCCTCCAAAATCCACCCCCAATTTCCACTTTATTTAATCTTTATTACTTAAAGTTGTTCTTGTGAATTGTCCCACTTGAGTTAGGGACAGAGTAATCATGCATGTGAGAGTATTGAATTAAGATAGTGCAGTATGACCCACACTAAGCCATTCAATATTTTTTTAAAGAGAAGGTGCCAGATCCTGAGTGTTCAGCACCTGTAGTTACCTACAGTGTTTATCACATATACTGTTGTTCATTTATACAATAAAGAATGACAGATCTTGCTATGGCTCTAATCTTAGAAGCTCTTACACATTTAAATGTTATGAGTAATGCTGTTAGTGCAAAATGATGGCAAAATCAAGTGTATAAGGTTAACCTTAGATAGATGTGTTTAGTTTTTTATGGTTTTGGTACTCTAGCTAATTATATGACACCACAGAGGCAGAACAATTGCAGAGAAAGAAGAATCTGGTTTTTCCTACCTGTGGGAGACTTCCTCATCAATTTGTTGGTCCTGTTATTGTATAAGTAGAAAGGTTAACACAGTATCTAAGTCCATACAAGCGTGAGAAAGGGATGCTATGCTTCTGAAGCAAGAATTTGATTGTGGGTAAGCATTATATTCTTTTAATGATCCTTCTGATCTGTATCTGTTTTGTCAAGGCCAATAATCGTGCTTTGCGTGAGAAAATTCTTCAGGTGAATCCTCTGGTTGAAGCATTTGGGAATGCCTGCACTGCCATCAATGACAACTCAAGTCGCTTTGGGAAATATCTGGAAATGATGTTTACGCCCACAGGAGCTGTAATGGGGGCAAAGATTTCTGAATATCTACTTGAAAAATCAAGGGTCATAAAACAGGCTGTGTAGGTATATTAATTGTCTGTCCTTTCACATTTATATAATGTCTGGATTCTGTTTAGTTCTCAGAAATTCTTTATTTTAAATGCTTTTGTGTCTCCTGCTAAAGCAGTGATCCTTTGTACAGTGCTATGATGACAAGAATAATCAATTAGGTTCTTCTGGAGTGGAAGCCAGAGCTGCTCCATTCTTTGGAGAAATACTGTGGTTGGCTGGGTTTTCTGTGTTTCACAGTTGCTGATCCTACACCATTAAAACAAGTGGGAGATTTGCCATCTACTTCAGTGAGCTCATGATAAGAACTTCTACTTTTACATTGTACAAGATGCCACAAGAATAAACACATGTGCTTTAAAAGGACACTTTTTTCTTCCAGGGGAGAGAAAAATTTCCATATATTTTATTATATTTACGCTGGCCTTTATCGTCAGAAGAAACTTTCTGAATATAGACTTCCTGATAAAAAGCCTCCTAGGTAACTATCACTCACTTGTTTTAACTGCTTGTTGTAATTAGCTATTGATCAGCTCTTGCTTTCAGTATGATGCCTTAAAATCTCTCTTAATCCTACTCCATCCCTTAAGGATCTTTTTTAATCCTCCCAAGCAAAGAAGAGGATGGACAATAAAGCATTACATTATTTGTATCTGTTTGAAAACTTGAACTATTTCAAGAGGAGGGAGGAGGAAGAATCAAGCTTATTATTATGTAGCTATTCTGTCATACTTGCAAATCAGGAAAAAACCTTATAATTTCTTACTGTAATGCTTCAGTAAGAACCCAGAATATGCTTTGGAGTTGTGTTTTTTAATTGGTATTTGTACTTTGGGTGCCTCTGATATGTATCGGGTGAGGGGATGTGTGTGAAATGTTGGTAACACTGTAACAGATAATTTAAAAGTGTCCTGGTTTTGGCTGGGATAGAGTTCGTTTTCTTCCTAGTAGCTTGTATAGTGTTATGTCTTGGGTTCAGTATGAGAAGAATGTCAATAACACACTGATGTTTTCAGTTGTTGCTAAGTAGTGTTTATACCAAGTCAAGGGGTTTTCAGCTTCTCATGCCCAGCCAACAAGAAGGCTGGAGGGGCACAAGAAGATGGGAGGGGACGCAGCCAGGACAGCTGAGCCAAACTGGCCAAAGAGGTATTCCATACCATGTGACATCATGCTCAGTATATAAACTGGGGGGAGTTGGCCTGGAGGGATTGCTGCTCAGGAACTAACTGGGCATTGGTCAGCAAGTGGTGAGCAATTGCATTGTGCATTACTTGTTTTGTATATTCCAATCCTTTTATTATTATTGTCATTTTATTATTGTTATTATATCGTTATTAGTTTCTTCCTTTCTGTTCTATTAAACTGTTCTTATCTCAACCCACAAGTTTTACCTTTTCCCTTCCGATTCTCTCCCCAGTCCCACTGTGGGGCAGGGGGTGAGTGAGCAGCTGGGTGGTGCTTAGTTGCTGGCTGGGGTTAAACCATGACACAAAGAATAAGTAAAAGTTAGTGCAACAGAAGCAAAAACTATTTTTGAATTAGCACCAAAGTATATAATTGGAAGATACTGAAATAAATGTTCTTTCCAGTTACCAAGGTACTTGCATTGAAGTCACTGGAGGTTGTACTGGCATATCTGCTAGTGTGGTCCTTTCTTTCTCCCACTCTATTTAGATACATTGATAATGAAACTGGAAGAGTAATGCATGATATTATTACTAAAGATTCCTATGGAAGACAATTTGAAGCGATTCAGCATTGCTTTAGAATTATAGGATTCACTGACGAGGTAAGAGATCCAGTTGCTAAACCATTATTGACCTTCTTTATAAAAACCACTTCCAGTGCTGCCTGTGCACAGGCTGCCATTTGGTTTTGTGGATACACACCTGTGCCACAGAATCTCTCTTATGACAGAAGTGAACTGTGAAAACATAACCACACACTCCGAAGCCAAGACCAGCCTAAGGTCTTAGCTGGTACTCAGGCAAGTCCATTCCCAATTCTCTATCACACTGTTTTCTGTGTCAACAGCAGCTTACCTGAATTTGTAGAACTTGGTCTCAGAGCAAGCTACAAGCTTTGATAGCCATTCCAGTGTCCACCTTTTTCTTTCATAGCCTAAATATGTTCTATATATGTAATTGGATTCCTTAAAAGTGCTTCTTGTCATCTTTTACAGGAAGTGTACTCAGTGTACAGAATTCTGACTGGAATCTTAAATACTGGAAATATTGAGTTTGCTGCCATTTCTTCACAGCACCAAACAGATAAAAGTGAGGTTCCCAACCCAGAAGCCTTAGATAATGGTAAACACATTTTCACATTGTCAGTTCTGTAAATGCAATATGGTTGTATTTGTGAGAATCTCTAACTCATGGTAAAAGTTGGGCAATGCTGGTGATTTCCACTGCATAATCACAGTCATGTATCTTTTTCCCACTGTCTTTCAGCTGCTGCACTACTAAGTATTGGGTCAGAAGAACTTCAAGAGGCCCTAACCTCCCACTGTGTTGTAACACGAGGGGAGACTATTATCCGAACAAACACCGTGGACAAAGCAGCTGATGTGCGAGATGCCATGTCTAAAGCACTTTATGGCCGGCTCTTCAGCTGGATTGTAAATCGTATTAATACGCTGCTTCAGCCAGATAAAAATATATGGCAAGTTACACATCACTGAATCATGTGTATTTACTGTGCATAGGTCTTTGATGGGTTCATCCATTTGTATATTTTTGATTTTGCAGAAAGGGTGCTGTGTTTATTTTGGCTAAGACTTCAAAATGGCTTTCATGCTGTGATACTGAATTCTGTTTCCAGGACATTAACCCCAACATTTTCAAAGAGCTGAGTGGAATTTAGCTGCTGAACCCAACAGAAATTGGGTAGTTAAAGTGCCATACAATTCTTTAAAAAGATGCTTCCTATGTAGTGAACGTTAAAATCATACCAAAGGCTGGTAAATAATTGGAGTACACGGAAAAATATTCATAGTCCTTACAGTCCTGCTTTTGTAAACTGATCTCAGATCTTGGATTATTATTACAGATCTCAGATTATATTACAGATCTCAGGTTATTATTGTGCTGCTACTTGAGATGTAAGTGATGATTTTTTGTTTTTCATAATTACAGAAGAGTTCACATTGTGCATCCTTATGATTTCATTGCCAGGTACTGATCTGGCTGCTTTGGTCTTTTCAAGCAGCTGTAGAGATTTTTAGAAACAAGAGAACCCCTTAGGTGGTATGAAAATGCCTCTGATCTGAGATCTCTACTTGGCACTTCACTATATCATATAGACATGTCCTCATCCATACTTGCAGTTCTAGTGGTGACTGTGGTATACTTGAGCTAGTACGTGGGCTCTTAACAGTCCTGCTTGTAGCAGCAGCAGACTTGGTAATTACCCTTCTGACTGACTACAGCAAAAACGTACTATTAAAGCTTGACACCTTTTGACTACCTGGAGGAGCAGACAATAGATTTTATTTGGGATCTGCCTACTGAAACCACTTGTTTTAATATGGCTGCTAAGGGTCTGTTACTATGTACCTATAATTCTCCTGCCTTCTTCACAGAAATCTGCAAGAAGCAAGTGGAAAACAAAAGTGTTAATGATGCTGAACAATGCACAGGTTGTCTTAGGTTCAAACACACTTCTTTTCCTCTCTTTTTGCAGGAGAATGAATCAATTATGCAATCTTGGTTACCATGTTTATTTTTATTTTAACTTGGTGTTGCCCGTGATGAATTTTGTTTGTGTTTTCACATGCAGTAATGCTGAAAATGGGATGAATGTTGGGATACTAGACATATTTGGATTTGAGAACTTCGCAAGAAATTCGTTTGAACAGCTGTGCATAAATATTGCTAATGAACAGATACAGTTTTATTTCAATCAACATATCTTTGCACTTGAGCAGGTAAATTCAACTCTGATGAGGTCTAGTTGAATCAGCCATCCTGAACCATAGATCATATTCAGGAGTACATTGTAAACTATAAAATGGGTATGTGATTTAAATGCAAGATAATGACATCTTTCAGTTGAAGTTTTGTAAATAATGTTACTGGGGCCTATAGAGTATTGCTGTGCATCATAAATGTCCTAATGATGGTGTTGCTTTTACTGGTTCAATATTAAAACTGTGCTGGTGACTTTGTAGATGGAATATCGGAGTGAAGGAATTGATGCTACTACAGTGGAGTATGAGGACAACCGTCCACTTCTAGATATGTTCCTCCAGAAACCCATGGGTCTCCTGTCTCTGCTAGATGAAGAAAGTAGATTTCCTCAGGCGACAGACCTTACTTTAGTTGGTATGTGCAAACAAAAATTCTGGGAAATAACAACTATATTTTGAGAGGGCGGAATGACATCTTTACTCAAGTTTTACTAGCCTAGTCATCCTGCTGAGCCTGTGCCATTTCAATTGACATTATATTTTTCATTGCGCTTCATCATTTTTCTTTGCTTATGTGTTTTCTGTTCTTTTTATATTGCAAAAGTTATCTTATATATCAGGTGTCAAGGGGTTATTGTATTTCCAGTGTTACAAGGAAATAACCTGTGTCTTGTCCCTGTATGTGGGGTACAATAAGCAGCCTTTATCCCCATTTACTGAAGGGAAGGTTGTGCCTAAGACCACCCTGTGAGCAGCATTAGTGTTGAGAGTAAAATTTAGATCTCCCAGGCTCCTAGGCCCATGTTTATCCAATTAGAAAATACTGCTTCACTCCAGATTATCTCATCATAAATAGAAAGTGTGTGTTATTTCTGGTGTGCCATCTGGCTGAATATTTCCTTTCCTTCATACATATTTTATGTATATCTTAACAAATCTTGGTGCCAACTTTAAAAAGTGCAGCACATGCCATATTTAAAACTGTTGTCTTGCTTTTATTTACTAGAGCTACATTCTTCCCTGCAACAGGAAACAGAGAGTTCCAGTTCCTTCAATGGAATGTGCAGCAGAGAGTCAAACTGTTAGTCAGAGAAAAATAACAGCTGCCTGTTAAATTGCATGATACATTTATGAGATTTTTCACTTCTGCTAGGCTGAGATGAAACTTGAATTTAGGTCACAGATAGAATGAATGCTATGGTTTCATTCCAGTCCTCATTTGTGTACTAAAGCTGTATGCCTCCACGTGGGTCCTGTAAATCAGTTAATACTGAATATTGAACTTACACTTTCACAGAGGCACTTTCCTTAGTCTATTGCCGATCAGTCTTACTGCTGATCTGTACACAGTACAGCAGGATCCCTCAAGGAGACAGCAAAGTTGGGATATTTATCCATCTCCAGATGTGCCAGACAGTCATTAATTCCACCACCCTCCCCCCTTGCCCCCCCAAAATTCCAAACTTAGTTCTTTTTGCTTTAAATAGAAGCTTGATTAAATGTTAATAGAAAGAAAAACCTAACACAAAATATTAATGAATTCTAATGTTATAAAAAACATTTTGATAATATTTTCTGACCTACACAACATGACAGAGAATTTTATTAATTGATTCTGGCCTCAGGTCTCCAGTTGCTTATTCACATAAAGAAATATAATAGCAAGCTTTACAGTATCAGCACTAATTTAATTACAAAATATTAAAGAGCATGCAAAATATCACAGGGCATAAAAGACATTTTTCTTAGAAAGTGGTATTTCTTTTTCTGTCTGCTCTTTAGAGGTAGTCACGAGAAAAAGAAAGCCTCTTTAGAAGAGGTTTTAGATAGAAGTCTTTTTTTCTGTGGAAGTCCAAAGGTAAATGAGAGATGGTCCCAGCCTGAAGACATTAACGTATACTTAAAACATGATGCACAAAGTGAAATGAATGGGGAAAGGAAGATAGGGAGAATACAAATAATAGGTCTTTAAGCAACTGAGATATATGCACAGCTTTGAATGTACATAGTTGAAGTAAACCTACTCCAAACCCTATATATGCATATAAGCAAATTCATAGCAAAATATGAGAAGTCATCACACCTTCTCATTGGCCCCTCTTATTTGATAGTTTTCCATGCACAAAATTATCCAAACAGTGGGATTTGAAAGACAGTCTTACTGGGCTGGTTTAGAATGAGCTGTTCAATTCAGAAGTGACAGCTTTGAAGAAAGCACAGAGAAGCTGGTACACAGCTATTTCTGAGCAATCTGATGATATATGTGTTTATAGTAGTTCTGGTTTCTTGAGCAGCAGACTGTCCCTAATTAGGATGAAGATTTTACTTGTCACTCTAGGTCACTTATATCAACGTCTCTTCTCAATGTCTAGATAAATTTGAAGATAACTTAAGATGCAAATACTTTTGGAGACCAAAAGGAGTGGAACTGTCATTTGGTATTCAGCACTATGCTGGAAAGGTAAGGTCATGTGATTTTTATGTAGTTCAAATAACAGTGGTATGGTCATTATTTGTTTTATCCAAAGTTTCTGCTTTGATTTTTTTTTTTTTTCATTTTCAGAGACAAAATGATAAAGTTTATGGAAACCTAGAATCTACAATAAAATTTTCATGTGTAGTAGTCCATTTTAGAACCTACCCTTAGGGCTCTTTCACAAATTCTGTAGACAGTAACAACCTTTTATTCTGAAAGAAATCTGGCACCAGAAGCACCATTATTACAGTCATTTCAAATGAGCAACTCTGGAGCCAGAGCAGGCTATGTGATTGTAAACCATTGTGTGAATGCCACAGTAGTTCTGTGTGTGTGTATATAAGTATACAGATAAAATACAATGTAAAACAGCATCTGTGATAGAACTTAAAATCCTATAGAGAGCATTGGAAAGACTGGAGCTAGCTAGCACAGATGTTTTCTTGTACTCTGTAGCACCTAACTTCTTTTGTTCTCAGCAGTTCACATGTTATTTTATATGGGGAATAACAGTCCACTTGTTTTACATAACATGAGCTTTGCTTATGATTTCAGGTCCAAAACCTTGTTTATAAACAAAATCAAAATGAAATAGCCATGTTTTATATAATTATCAATGAAGTCTCATCTCTGGCTCATTATAAGACTCCAAAATTTTAACATATGTTTTAGTAAACGTTGTGCAGCTTTCTGGCTTTTTAAGAATAACTGTAAAATTTCACACAGGTTTAGTAAATTCTTTGTACCCAAATGGCCAAGTCATAAAAGCACTACTGGCCAGTTCTCTATTGCTGGAGAGCATTCAGTTTCTGTGTAAACTAGTGGACTCTAGTGGAATTAGGCTAGAGAGGAATATTGCTAGTGATAATAAAACAGCAGATCTAAAAAATCACTGCAGTTTAAAAAAAAAAAAAAAGAAAAAAGTTAAGCATAATTAACTGATTCTTACATGAATACAAATAGCCAGGCATTAATTTCTAATAAAAACAATTAAAATAATTGAAATAGATGAATGTTTTGTTTTCCTACTATCATTTTCAAAGCAGTGAGAAGCCTATTTTAATGTACCTAGATGTGCAACTTACCCCTGTTCCTCCACAGGTCTAGTTGTAGATCACAGGTTTGGTGCGGACAACAGATAGATGATGAGCACCTGAGAACCATTTCTTATTTCACACCTAAACTGTCAACTTAAGCTTTAATTGAGGTACCTCTGTTATACTGCATCATGCATACCATAGTTTCATGTGACAAAGCATAATACAACATGATTTAAGCCATTTAACCCAATTTGATGTGCAATGACATGCTGTGAATATAGGTGCTGTTTATATCCAGTTCACGTTCTGAAGACACTGCTGTAGCTGTACAATTTTAAGTCCTTTGCAGATAACTCATTGGCTTGTCAGAGCCAACTGGTCTACTTGGTCATCTTGACTGTTTACATTTTAAGGAACAGAGTAGTTTTTGGGTAACCCTGTTTGGCAACTTTTCTGATACTGTTTCCCATGCTAGGTGTTATATGATGCCTGTGCATTCCTTGAGAAGAACAGAGACACTCTTCCTGCTGACGTAGTGGTGCTGTTGCGAACTTCAGAGAACAAACTTCTTCAGCAGCTGTTCTCTAGCCCATTAACAAAAACAGGTATTCTCCGCACAGCTTTGCTCACATTGCAACCTCTTCAGCTACCCACTCCTCTAAAACTTAAATTGTTTCTGGACAATTTTTTTTTTTTTAATTCTTTTTCAGCTCTGCTGTTTAAAGTTTCCTAAGAGAGGGAGAACATTCCTAAAATGTTATGATCGTATTTTTTTTTTTAAATGTGTGGACATGAATTCTTTTAAAAAACCCAGGCAGAAAGATTCATCCCTCACTCCAGCGAAAGGAAGATTATCTAACATGTAGGGCAAGAACTCATTCTCGGAGCAGGATGAGAATATGGGAGTTTCTTGGTTCTTAGTCCTTTACTAAGATCAGTTCTCAATTGATAGATTATTGTGTACCGTGTCTTACAGTTCATAAATCATGCCATGTAGATCAAGTTGTTTTGGTGGTAATATCCATCTATTTAGACGGATTTGTGCAGTACATAAAGTTTCTTACAAATTATAAAAACCACATACTAATCTGCTAGAATTAATTAATTCAGTTGATTTAAAGCTTGTTGACACTGAGTTACACAAAGTGCACACATCTGTAGCTAAATAAAACAGCAAGATGAAGTTTGATTTCTCCATGAATAGATGCCAGAATACCAGTAACCTATGCAAATGATAGTTCTGCAGTATACATGCAAACAAGCCAACAATGTACACAACTCTCAAAACTTCCTACATTTTAAAAGTATCTTTTTCATAATGGGTAAGAAAAAGATGTAATACTAAGGAATAGTCTAAATACGGTGGATTGTATTAGACTGCAAAATTCTTGGGATCTGATATGACACATGCAAATGAGGTTGTTGTGGTTTTAGGTAGAAACGTGTACATGCACTAAGTAGTGCTGTGTAGGCTTATTGTACATGGGCTGTAGATGCAATTCTGTGCCTGTGCAGCAGCTCTGTCTGGGATTTCTGGACCCTCAGTAGCCCAGTTATAGTCTCTGGTGATGCCTTTAACCTCTCTTGAGATTTCTATGTAGAAAAAGAACATCTGGAGAAAAACATATATTGGAGCCTTCTATGCACATGTAAAACTGATAGCAAAATATCTGTTTTTCCTACATAGGATAGATTCCTGTTACAATGTCTCTGTTCTTTTTCTGTAATTGAAAGGCTCTAGATTACCCCCCTTCAAATTATGCTTTTAGAGGTCCCTGAGAGGTGAGGATCCAATGAGGAATCTGCCTCTCCTTTCAGCTATGACAAGCTTAGATGGAGGGGGCTATGGTTTAAGAATGAAGTAGGATTGGTTTGTGCCCAAGTAGGGAACAAAGAATCTTTGTGTCTACTTCTGACTTTTGAGGCTGTATTAAACTGGTAAAAGGGATTCTTTTACACAAGCTGGATGGATCAAGCAAAGCAAAAAAGAAAGCTCACATGTGGTCAAATGTGCCTCCACACCCCATACTAGCCATTTCGTACCTTGGAGCTATTGTCAGAATGTAACAGACTAAGTGCTTTGTCCTGGTTATCAGTCCCAAT
This sequence comes from Haliaeetus albicilla, assembly GCF_947461875.1. Classification (NCBI taxonomy): domain Eukaryota; kingdom Metazoa; phylum Chordata; class Aves; order Accipitriformes; family Accipitridae; genus Haliaeetus; species Haliaeetus albicilla. Next base: position 23,325,065 of record NC_091486.1, read on the forward strand.
TATTGTAAATATTATACTTTTGATTTTATTGCTATTTTTAAATCAGAATGCTGATGCTTTCATGCAAATTCATCTTCCTCTGGCTTTTTAGAGGTATTTTCAGTGGCAGCAGCACTGAACTTGGGTATTTTGCCCAAGATGCATAAAAGGTTCAGTAAGAAGATACCTCTTGTTGCAGTAATGTATAGTTACCAAATTGGTGTGTTTCCGTTTTTTTTGTCTTGCCTCTTACATTCCTTCTTTGTTTCCTGTTTACATGAATTGCCCGCTTTCTGCCTCCCATTATAGAACATATACCTTTCCATGAAGAGCACACAGCAAGTTGAGTGTTGTCTTTATTTCTGTCAAGTTGGTACAGGACATCCTGTTAAAAAAATTATTGTGCATATGCTCCTGTGCATGGTGTTACAAGAATAGCTTAAAACCCTTATGTCATTTTTATTTTTTAAAAGTCTTTATGATTTTGCTCTATTTTTTCCAGCTGTCTAATATAATTGGCACTCACATCCTGTGTTGGGGCCTCTGCGTTCTAAAATCAGATTGTTGCCAGGTTTAGTTTTGGCAGCTTGCAAGATAAATGAAAGGTTTGGCTGAGAACAGAAGGTATTGCTGGCAATGCTGCTTCATCTCTGCTCAGTGAAGAAAGATAATGCCATTCTCTTAACTTTCTACAAAGAGGCTTTTGTAAACAAAAGAACAGTGACTGAGTAAATGTCCCATCATACTCTGTCCTTGCCTCTTAGCCCTCTTCCCTCCACTCAACATGTGGTTCATTCCTAAAGCAAACCAGGAAAAATACAGATTAAGATTCATAAGCCTGATACAATTTTCTCCAGTTTTTTGTAGATTACTGACTGATGTGAAAGTTAATAATTTACATGGAAGCTATATTGCATCTTTCCAGGTAACCCTGACTTGAAATGAGCCTTCTGCCAGTATCTCTGGTGTTTTGTTTGAAGATGAGTGACAGCACATTCTCACATCTGCTTGCAACTAGCTCTGGAATTTGCAGCGTAGGTGGTTTTTGCCAAGCGGCGATCTCCAATATGTGTAGTAGTCACTAGGTGGTGCTATCCCAGAAGCAAGAGGGAATTTGGGACTGGTAACATGGGTCTGACAAATACTGAAAATGTGGTTCTTAAATACCAGTAAGAACAAAAAGATGCCTTTCCCACCCCGAGAAGATCCTCTGTTTGAAGTATATTTATATAACTGTCATGTATTCCGCTGTCAAAAACTAAGCAGCAGCAAGAAAATAAATATTAAAAAGACTAAGTTCTTTTACTAATTTAAGATCATGTTAATCCCTGTAATTTATCAAATATACTTATCCCCTCTTAACAAAAGCTTCTATTTCACAGTAGCAGACTGTGTAGTTTAAAGGGCCAGGAATTAACAGCAGGACATTAAATATACATTTGTAACAGTAATTTATAGTTAAGAGAGTGCACAATTACTGATACGAGACACCAGAACTTAAACATTCTGGCACTAATTTTGTAGTGTATATGCATGTTTTGTCATCTTTCAGTAGAAACTTAGGCACCTTCGGCACGTTTTGGAATCTGTTCGCACTTCCTAGGGACCTTTAACTTCAAAACTGAATGCACATAGTCTGGTTTAACCTACCAGTTCTCCCAAATGCTTCCGTATTTGTCACTTTTTTCTACAGACACAGCTTCTTGTGCTGAGAATTCTGTATATTCTGAAATTAAAGTAGAATTTACTCCAAATACAAGAGAGAAGTTGAGCATTTTAAAAAAACAAAACAAAAAACGTTGCCACTACTCCAGTTGAATATACATGTTCTCATTCAGATATAATGCATTCCTGTTTGTCTCTAGTTTTAGTTTATTACTGTTGCAGCTAAAGCATCAGAAAGAAAAGGAATCATGATCTAGAAAATGAGTTCCCTTCTAAGAAAAGAGGGCTTTAACTGGAAAAATTAAGGAGAGCCTTAGTACATTCACTAGTGGTATCACTGAGGAGTCAGACCATTTGACTCACCATCCTGATATTTAAGAATTTTTGCAGCATCACCTTTAAGTGGTGGTACTATTGGGCTGCTTGGGCAAAGCACCACTGGGCCTTTTTAAGACTACAGTTCCCTCTTCCACTTTTCCTCTTTCTTACCTTACATCCCCCAGCTGACCAGATCGTGCTGGAGGGATAGAGAAGTGTGCCAGAGGGGCTTCATCTTCTCAGAAAAGCTGCAGCACAACATGATTCTCTACTCCTGAAACACAATCTCTGCAGACTTTTTGCCCTTCTATGACTTACAGACCTTTAGAGCTATTGTCAGGGTTGCTCTGCTCTGCCATAGGTCCTTGCTGGAGAGAGGGGGAAGAGTTGCCACCTGGAGGGAGGGAAGGGGAAATCCTCCAGCCTTCCCACCACCAGAGTAGAGATGCTGGAAAATGTCCCTGTCCTAGCTCTCAGGATCTGTAGTGGCTGGGCTTGACCGAGTAGAATAAATACAGAGCTGAGTACCATTACCACTACAGCAACGTCACATCGAATGATGTTGGTAGCATTTGGTATTGCTCACATATTCAGAGTGATATAGTATCAACATGTCATCCATTGCTAATAAACACTCCTTGTTCATGGTGCCCAGATATTTGAGCATAATCTGTCAAAGAGAACTGGGATGAAAGTTTTCATGACCTTCACTGAAGACTTAGGATAGTGATGTTTTAACAAGGGAATTTTTTTTGTCCAAAATAGGAGGAAAACAGATTTTTTTCAAAACCAAATTAATTATAATTAGCCTGCCTAAAGGTCATTTCCTCTCGTCAGTATTGATTTTTAGTCTGTGTTCTTTGTGCCTTTGAGTCTCCAGCTCTGCTTACAGCCCTCAGACAAAAAGAAATTATAAACAATGTATGTCTCATATTAAAAAAAAAAAAAAAATCACCAAAAAACCACCAAAAAACTAATGGAACCACCAAAAAACTAATGGACCATGTGTTAAGAGAGAATGTGAAAAAAATGTTTCAGGCTTTCTTTATGCACACTAAAGAACACAAGAACTAGAGCCTTTTGCAAAATCCCTTTAAAGAACTGCTTTTTGCTACGCCTTGGTGACAAGAGTACTATCTCAATATTTATTTGTCCATAACTTTGATAGCAGCTGATTCCTCATGAAGAGTCAAAAACTGAGGGAAACAAATGGATTTTCTTGCATTTCAGTCCCATGAACAGATACTACTGGGCATGCAGTGAAATCTTGGCCAGTTGAAATCGTAGATGCTTTGCCATTGTTTTCAGTGGAAACATGATTTGACTTGTCATGTTTGTGACTGTGCACTTCTACTGAGCACAAGCCCTTCCTCTAGTGATACTTAGTGGCAGGTCTCTTGGCTTGGTGTGTGTCATTCTTATGCCTGGAAATATAGCGTGTTTCCATTTGGGCTTAGCGGATTTTTTCTCTTAATTCCACACATCACAATAGCGCAAAAGACTCAAATACATCTTAATTTTACTGATTTATTCTACAATAAAATCTTTTTATAATGGTACTTCTGTGTTAGTATTTTCACCTCTAAGAGATAACTGTAGGCACTCTAAGTCAAATGAATCAGAAACAAAGCCACTGTAATTATAATCTAGTTACTTAAAGATGAATCAGAATTTATATTTTGTAAGAATTTGGGTCAAGTTAATGGAAGCTATATATTATCAGTCGGGCCACAGAGGCTTTCCTACTTCAACTGGTCCATATGTTAAAAGCATATAAAAGTTAATCGGTTTTGCTTTGGTGCCAGCGTGTTGTGTGCAAAGAGAGGCTTTAAACCACAGCTGTGCAATGTAACAATTGTGAACTTTACTGGGTTGCAGATGTGGGACATCAGTAAACTAAATTAAATGTAGCTTAACTGAGTTTAGAGGTAGAGTGTTGGATTATGTTTTATTTAGTTTTTCAGTTGAGCATTTTACAGTTCAGTGTTTCTTTCTCTTCATATCCTAAGGTTTTGTGTCATAGGACAAATGCGGTACACCGATGCTTATAAGACTTGCTGGCAGTAGGATGCAAAACATGCCCTAAAAATCAACTCATCTAGAAACAGAACCATCTATCAGATCAAAGTTAAGGTCTCAGTCCTGCTAAAGCTTTATATAAGACATAACAATTATTTACTGTGGAGATTAACTCCCTATAAATATAGAGTGTCAGTGAATCTCTGGAATTGCACATGGCAATAAGCACAAAAGCTGAGGAGGGTCAAGATAGATTTATCCTCTTTATGTTTGGTACAGGGTGTTGCCCAAGCACAAGTCCACTGGTTTTAATATGAGACTTCACAGATTACATTGTACTGAAAATGGGCAAAGGGCATAGATTTTTTTTTTTTTTGCCTCCAAGTGCTTGCAAACTGAACCCTAAAAAAAGTAAAAGTGGGCAAGTTTAAGAACAGGTCTTGATGAGCTTACTGATTTGATTCATAATAGGCCATTCTCTGTAGAACAAATTCTGAGAATAATTTTTCTTTACCCTTCTCTCAGAAGAGAGGAGGTATCTTTTCAATTTTCATGTTTCTGGCCTAGCTTCTCAATTTTATAATGAACATTATCTCACACTAGTGAACAGTAATTAATCTTAACACTTCATTGTATACTAATTAAATTCAAAATGTGTTGATGTTGAGGAATCAAAAGATGTATTAGAAGATTATACTGTTTTTAATATTAACTAGCAGGCTGTGGGATCTCACTGTGCAGCATATACAGAATTTAAAGAGAAATATTCAGAGAACATTATACAGTAGTTGTTTTAATGAGTAGTTTACTAGGCAGTTTCTACAGGCACTATGTGCTCTAAGGTCAAACTGTGTCAAAGATGCTTGGTATGTTATTGGAAGCATTCAGTAGCTCTCAAGATCAAATCCTAGAAGAGCAATTATTTTTAAATTTGCTAGTGAGTTTGTAGAGGAGATAAATTTGTTGAATATTCAGATAACCTTGCTGGTTTGAATATCCATAATGGTTTTTGATGTGTCCTTTACAAAGAATGTGTTTATATTTCCCACTCTTTCAAAATAATTGAAATAAGGCTTAATGTATCAGTGGAAAACAAACCTATGAGTCTGTGCTGGATTTTGTATATTTGTTTCAGAGTATTTTGTACTCCAAGTGTGCTGTCTTACTATGATTTATACTTTTATCCATTTTCTTTATTCCTTTACCCTACAACAAACTGTAAAGGTCAGTACTTTACTAAACCAGCATTATCTTTTCTCTTATTATTTGACTACTTCTTAATTATTCCAACCTGACTTGGCTTGTTTTAGGAGAGCTTATAACTGAACTGCCTGGACAGCAGGTCACAGTGTGTGTCAAAGACAGAAAATGTATTTGTGGGTGTTTGTATGAATGGGTATTTGTTTCATTAAGTGTGGAGATACAATATAAATGAGAATAATGTTTTGAATTGCCACAAAAATAACTGATTTTATGCTATCTGTGATAATATATGGAAGTGCTGAGAGCCAGAGGAGCAAACATTCAGTTGAGAAGCCTTTGAGACTTGATTAAATTAGTAGTCAACATCATTAATGCCTAGATTTAAAAAATGGGGAGGCCTGGGACTCTGATAAAGTTCTGTCACCATGTTTCATCCTAAATTAAGACTTTTAAAAGACAGCTTTTCTCTTGAAGTATCAAAACCTGGTTTTGATGCCGTTTTTATCCTGTCTAGCTTAGGGTCTTAACTACTGAGAAGACTGGTAGTCATAGTGAGGTCAGAGAAATTGTTCCTCCATTTTATTCCATGTGCCTTCAGTGACATCTTTATACCTGAATTTTTGCCACTGAATTCATTGGGAATCTTCGCTGGCTTTAGTGGGATTTTGATCAAACTGTGTATGTATGGAGCAGCTTCAGCAGCAGGTCCTAAGCGATGGAATATATACTGTAAAATGTTTTATACACTGTATGGAGAGGGAACATACTCTGGAAATAGAAACAGTGGGCTGGAAATCACAGGTCTTTACTTCTCCTGGATTTCCTGTTTATTCACTGTTCTTGTAGAAAATTATTTTTGCCTTCAGGTTAAACTGAGTACTGTGAAGCTTAGTGTTTGAGGACAGTCCTTAGATCATCAGAGACAAGATGCTGAGGTGTGACCTACCAGAATGCTTGCTGTTGGTTCATGTTGGTGAGGGAGAATAGATAAAATACTGAGATAACTACTATGTTTTTCATAATCAAACTTTTACTTTTCTAGATAAAGCACATATGATTGGGGGGGGGGGGGTATGTTACATAACATGCAAGAGAAAGTTTGTCAATTACATAAAACAAGGAGGGGAGACCAGACATGAATCAGCATGTGTGGTAACCATATTTTCAACCTGATTATGTTTTTAGAAGTATTCTTTCACATACCTCTGGAAGAAGAAGTAAACTTGTTATGTGTCCTGAGTTGAGGTAATTAGAATAAGGGGGGTTTGGCTACTGCTGAAAATTAATGGAGAATTCCACAACAATGAAGTCTTCACAGAAAATACACCTCTGTAGTTTTCTTGTAATCTCAGTTACAGGTGTGGTACAGGAACCGGGGCAATCTACTGGGGCAACAGAAAACCTCGTGTTGATGGTGAGGTGCTTTGTTGATGACACAGACTGCAGTGTTCTGTTACTGTCTGCTGTTCCCCAGAGATTTCAAGGTTTGTTGTCCTGAGTTGATTACACACAACAGCATCAAATCATACGCTACCAAAGACGTGAATGGAAGTTGCTGAGGACCATATCTGAAAGAAATGGCCAATGTCTTCTGACAATATATAAATCATAAAAAGCTGAGCCACTTTGTTCTGTAACGCAGCAGCTGGGAGACTGACCAGATCAGGCTGTGACCAGCCTGCCAGTCAGTCTCCGGCCAGTTAGTCAGGTCTCCAGCTAGGCAGGCTACAAACCTGACTAAAGAAAATGCTGGGCATCAAGCAGCAGAAAACTCCAGCATTGTTTACACTATAACTTCTAATTGCTTTTTCCAAACAATTTTTCCTTTTTTTCGTTTTTTGTCTAGATTCAGCTTCAGTTAGCTCTCAGCTGTACTTAGTGTACCACTCCTATCATTAGTCCTGTGTTTGGACAGAGGTGCCCAACCTATGCCCCCCTGGCTGTGGCCAGATGAAAGGGTTTGTCCAGCAGGCAATTCACTCCCCCTTCTGCCACCCTCTTTTCCAGAGCCATGTGACCCTCCGTTGTCCTGTTCTTGGGAACCTGTCTATCATATGAACAGGCTATGGCATATGTGCTTTGCCTGTTGTCTGTAAGTTTGGGACTATGATGTTCTGAGAATCACATAAGGTTTGCTTATGTATCCTATGATCGCATATATGCCTCTAATATTTTCAGGAAATGTCTGCATTTCAGTGAACACACTCCCAATCGAGTAGATGGCTACATATGTCTGATTCAATTTAGCTGGAAAATTGGGCATGTTGCTTAAAGTAGCCATTAATATTCAAGGTTGTGTTTTAAAAATACCTTGGGCAGTACCACTAACTAATTATGTACCATAATCTGTTCTTCTTTACTAGGTAAGGGTAAAAGTTAAGACCTTTCTTACTGAGATCATACATTTACATACCTTGGAATATAGTAGGCAGTTTGACCTTCATTTCATCTCAGCTGCTGTCAGTGTCTGTCTTCCCTTGCATTCTAAAAAGTCTACTAACCTACTGTGTTAAAACGATACTTAAACATAGCTGTGATGATTGCAAGCAAAGTTTCATTTGTTGCTGTAGACATCACACTATGTGTTTGCCAGTGCGTGCCTTGCTAACGTGGGAAGTGGCCACTGAAGTGCCTGCAATGTGTGCGGTAGAAAGCATAGCAGCACTGAATTTACACTCAGGTTCTCCAATCCCAGTCTAGCAGTGTAAAGCCTCTAAGTATATATAAATATGATCTGTGTCTGCTTCATGCTAGTAAGACTAAAGAAACCTTTAGTCTAATTGTGAATCAGGATTAGCATTTGTCAGTTCACTATGGCATGGATTTTCCATTTTAAATAATCTGGGCCAAAAAGTGCATCTTTTTTGCTTCTGAAGCAATTACTCATAATTAGGTTATTCCCAGGTGGGCAACACTATTACTAAGTTTTCATGGTTATCAGATTCTGTTTTATAGCATGAATCTCATTTTGGAAATACTATTTCTCAGTTTTTATTTACTTACTCTGAATAGGAAGTAAAGTGATTCTCTTTTCAGAATAAGCAGCAGTGGAAGTGTGTCTGTATTGATAGCTGTATTCTACAGACTATTTTTATAAATATATTCTTGTGTAAAATGTGTAGTATATGAGAAAATTGGATTCTTAGCTTTTTATTGCACAAGATCAGCTTAAATTACTTCAGTGACTCAAAAGAATAGAGTTTTGATAGTCAGTGACCAGATTAAAATTAGTACCCAATAAAAAAGTACATGTATTCATTTATAGTCGAGTTAAGAAAAGCTTAGTCTTACAGTAGCAGAAGATGAAAATGCATTATGGAGATAAGCAGTCAACTTCCTTAGGCTAGATAAAATATACTGAAAGGAAAGACAGAGAAGAATCTGTGTATGTCAAAGACTGTCTGACTCTGTACCTCTTCTGGAGTGCAAGTGCTTAGCTGTGATTAGAAGTAGTGTCAATGAAATATGAATGCATTGTAGCATTTCTGACCATATTATACTGTATCTACATGGTGTTTCAAGTAACCCCTCTTTATCTGAACCAGAAGCATGAAAGAAATTAATAAAATATATGAGGATAAGGAAGGAGCTTGTACTGTGCCCTCTCTATATTAGTAATATCCCTGGTACAGCTTGTACAGTAAGGTGACTTTGTCATTAGGCTCTTTCTCTGTAAGTCATTTGCACTTCACAAACTAAACGTTATATCAAAGCTTAATGGAATTCTTACCTGGCATGCTCTTACTTTGGGAGGAGTGATCTATTGCAGAGATAACCAAAATGAGGTTATAAATACAGTGCTAATACTACTAATATTTGCTTGATGCTACTTACAGAACCCATCACCTAAAAATAATGAAGCACTGACAAACCCTAAGTAACATCAGAACATCCAGCCAGAGAGTGTACTTCTCCTAATTAGTATGGAAAGTCAACGGCTGGACAAATCATTAATTCGGCCAGATCACACAGTGAGTAAGTGCCAGGGATGCAAGTGGGAAGCCAGGAATGCTGACTAGCTCTTTCTGAGATCTAGAGAGCACTTCCAAAGTCCAACCTGAAAAAAGAAAACCCATTCCTTCTTTCTGTGCTGTGTAAATACTTTCAAAACCTCTCCTGCTTGGCTTTGCATAATAGAAGAGATACAGTACTTTGACAGTATGGTCTTTCTCACCTAGCTGAAATGAGGTATCAGTGAAGAATATGTTTGCAGAGATGTGAGATCTCCTATACAGCTTCAAGACACAAGGAGTTTTGCTGGGCATTGGCACAATGAACTTAGCCAGTGAGTGCATAGATTTTTGTGCTGCTACTTCTCTTTCTGTTGGAAGCTCTCAGAGCATTTCACAAACTTTAATGACTGAAACTTCTCAAAGCATTAATGATATTCCTAACGTTATTGAACAGAGGGAAAAAAGGAGAAACACTGGGGCTGACTGACTACCCCACTGACACAAATGAATCCCAAAGACCTTAGCCTCTGATCCAGCAGACACATAGGTAGGTAGGAGCCTTAATTTTTCAGATGAGCAGTGCCGTTGAACTGAAAAGGAAATGCATGTGAATAAAATTAAACATGTACATGTTTAAAAGATTAATCCTAATTTTAACCATTAAATTCTCTCCCCTCCCTCATGAATGCCTTTTCCAAAAAAAACCTAAGAAAATTTGGAGAGGGTTTTAAATCGCTTAATTGGTCCATTTTATGGAGTTGGATTTAATATAGGTAGTATTTTATTTAAGACTACATGGATGTCATTTGTATTTTCTCTAAAGTGTTGACCATATAATAGGTGTGAAGCTAGACTTCTGAAGGCACAGTGCAATCTTTTAACCTTTAACCGGTTTAACCTTTCAGGGAACCCATGGCAGTTTCAACTGGCTATGTTATTATCTATAAACGTTTGTTCTTCAAATATTGATGTTCTTCACAAAGTAGAATAACATTTAATTATTTTCGGTGTGTAAAATAATAAATGACCTTGTACATGAAAATTGAATGCAAGGACAGGTACCAAATGTTTACTGACTATAAACACCATGCTAACTCTGGGTAAAACATTTCTTACTATGTAGACTAATTTTCAAATGACATTTGTTCTGTTCATTAGTTTTAATGGCTTAGACATGTTAAAGATAGGTAGTTATTTTCCTGAACATGAACTACTTGAGATGACTAATTCACGAACTTTTATTGAAACATCATTTTGTGTTTGATCTGGAAAAGAAAATCCTAATAACACTTTTTCTGTGGATTTCATCTGATGCTACTATTCAGTAGTTATTAATTACATAGGAGTTCACTTAACACATGAAATAAGCACTGATAAGAATCCATTCCTAGAAGGAAGTAACTAATGAACAAAATCACAATATGTAAAGCTTTTCTTTAAGTAGGAACTGACCAGTTTGGGGTTTTGGGTAGTTTGTGAAGTCATTAAAGATTTTTTTTTTAATAAAGAAGTTTATTTATTTGCTTGGTTTGCCAGATCAGAAATGTTAAGTTTAGTTTTAGTTTTGCATGAGGTGCTAAGGGAGAGCTCAGGGTTATTAGTTATGAACCCTAGAAACCTAATGCCAGCAGTGAGTGTGGTGAACCTTCAGCAGCTATCCGAAATTTTATTTGATTGTTAGAGTTTTGTAACTTGTTATAAAATGCAACAAAATTTTAGTCATTTTAAACAATCTGATTCAAATTTGTTTCTTTTCCCAACTCCCCTCTTCTAACCCATGTTGTGTTATCGGTTCTCCAGTGCAAGGCTCTCAAGCTTTAGACTTGCTAATCTGAAGCCTAGCCAAAACCAACCTTTCCAGGTTGTCTACTTTAGCAAAAAAAAAAAGGCAGAAAAGAGTAGTTTCTAACATACAAAAATATCAAAATTACAGCTAAGAGAAAAATAAATTCACTAACTAGTTGCTCATTAAAGTCCTCATTTTAACCTTAGAGAGAAACATGTATGTACCGTGTGTGTATAGATATACAAGATTTTCAAAACAGAGTTGCAGTTCTCATTGACCTACACAGTATCGCCTAAAGCAGTTTCCAAAAAATGTGGACATACCTTGTGTTCTGCACTGTGATTTTTAGACTGTCAGGTAACATACGCTGTTAGAGCTGGAAATGACGTGCCAGTTATGCAGCATTGTGTCAATCCCAATGCCAGCAGCTTAAAAGAGAAATACTTTTTAAAATTAATACAGAATGTTTGAACTGCTCCAAAGAACATCATTGCTGTGTTTGAGTGCCGGTCCACAGATTGTTTTCAGGGGATTGGTATTTTTCTTGTTCGGAGGAAAGTAAGAACAAAGTTCCTTTGAGTCTTATGTGGACATTGGGTTTGCTCTGCTCCCTTATGGAATAATTACCAGCGATTAAGTGTTCTTGGTTTTCGTTTTTCCCATCCTGTCTCCTTACCAGTTATGTAATATATAGTTTAGCAAACTCTGAAGACTGTTTAGAGTTACCAGCTTTCTGTAAAGCAAACAGCTAAACACTGGAGTTGATGCAAACAAGGCACTTAGCATCTGAAAGAAGTGTTAACACTTTATTTACATTTAAATTAAAATGGACACTTATTTATGTGTTCTGGTTCTGAAAGGTGTGTGGTACATCTGCAGAGGCCTATTGTTTATTCATGCTGTAAATCCTTTGAAATGTGTTAAAATGCTTCCCACTCATTATAAAAATCCTGCCACCCATGGATTAGGGCTTTGATGTCACCAATCCTGCTTCAAAGGGTTCTTTCAATGCTATTAATCACAGTTTAGCCTCTGAAGATATAGCCAGAGAAAACATTTGGACATCTTGTGCTAGACTTGCTAAAACTTTGAAATATACAGAGTGTCTTGCATATGCACAGTCCTGTATCACTTCCTCTCTCTTCTCTGAGCCTTTATTTTGAAAAGCTATTTTGTGATGACTTTGGCTTTCTACAAGTACAGAGGAAAAAGTTTAAGACACGTCATACTGTACATTTAAAAAAAGGCACTCATCTTTCAGTTGACACCACAATATGTTTTTGCCTGAGGAATTGAGTCAGTCTTTAAAAACCCCAAGGGACAATAAGACTGAGGATTAAGCAGGCCTATATGTCAAAAGGTCAAAAAAAGATACCGTCTTATCATTTTCTCATCTCTTTCATTAGTTTGTGAGCTTAAGATGCTGTCTAAACACTTCAGGATCCACATGATTTCATAGAAACAAGATTGTTTCTGCTGTCTTTTTCTCTTTTAAATCTCTCAATGAGTCACAGAGAAATTGATTACTAGTGATTGAGTTGTATGCCTTTGTGCTGTCGTTGTTTTCATCAGCTCAGTAGCTAAGGTCAGTGACATACCACCTTATCACTGACTTTTTCCTCCCTTTTAAATCAACACTGCACTCTGTCATGCCTGTGCTGAATGCTCTGCAGGCACAATTGGTAATGAGCAGGGTGTGGAAAAAGTGTGGTGGTGTCTGCTATTTTTAGTACTATTGTACAAACTGATTTTCCAGCATACAAATTTTTCCCTACTAAGCTTCTTGAACAGTTTTTGCAGTATGTATTTCTTTCTTTTTGAACAGGTAACTTGGCACAAGCAAGAGCCAGAGTGACAGCAGCATCTAGGTCTTTGCCTCCACAGCTTAGTGCTGGGCGTATCAAGGTTAGTAGTGTTCCCTTTGAAGACAAGCAATTGTTCATAAAATATTACAGCAAGACCATGGACACAATGCTTAGCTGATGTAGGTATATAGTAAGGTTCTTGCCAAATGAGAGTCTGTCTTAATATTGGAAAACATGCACCTCAGCTGGGAGCACTGTTTCCAATTTTGGTGAGGACCCTATTGTAGAATCCAGTGAAGAGTCAATTTACTACTGGTTAGTCTTTAAACTTTTGGAGTGAAACCTCAGTTACACTGATATTGATGGCAATATTTCTCTTTTTTTCAATGGGGTCAAGGTTTTCATCTGCCAATTTTGGCCTAGAAAGAGATTTAATTAGGTGAAATTTGAATAGTGTATTTAACAGTATGAAAGGTAAAATTAAAAAAATGATCTGTTCCTTTTTTATTCAACTTGCAAATGAAAAACCAGGGGACATTTGTGACTGATAGATGACGAGAAAACAACAACTCAGCAAAACCACTATTCTTTATAAAGAACAACTGTAGAATTTAAATGCTGCTGAATTTTGCCATAAAAGTATGTGGCATAATTGCAAAAGGATGGGATAATTTTATGGCAGTTAATAGGATGTGTTGCCAACTGAGTACGCTTAATTTGTGAGGAAGACTCTTGTGCCTCAAGCTGATAGCATGTACACACCCCCACCCCCCACCCTCCCACACCCCGCTTCCTCAGTAGTACTGTTGGAGTTATCTTAGTTAAGGGTTTGGTGGTTTGTTTTGGGGGGGTTTTTTGCCTCCAAAGCAAACAATAATAATTTTTAAAAACAAATGTGGTAACATTCAAAAGTCTACAGAATTTTATGTTCTAGGTTTTCTATTTCTTTTCATTCTCTCTTGTTATTAGGAGCTCATGAGCAAATGTTGATAAAGTAATTCATGTCACCCAGACATCTATATTCTGCACTGTACCTGCAAATACAGATGTGGATTTCAGAGATTTATTTTCTCTCTGGTATAAACACTTTCAGTGCTGAAGGACAGATAATGGCCTTTCCAATTTTCTTGTATTATACGCATGTTGTCTTCCACATCCAGTTACATTCAGCATAAGCTTTCTAAGCATGCATTTTATTGATACAGCTGGAATGGAATAGAGCAGTTCTCTCGCAGAGCTTTAATAAATATAATCAGTTACTAAGTAGTGTTTAAGTGGTTTTTCCTCACCCTTCAAATTTTTAAAGAAGGAGCTAAAAGACATGCATAAGTGCAGCACTGTTCAGAAAATGTTAACTGAAATAGGTTTTAGCTGAAAAAAATTCTTTCTTATAATTTCATAAAACTTCTAATTAAAACAACTTAAGGAAAAAGATTTTAAATTACTATTTTACAATTTGTTAAGAAAAGTCCAAACTTAATGATTTTGTTTGGAAGTTTGGAAATTTTCATTTATTGTTTAATTTATGAGCTTTTTGCTTAATGTATTTTTTAGTTTTACAGTATTTCATACCATGCCAGCAGCAGGTGTGGTCAATATGTGAAAGTAATAATTTCCAGTGACTTTATAAGGTGACATGATGTCATAAATCATTCTTTTAATATTATTTCAAAACTATTATAAGCAATTTTTTTTAGTAATGGAACATTTTTGTCTTTTGTAGGTCAAGCTGTTTTCCATTTCAGTTGTATAGATGTTTATTGTACGTCACTCCTACTGTCATGTAAAAATGTGACTTAACAGTTGAAATAGTCTTCATTTTAGTTTAAGAAGAGTAGCTAGTGATTTAAAACAGAAGATTATATTATGACATTATGTTCTATCGCTTTCTACCAAGCCAGTTGTGATAAAGCCTATTGCCTGTTGTACATGCAATTATTGCCTTACCATAAAACTGCATGGCTTCATAGACACGCAATGTTATAAATTAACTAGAGACAAAACTTCTAAAAATTCTTAAAGGAAAAGCTCCTTAGCCTCAGGGTCTATCCGAATTTTTCTAATGGAAATTTCAAATGTCTCTTGTCAAAAATATTTGAAAATTGATCCTAGCCCTTACAGATTGCGCAGATCTGAATTTACAACTCCATCCATAGAAAAAGGAGTCTTATGATAGTGGTTTTACCCTAATTTTCTGAGAAAAAGTGTATTACATCTCCTTTGTGAGTGTTTCTGACCATCTGTCTTTCTGTATGTTCACTCCCTTCCCCGCCTCAAAAACCCAAAGCAAAACAAAACCCTTTTGAACCCAGCAGGCTGTAGTAAACTATATTTGACAGAGTGGCAATCTCAAAGATCATAAGATTCCACAGGTTTGGTGAAAATAAGCAGCTGTGAAAAAGAGATGCTTACAGTATCCTACTGCCCAAAAGGTAGAGCATAAGCTCACCCTTTATTGGCCAGCAGATATTCCAGATATGACTGAGAGATCATGACTGCTGAACCTCCAACAATATCACTAAGAGTCTCTGCTTTCCTAGACAGACAAGAATCCAATTTAGAAGCTCAAATTAATGGGCATTTGGGTTTCAGTGGCGTCTTCAAACTATTTGCTTTTGCTCTTTATTTGGTGTTCTTTATGATTAAATTGCCTGTATTTAACATTAAATGTTACCAGTTATTCTGAACTTACTGTCAATATTCACAGGCGTGGCTTTCGTCTTCTACCTGACCTTCACTAGAGATTTAGATATCAATTCTCAAAAAGCAGTTATCTTGCCAAGATTGTTTTGAAACATTCCCATATCCTTCCCCATGGACATGCCTGCTGTTCTGATTAGGTCATTGATGTTTACTTTGTCAGGTGACCTCCTAAGGTGTTTGATGTTATCTGTGGTGATAAGGCATTTTTCCTGGGATATATTACAAAGTTTTCTGTTAACATCCTTAAAACTGAAATCAAACTGCATTTCCCCCCCCATGTGTTAGTTTGAGATGCGTACCACTGCATATACACCACTCTGGGCTAGAACATTACAGATTACGAAAACAAACTGAAATTTTTATGGTCACGCTTTTGGAAATCTGTCTCCCTTTGCGCCATCTGTATTCTGAATCTTGTCTTCACAAGTTTTCTTTTGATTTCTTCTCCAACACAAAATCCATTTCCTTGATCTATTACTACTTAGTGCTTCATTTCCTTTATATTTTGCATGCAGTCTCCTAAATATCTCCTGAAGGTAAGAGACACAGTTACTTTATTGAGAACTGTAATCTTTCAGCAATTACTTTTAGTGTTCAGAAGAGTGGTCTTAAGTCAGTGAGTGTTGGAAATGATCATATGGAGCAAAGTCCAGGAAGTGTAGCACAGGTGCTGACAACAGCATTATCTGGTTTATACAAATGCCACCTGGTCAGAGCAGATGGTAAACTGCCACAAAGCAAGTGAATGCTAAAATGTTGTTAATGCTCCATACAAACAGGATGCTAGTTGATTTTCTTTAATTTTGTTGAGCTGTAATACAGCAACACAATCTGCTTGTGATTGGTAACCATGGTTATACTCATTCATAAATTCTGGTTTCATTTTGATAAGAACAGCTGTACTGACAATATAACTAAAATATACAAGGAGCAATATGTTTGCTGTCCATGTATACTCTCTAAAAATAACTCTTCTGAAATGCTGAAAAAGCAGTATTTGAAGCTATGGCAGTTCAGCAGAGTAAGATTGCTGAAATTCTTGGCATCAAAAAGGCAATTTAAAGTAATTAATAGTAACCACAACAGTAAAAAGGAAAAGACTTATACATTCTGAGATTACCTACTTTGTTTGCTGCTTGTTACCTGACAACATTTTTTCCATATGTGAGCAAAATGAGGCAGCTCAATTTACTTCCTGGTCATTACAAAAATGGTAACTGTTCTTATATAGAAAATAAGACCTGATGGAGTTCATTGCAGTAGTGATAAGAGGAATGCTTTTTAGAAATCAGTTCATAAGGTATTGCATCTCGTCAGCTGCTTCATTGGCTGAATGTTATACTATCATAACAAAAGTGTGAAATCATTCGGAACGTTTACAGCGCTCTAAAATCAGTGTGTGTCCTGCATCTGTTAGAAGCTGGCCTTCCTACCTCTGATAATGTACTCTGAAGGAATGACCATAACAAATACTGAAGCCAGCTTTCATGGACTAGGTGGGGTGGGTCTGCAGTGTTTCTGGAACAGCTCTAACATCTGAGTTTTGTCTTCCAGGTTGACACGATGGAGGTTATGCGACACCCTGAGGAAACAACTAACATGAAGCGGCAAACTATGGCTTCCTATTTTAGGGTACAGAATTTAAATTGTAAACAAACATTTTGGTGAAGAACAATAGATATATCTAAAAAATTTGTGCGATTGTGAGATCAAAGAGAATAATAAGAGAATTTTTTTATTCTGTCGTGAGGCCTTTGTATACTCATAAATTTTCTTTTGCTCCTTTTCTTTTTGTTTCTCATACTTGTACTTTTATAATTTTGCTGAGTACATTGATAACAGAATCTAGAGTCTAGACTACTTCCATCTAAAATGCTGGAGGTCTAGAACAAGCCTCTTTATGAACAGAAAACTGATTTTGTGCAAATAAAGTAGCTGTCATTACTAAAGCCTTCATATTTTTTCACAAGCTCAGGCATACCTACTTTTAAAGATTAAGATTTGTCATTTGTGCTAATAAGTAAAAACAATCCATCTTTTGGAAGTACTGTTAGAAATCATATGAATTGCTATTTTATCTGTAGTAATCCTGTCTGGGGTAATGTATATTCTGCTTGTGTGTTTAAATCAAACAGGTAAGGAAAAGGCATTGAGAATATTGGAACTGGAAGGTTAGGAGTCAGAAAACCCCCACACCAATCCAAGGCTGCTGATTAGTGTTTTTTCTTGTGGTCATTGGAGAGTGGAAAAGTTTTGAGCAGCTGGTCCTCAGGCTGCACTTGTACCATGCAGAATGGAAGTTCACAGGGCTGTGCTAGCTAGTGTGGGTCAAAGCTTCATGCTGTGTAGGAATACCTGTTTTCTTTTTCGTGCAAGATAGTGTAAGGAAAGGCAGAGAGGAAGCTGATGTATACTGAGGTGTTGCCCCAGTGTGGAGGGTACAAGGACACACATTCAGACTTGTAATACAAGTGTGGATTTAGAGTGGTCTTGCAAAGAACTATGCAGATGTCAGCTCTGTAGGAATGGTAAAAAAAAAAAAAAAAAAGCGGGGGTGGGGAGTGGGGGAGTGAGTGTGAAACTACACCATAATATGGATGCAGCCTACAGCAAAGTGACCGCAGTCAGCTTGGAATTGTACGTGATTTTGAGATTGAGTATATTTGCAACAAATACTTATCGTACAGTAGATTAATGAGGTGAGGATGGAGCAAAAGTATCAGTATTCAGAGGAATCATTAGAAAAGCAGATAATGTGATCTGATCACACTTTTTCATTTTACTGTAAAATGCAATGGAATAAATTGTTTTCCTTGTCCAGAGTGGACAGGAAAAGAAGTAATGGGCCTATGTTTCAGCAGGAAGATTTTGGTTGGATATTGAGAACATTATGAATAGTCATGATAATGTAGCACTTCAATAGATTGTCCAGGCAGACTGTGCAGTCTATATCCTCAGTGATTCCGAAAAATGGATTAAACAGAGATGTTCCTGAAACAGTAGAGATACATCTAGTGTTCTCCTTGGGCAGAGGACTGAACTGATGACCTTTTGCAACCCTTTCCCCATGATTTTCTGTGATTGTTTCACAGTAAAGCTTGTTCTTCTGTTGGGGATATTTGATTTGTCAAATGTGCCTACAGTAGAATTATAGTTAGGACATTTTTCAGTTAATTTTTTTTTTAATATGGGCCTTCTTCAACAACAGAAATGTGGTATAAGGAGAGACGAAGAGAAAGGTGTAAGAAGTAAGAAATAAGAACTAGAATAATTTATTTTTTTTTTACAATTGAAAACTTTTGATAGGTTCTGGGTTTTAGCCAAAAGCTTCAAAATTATTAAAACGTCAATGCAGGCTAACATTACAGATTAAAATATAATCAAGCATTACATACTGTTTACAAATACATATCTCCTGCTTAAGTAGTTGGATTGCAGTTTTGTGTGCATCTTTTTTATTTTCCTCATTAGTATTCCCTCATGGATCTTTTATCCAAAATGGTTGTTGGACAGCCTCACTTTATCCGCTGCATTAAACCTAACGATGATCGAGAAGCACTGACATTTTCTCATGAGAGAGTTCTACTGCAGCTACGATACACTGGAATTCTGGAAACTGTCAAAATACGTCAAAAAGGGTATTCTCATCGCATCCTCTTTGAAGAGTTTGTGAAAAGGTAAGGCTTCTATAACATGGCTGTTGTTTTAAAACTCCATTCAATAAAATATATTCTATTTGTAAGTACAGAAAGTTCTACAAACATTGGTTTGTACATGGTCTGATTCTCTAATGAGAGCAGTGACTATCAGAGATAAAGACTACATGAGATATCTGAGCTCTAATGGAGAAAAGTCAATGTGAGACCAGCAGTGAGCAGTTAGTATTCAGTAGCAAGCCTGTCCCCATGGTTCACTCAGCAGAGGCAACAAGTGCAAATTATGCATCATGCTCAGGTGATACAAGGCTTTGGAATGTCAGTGACCTTCAGCCATTGTATGAAGAATGTGTACATGCTTAAGAATGAACTGATGTAAAAGCTTTAGATTTAGAAATATTCCTCATAATAGCTTTGTAGCCTCATAGTCATTTCTCTTGGAGATACCACGAATTATAACCAGATCTCTGTTCACTTGAACCCGTGTCATGGCTACTATTACTGACTTTAATACTATTCTCAATCTCAAAAAGTTATGAATTTCATTCAGGAAATGCTGTTGTCTTTATGATGACAATATGTTTATATGATCATTATGGTTTCCTCTAGATTTTTTTTTTTTGTGTGTAGTATTTACTGTTTTCCAGTCTGTAGGATTGATAATTCAATAATGGAGCAGGAGCAGAAGCAGTACCGTTAAGCAATCAACTACTCAACAGTAGGAACAAGTAGTGAATGGCTAAATCAAGCATTTAGTGCTGTTTTCTGAACTGGAGGTTGCTCATCCAGACAATATAGAGTTAATGAATCTACTGAAAGCAAGTCATACATATGATGCTAGAGGGAAGGAGCTGATTATGTTTTTGAGAAAGAGGAGACACAAACAGTTTCACAGGCCTTTCTAAAACCCAGAGGTTGGGTAAATTTGCGTGTGTAAATCAGTCATTTGGGTTTGGAAATCTGTGGTCCTTGTGTAGAGAGATGTTGAACCATAGCTTAATTCATTCTGAAAAATTCTGAAATTTTCTGATTTGTAATATATTAGTATGCCAAATGAATATGTAATAGGAAAACACTAGAGATATATATCCCAGGAAGGATAACTAACATGTTTGTTTGTCCATCAAAGCAATTTAATTTTCAGACATGATCTCCCCCAATTTTTTTTTTTTGTTATACATGACTAATCTTAGTAAGGTCACACTATTCTAAAGCAGGTTTAAGAGAGATTAATTTTTGTGATCACTAACACATCTTTGCAACATCCTTAAAAGGCTGAAGGCAGAATTACTAACCTTAACTTCTATCCAATTTACACATAAGTGAACTAAGATTAACTCCACTGAAATTAGTGTAAATTGAGAGGAAATTAGGCCTCCTCTTATCAGTAGATTCTTTTCATTCAAAAGTACACTGAACTTGAAAAGTCATGGTAATAAAAGCAGCGCTGACTGTAGCTTTTCATTCCTGCAGATAAGGGCAAGTTGTGTTTAACATCTTGTCAGATACTCCCCAAGTTTTTAGTCCAACTTGATGTAATTCTTTCAGGAAAGAAAGTCAATGTGACAAGGGAAGTGGGGCAAGATTTAGCAATTTGCCCAACAGCATAGAAGACTTCCTGAGTTCAGAATATAAATGGGGGGCAAAAGAGGAGATGTTCTTGCTCCTTTGTTCAGTTCATGCTTCATTTTTAAACAAATTCTATTCTGTTTTGCTCTTGAAAACAAACAAACAAACAATGGTTAATAAACCTATCAATGGAACAAGAAACATTTTTCTTCAACTTACAGCCATGACTAGTCAAGTGTTTTTAGGAAGCAGTTGAATACATAAAAATGTTTGAGAAAACAGGTCAAATGCTAAACAGATTGGCACTTCTTTGTTCATAATCAAAAAGACATTAGGCAAGTATGAACAAGAGTTTCAAAATGTCAGTAAATGTGAGGATATCAAAGATTTTCTAAGCCAGCAAGTTAATTGGTATTTTGATCCTTTTGAGCAACTGAACAACAAAATGGATGAGCCAGCACTTTTTCTCCCTTGATGTTATTAAACAAATAGGTGTGCTTCTTATCTGCCTGTTCAATAATGCTGTTTTGTAAACTCTTAGCAGGAAATATGAGGACAAAACAATCAAAGGCAGGGAACAGAACCATTCAGGGTTTATCAGGTGGGAGGTAAACAAAAGATAAAGCTCTGTCTAATGTTACTCTTTACTGTCTTCTGTTTTCACGTAGAACAGATTATTTCAGTGTTGCAAACCTGGAGGTAGTTTATTGGGTTAAAAAACAGATGGTGAGAAGAGGACTTAATTGTAACTCATTCACACAATGTTTCTTCAGCCAAGTATACAACCATCTGTTTTATGTATATAAGTATACATATTCTTAAAGTAGGAAAATGTAATCTGCAGCCTCTGTAAACACTGTACACCTCTCAAGTCTTAGGCACTTTGTCTCTGTTGGTCTTGTCTCAAACTCCATGCCATCATGTGTCTGTCTTTCATGTTTGCTGTGAAGCAGCACAGACGCTTTCAGACACAGGTTAGTAACCTGATCAGGCAACCAGGTGTGCCTGGCTTGTGGGGCCACATAGTGACTGTGCACTGCATGGCAGCTAAGGGAGGAGTGCTTTCTAGCAGGGACCTGCACTGAAAGTCCCACTGGATGGGACACTCCTTGCTATATCTGAGTGCCCAGGCGCCTGGAGCTTCACATGACTTGATGTGGTATGCAGGTGTGTCCTCACCACATATTCCCCAGCTGTATATACCTTTTATGTAATGTGCCATATACTGTACCATGGGTTGAAAAATAAGGGACTTGAGAGTCTGATGGTGCTAAATGCTTGAAGTGCCTCATTAGCACATGGGAACGTGTTGAGAAGTTTTGTACAAGTTTCATTTAAGGATTGGCTTTTTCATTCTTCTCTGCCTGTTTATGTTCTGCATTAAAGTTCTTTGCACTGCATTAGGATGCAGGATACACTTTTCATATAAGCACTACCTCCTCCACAGGAGCCAGATGATATTACTGAGATCATACACTCATGGCAATACCAGTGCTATTACTGTAACAGTGATCCCAGTGAGGTTTGTTCTGCTTTTTCAGTCTCACAGTGCAAATTTGCATAAGGTCACTGTTGGTACACCTGGTATACACAGTCTCCAAACTGTCAGTGTTACATTTCTCATGACCATTTAAAGCCTCATTGACCTTAATGAGTCACATTCTGTGTTGAGTGGAGCTAGGAAAAAACCCTGGTCAAATATTGCAAAATCCTGTAAAACATGTTACCTCAGTACATGCTTTCTACTAACCCCCAAAATTCAGTGGTGATAGACTTGTTTATTATTCAAAATCAGGGAAGCACTGAATTAAATTAGAAGTCAACAGGTTTGCTACAGAGAAAAGAAATGCTTGCTTTTCAAATGATATGTTTTTAATGCAAGCTTACTTTTAACACAGTGCACTCTACCAAAGTCCTTAAGTGATTTCTGGAAACAAAACTGTAACATCTCCCATATTTTTATTTTACTATTATGCATGGAAATGATTGTTATTTGTTTCAGTAGCCTTAAGATTTTGCCAGATCTTTATAATGTTTCTGTACACTTTAAATATGGTAAGCTACTTTACTTTCCACATATACTTTCTAGACTTTTGTCATTCACAGACCACTGGTAAACAGTTGCAGGATGGAGAAGATAGGAAACCTGTAGGGGTGAAAAGTCTGCTAACCCCTTATGAACTGTATATGCAGAATGGACCAAATTATGCCATTCTGAGAGTATTTTTGTGATCTGTGATCAGATATGTTTGTCTGATGATTTACAGCATGGGTGTTAGGTATCTGTTACTGAATTTCAAGACTATCTTAGATGTTTTTCCATTTTTCATTTACATTTTTTCATTCATACTCTCAATACAGAGTCAAATGCAATTAGTTGTATGAATTCGGATGTGAAAGTTTCTGAAAGAGGTGAGATACAACCAATACAAGTTAGGAATTTTTGAAAGTTATTTAATGGCTCTTTCATTGCTAACTGAAGAAAAACATGTTGGTTTTTTTTTAAACTTTCCAACTCCAAGGATGAGAAGGAACAAACGTCTTTTGGAATGTTGAGAATCTCTCTACTATTGCTGGGGGTCTGGCTAGAAAGGGATTTTGCACTCTTGCACCTCATGCTTTTCACATATCATTATCCATTCTCCACCTCAGGCCAGTGTATTTTAGTAAAAAGATTTATTTTAAAGAGAAAAAGGGTTAACCATTACTTTTTTGAGTTAATTGTGTAGAAATGATGCTGCCATTAAGTCTGGAATGTGAAGGGAACTTTACTAAGAGACACTGGTATAGTAGTTAATGGTGCTGTTTAAATGCTATTTATTGAACAGTTCCACAGTTCACCCTTTAAGGAGAGGAGAGAAATTGAACCATTTGTTTACAATCAGTTTATCTAATCTAAAACCACCAACAGTAAAATACCTTGGCCATAACCAGCTAGTTAATGCATTGCATCATTCTGAAGTCTTCCATATCTTGGCATACTTGGATGTCTTTAACATTTAACCTTAACTCTGCATGTCCTAGCTTTGCAATTGTTGATGTGGGGATAAATTCAACTTTTAAAAAATGTTGGTTTATGCCTAGCGACTACTAAGTACAGTTAATCCCATTTTAATGTATGTTTTGTCTGGAATACTATTCATGTCCATGAAGGATAGTCTGTAGTGCCGTGTAAGAACCATTGGTTAAGAAATATGCAATTTCAGAGTTTCATCAGCTCTGAAAAATTAGTTCTTCTGAGGGGAAATTACTTTTCTCTTACTTAGTCTTACTGCTAGTGAGAATGTGATTAGTCAAGTACTTTTGGGAAACATGGAGATGAATATGTGTCACGTGTAGGAGATTTTCAAGCAGGATGTATAACCTGAGAAAATAACGTATTTTTGCACAAACATGAAACAACACATGAAGGACCATAAACTTTATTTTTAAAAACAGAAATTAAAGCATTGGTTTAACATAAAAGAGCACTGAAGTATTCCAGACTACTGCATTTTTTGCTGGAATAACAAATGCAAATATGGAAATAAAAAAGTAGAGTTGTGAAATTTTCATCTCATCAGGAAACAAATGTGATTTCTCGCTCTGCTTTTCTGCAATTATCTGGTTTCTTCTCTTGGTGAAATGTTATAAATAGAGGTCACTGTGATCTCTGTACAGGAGATTTACATAAGTATGACAGAAGTGAAATTAGGCCAATAAATCAAAATGAACAGTTGTAGTTGCATATACCCCAAAGTTTTGTGTGCATTCCCAGACGTTTTCTCTACCATTTCACCATGTACAATATTTGCACACTGTTACCAGATACATTAAGGTGAAATGTTTTACCTTCCTCCAAAATATCCCATATGGTCCATTGCTGTACAAAGATTTTAGATTAGGTAAAATAATTGGGTGACCCTATGTGGCACATGCTGTGCTGCCATGCAGTTATCCTGAGCACATCGAGTCAAACTACTTGCACATCTGTAGTTATGTGATTCAGTCGTGAAAGCAGGCACCAGATGGAAAACAAAGTGTTTGCTTAAAAAAATGCATGGATTTGAGCTTTGGAACACTAATCTAGAGACTTTTTACTGTGCAGAATGCAAACTCTAAAAGCAGTTCTGGAAATTGCCAGTCTCTCAGTGCTAGACCTTATTTCTGATGAGTAGAGTCATTTCTGCCTTATTTTTGATGACATAACTGAAAAGGAACAGGAAGACCTGATGTTGAAAATCCGACATCCCAGTGTGTTTAACCAGTTACAGGAGTTTTCTGTGCAGTGGTTGGATCAATCGAAACATTTGGAAAAACACCATTTAGAGGAAGTTTTTATGAAATACTGGGAGGCAATATGTTTACATACAGAAACTGAAGTTATTCCCGTAGTTTGTAAAGTTACTGTCATTCTCAATAGCTTGCTTTCTTAGAAGACAGATAAATGTAGATTTATAAAAATATTTGTTAAGGTAAGAAAAATGGACATTGCTTTATTTATGGGGGGTTTTTTGAGTATCAAAAGCAACTACATTCTAGATCATGAGAGCGCGCTAATGGAGAGGGTGCTACATTTGAAAGATATTGAAGTTTGTCATAAACAAAATGGTATAGTCAGGCATGTAAATTGCATAGCTCAAAAATACTTTTTAGTGAGGTATTTGTCACAAATAAGAAGTCAACTTCTCAGTAATTAGAATGTCATTGCTAAGATAGTAAGATTCAAAAATTAAGAGATCCCCCTTGACTATTTTATTGCATCAGTGCTATCTAAAAACTTGTGTGGTTTTAAAACTCCCAACTACAACATGCCTTAAAAGATGTATGAACAACCAGAAAACTAATATCACTCACTTGAATCCTTCCTTCCTTCTAAGGAAAGGAACTGCTTAAGTTACATACATGTGTAAATAACATGGCTATCTGAACTGGCTTTTGAAGCAAACAGTAATTTACTTAGTGCAACTTCCCTGATGTATCTGTCAAGTATCTGTTGAAATTGCATGCTATCACAAATTGTTTGTGATATGTATATTTTAAATCAGAGTTTTATTAGTGCAATTCATAATACCATTTGTCTTGTGAAAACTGGCATCATTACATTCAGTAATAAGGTGGAGGAAACGTACTTTTTTTCTTTTAAAATGCACTGTGTCTCTCCATATGTACTAAACAGCATGACTCAGTATTTTGAAAGTCTTGGCTAAAGAATTTGCAATATCATGTTATTGAGAAAGTAATTGCGTTAAAAATAACTCAGTAATACATAATCTCCTATCATTATTCAGAGTGGGCAATGTCTCCGGTTGGTGAATATCTGAGTCTCTGGTCCAGGACTGATGCCAGTGCTTCTGTCTTCAGACATAATTTCGTTCCCCTTTGGTCTTTATTGACTATTTTACTGGTTCTTTTTTATTTCTTGTGACAACTGGAGCTAATATATAGACATAACTACAGCTAATATTTGAAAATCATATTCTCCTGATTCTAAAAAAAAAAAACTCTTGCACTATTCCACTCTTTCTAATTGCTTCTCCATATTTTCTTCAGTATGAGGTGGGATATTTTCTTGCCTTTATGTGGCTACAGAGGAATCTGTGTTTGAGGTTCACTGGTTGGATTCTTCTCTTTATGTTTTAAAGAACATCTGATGGCTCTTCCCCATGCTAATAATTAAGAGAATGGTTTGCTCAACCTGCCAGTTCCTCTCAAACACAATGTAAATAGAGTAGCACTGGTAGAAGTATAACTTAATAAAGACCAAGACAACACATGGTGGTTCGTAAATGAGAGCTGAGGTGGCAGTTGCTACCATCTGACAATGTACTTGTGCTAAAATAACCTTAAATTTGTAAACTAACTGGCACATGTTCTTGCTGTTACTTAATTTTTTGCAAGTAGAGTTACTTAAATACTATAGAACCATTCTTCATTAGTGCATAGTGGCTTTACAGGTAGGGATTAGTCCATTCATTCTTAATTCAGTTGAAACATGTTTGCATCCCTTTTTCATTAACTATTTGCACAACAATGTTATTTCACATAATTGTTAAGGGCTGTTCTTTGCAAGGGAATGTGGACAAAAGAAAAGTCAATGTTGTTTAGTATGGGCCGGCTCCAAAGGCCACTAAAATTGATCATAATCATTCCAATTGATTGCTTATCCCAGTGAAACAGGAAGAAGACATCATGCCTAATGACTTAATCATAACCACAGAAATCCTTGTGAGTAAAGAAAACTATTACATTCATATCAGGAGTAATTCACTTGTTCTTTCTTTAAAATAGCTGCTAGTTCTGTTTAACCATCAGCACTGATAAAATCCTTGCCAATACAATAGCAGTGACAATTGCTTTAATTATGCATATGTGGAGGTGTGAAACACAAGTGGGTACTCATGAAGTCTGAACATCTTGCTGTCTGTAAATTAAGATTGATATGAGCGTTGTTTTTACTGTAAACCAATCTTTATTCTTCACACGCAATGGCAGCCTTTCAGCTTCAATAATCAGTCAGTATCACTGTATCATTGTGCTGCCTACCCTCCTAGTACTGGCCTTTATCTTCACTGATGGAGAATCCTCAGTCTTTCTATTAGGCATACTGAAAATGGGAAGCTCCCCTGAGTTCTGTTGATGGAAGTGATCTTGTTACAAGCTCAAAAGCCTTGGACTTCTTATGTGGATTTATGCTTCCCAAAGAATGTCAAGGCCATTTATATTTCTTTGTGGAAAATGACTGATACCAGTTACTAAAATACTGAATATTCTGAAATGCCTTTTTTGGCATGTCTCATAAGAAACAGGCAGCAGGTCATGATAACTTACTTTTGGTGCTTTTGTCTTTCTTTGGTGCTAGTATTTGACTTTTCTCCCACTTGGAAATCTGTAAAGGTCCATTGAACACCTAGGGGAGCACCTGCTTATTCAACAGAAATTGCAGACTTGCAGTGAGATGTAACTGTGCCAAAGTGTGTTATGCAGCTCTGTAGATGGTGTACTTAATTTTACACGTTATGCAAAAGGTTTTATTTTTGCCTTCCTTTCTATTACTCTGATTTCTAGCACTTTTCCTTATTCTCCCTGTCCTTCATTCACTTGTTCACCTGAAAAATTCGAAGCAACCTTAGGTGTTCCCTAAGTTGCACTGGTTTGTGAAAGACCTTTATGGATGATTACACTGACTGGGGATTTCTCAAATGCAGCAGATTCCTGTCACCACTATGGTACCACTTATTGTCCTGTGTCATGTATATGCTTAAATATCTGTTCATGATAGCTGTGTCATGATTTATGAAGAAGACTGAGTATAAGGGAGAATTTAGCCTATGAGTTCTAGAGATGCAGCTCTGAGCTAGAGAAGAGCAGTGAAAGTACATATTGATTGTCAAGTCAATTCTTTCTTTGTCATTTGGTTTTGCAGGTATTACTGCCTTGCATTCAAGGCACACGAGACTCCCCTTGGTAGCAGAGAAAACTGTCTTGCCATTTTGGAGAAATCTAAACTAGACAACTGGATTCTTGGGAAAACCAAGGTAGAGGGTGCCAACATTTTCTCAAGGATATTATCCTTTTAGCAAAACGTGTCTAACAGCAGTTTGAGAAGTACTGCATCAATGAACAAAAGAGCAAGGAATTTGCTCCAGTTAGCCTCCCAGGTTACGAAGGTGCCCTCCCAAGCTAGCTGAGTTAGTGCTGCAAGAGGAGGGGTGCATTGGGTACCTCCCCAAAGCACATTCTGCACAGGGCTGCCTTCATAAGGGCAGTACATCTGCTAGTGCCCCCACTGTGGTAGTGCCTCCCTGAAGTTCCTCCTGCTCTTAACCATAGCATGACTGAAACTTCACACGCTGGCCCATCCAGTGGGGCTGGTTAGTACATTATTAATTTGTGGAGTTTCAGGTGAGATCCTTCTGGCTCTGTCAAGAGCCTTTGTTCATGGTTTAAAATGGAGTGGGTGACTTTTGTAAAAAGGATGTTATACAGTATCTTGAGTTGGTTTACAGTGCACAACGGAAAAACAAGGAGAATTTTCCTGCTCAAGACCCAGATAAAGTGTATGTAAGCACCCACAGGATTTGCCCCCCAAAGCAGTATGCTGTTAGACAATACTAAATTTAAAAACAAATTCAACCCAGGATTTATCTTCTGACTGTCAAGAAAGGCTATATTTCAAAATTGTTGATACCTGAAAATAACCCCCTGGCCAATTTACTTTGTAAAGGGGGTAAATATGTGATTTTGCAATGGGGTGATTATAATCAGTGGAATAATGAAATTCCACAAGCACACTGAGAGCAAATATTTGATGCACAAGATTGCTATGATATCAGCAACCAGTATTTTATCAGTTTTCTCAGCAACGGTGCCCTAAAATAGTCTGACATAAGACTAATGAAAAGGTAGAATACAAGAGGTTATGTTACTGCCTGCATGTAATACTGATATTTTTTTTTTTGTTCCATTTCAGGTTTTTCTAAAGTATTACCATATAGAGCAGTTAAATTTGTTCCTGCGAGAAGTTATAGGGAGAGTGGTGGTCATGCAAGCCTATATCAAGGGATGGCTTGGAGCAAGGAGATACAAGAAAGTCAAAGAGAAAAGAGAAAATAGTGCTGTTACCATACAGTCAGGTAAATGTTCGCGTTCCCTATTTCATTGAGTGTTTTTGCATTTCAGGCTGTTAAATTGCATGTACATTATTTATTCATTCATAATAGTTTACTATGAAATCAAAATAACCAGAGGTACTTTTCTCTCCAGCTAATTGATGCAAATATTATTGATTTACTTCTAAGGTGTCATATTAGTATTTGGTAATGTCTTTATTTAAATATTTTAGTATTTTGGATGTGATGCCTGTGCACAAAATGAAAATGTTGTTAGGTATGTCTATGCTAGCATGCAGCACTTAAATGAAATGCAGTAGCATGCCCTCCCCCACCATGCATACCAGAATTCCAGATAACATGCATTGTGGGGTGGCCTGAGAGGCTGATTATCAGTAATTCAGCAGGCTTCCTTATAAAGAATTTGGGGAGCTGAGTGAGGAGGGGAGTTGTTGTGCTGACATGATCACGCACCTTTGCCTTTTGGGTTAGGACATCAGTGAGCACATGGTGACAATTAAAATTTGGATGAGCGAAGTGGTGTTTGAAGTTGTGGGGATATCAATACTACAGTTGCGAACCCAGAGTTCAACATGTGGGTGGGTGGGGAAGAGGTATTGGTGGTGGGGGCTGGAGTGGTTATGGCAGGAGGGATGAAAGTTTCAGCACATCTCTGACTCTGTAGACTCTGTAGCACTTCCTTAAATAAATGTAATTTCCAGCACATGGGTTTGTATTTTTAGCCTGGAGAGGATATGAAGCTCGCAGGAAGTACAAGGAAATAAGGAACAGAAGAACTGATGCTGCTATACATATTCAAGCAGGTAATTAAAACATTATTTCATTTGCCAACACCTATTTTGCTGTGGGTAATTTCATGTGTCAGTGTGTATAGCCAAGAGAAATGCAACTACAGTCCAAACAAAAACTATCAAAAACATTTCTTCTGATCATTTGTTCTTCAGTATCAAATGACATCAGTGACAGGTATCAGGCACTTTGGGCTTCTTCTAAGTACTTCTCTGGAAGCAAAACATACTGATTAAAAGCTATTGAGTTAATTCTTTAAGATTCTTCTGAGCACCGTCTGTATGATTCAACTGTATGTAGAGCTGATATGAAGCACTGGATTGATTTGACTAACAGTATGGATGGGAGGCACTGGACATACATTTCTCTGTCTTTGTGTCAAGCCCTGATCTTGGCAGGTTGCCAGGGTTTTGTTTTGACTGCTTGCTGGGTTTGCCAGCTTTGGCCAATCTTTTGACTCTCTGCCAGACTCCTATGCAGCCATATCAATATGAATTTGAATAAACTTTAAAGAGATTATTGGAAGAACAGGCCCATAGGGCTGTGTAGGTCTCTAGTACAGAGCAGGGTACCATATGGCACAGAAATCTAAGCACCAGTGCCTCAATGGTGTTTTCAGATGCTGCCAATATGAAGCAGCCTCCATATGATGCAGTGTAATACACCTTCCCTGTCCAACCCCAGGTTGAAAGACTAGCCGATCAAAAATGAGTTGTGGCAAATATGTTTACAGATAAACCAAGGTACCACCTTTATTCTACCAGCTTCCTGTGCTATAATTCCTTAAGCTTTGTCACCTCTCTATTCTGTATCATATAGTCTAAAAGTCTGAAGTTTATAGTCTGAAAAAGATGTGTTCTAAATATTCGTTTACTTTGTTCTCAAGGCATTTCCAGTAAATTTGTTTTTCTTTTGTCTAAGTTTGCTACTCTGAAATTAAGCATTGCAGTGACTTTCAGCAGAAAACAGAATACCAGTCTGGTTACAGAAATGAACAGAGTATCATTAGGATAAAATAATAATTTATAGCTTTGCATGCATACTGTTTTGTAGAATCCTAAACTATAGCTCTAGGGTCAAATGCAGAATATTCTATTAAATGGAGAACTGTTAAGGAGAATTTGTTTCTCCCATTACAATAAGCACTGAAGGACTGCATAAGCACCCTCTCCCCTTCTTCCTCTCCTTTGTGTTGTCATTTTCTATTGTTTTCATGATAGCACAGACAGTAGATCTTAAAGTACCGCCTGCAACTATTTTCTGGAGTATTTGCTACGTTTACACATGGCCATACCTGCACTTTGATTTCCTGACTTATAACAGCCTTTTGCCATAAAAAGGAAAGTGAAGCAGTTGACCCATCACTGTCCCACTATTACCAGTACCTTAAGATGAGAGTTATCTCAGGTTCAGTAGGAAGCTGGTGTATAGCAGTATCACTTGGATACTGGTAGGGGACATCCTGCCTTAGAGTTTTATCCAGCTAGATTTCTTAGGCATGTAGGAGAACTAGCTCTTTAGAGAAAGCAACTGATCTATTCTGCTCTTTGCACACATGGGAGAGAGTCAGAGCTGTGTTCCTTCCTGCCATCTCTTAGACGCTGCGTTGAACATGGCAGAGCAGAGGCAGTGGGAGTGTATGCATACCCTTGAATTTGGACACTTCTATTGAGCCCTCTGGACCTAATGCTGGAGGAGTGCTGTTAGCACTCTTCCCACTAACACACACGCTGTCTTCCTTTGTAACCTGGCACTTGACAGTTTCAGTGATCAGTCTGGGTGAATAAGCATGAGGACTATAGGGTTAAGAGTGACACAGTGCACCTTTGTATTAATTAGGCTGTCTGCTCCTCCTATCTTTGGCATTGCATTTGAAGGGGTATAGTAATAATAGTAATCCTCAACACATTTCTGTCTGCCTTTGAAAACCTTTATCTAGGACTTCTTATTTGAAAATTATTCTTGTGCACATTTTCTCTTCTCTACATGCTAAGTATTCTGTGTTTCAAATAAAAGCTCATGCTTGCTAATGGTGGCCATTTTCCAGGTTTTAAAATACACCGACAGTCTTTCTGTTGTTTACATCACACTGTCCAAGTGCCTAGTGACATGGAGACAAAAGCAGCTCCAAATCTCTCCCTTCCCTGCACATCTTATAATGTGAATGTGTAGTTCAAGGCAGCTTTTCAGTAAAATGGAGCATGATCACCTTTGTATTTTTTTTTTTAAATGAGCCATTTCAGGCAGTGAGATAGATTGTTTGCATTTGTCATCCAGACATTAGCAAAACCATATAATTAAAATATATGTACTTCCCTCTCCTTTCCCTCCCCCCCTGCTCAAGCAGGCCTTGAAATTTAGGAAGCATTTGGCTTACATGTTTCTACAGAACAGCACATATTGAAATTTGTTTTCCTTTCATCTCTTTCCCAATAAAAGCAGCCGCTCGGCTTATCCCTTTAGCTTCCTCAGAACTTCCTTTCAGAATTCCCGATCTATTACAGCACATTCACATACCAGAAACAAGATGCCTTTTCATGCTGTCAACCTTTTTCATCTGAAATGTAAATTAATTCTTGCTGGTACGCTTTGACAGAGATCAAAGTAGGGGTATTAACCTTATTGGGCCTTCTCTTCATCAGAATCAGTTCCAAAGACTGTGAGGGTAGTGTTAGGAGGCCAGTCTTCACTGTTATCTATGGCCCTCCTCCAGGCAGTCCTCTGTCTACAAGTCAGCATTTCAAAGGCGCTGATTTCTTTTGTAAATGACCTTATCATTACTTTAAACTGTGTGAAAAATGATTTGCCTGAATAATTCTTGCAGGATTATCCTGCTCATTTTAATTGTGGGGGGACTTCATTCAGATTCCAGGATATTGTTTAAGTGGTTTTGACAGCAAGTGATCATAGCCTGATACAAAGGAGGAACACAGCTCCTGATTGGAAACCTCTTGACTTGTTCAGATTGTTCATTTCTTGCAAGTCAGTCTTTGAGGTAGGCTGCATTTGCATTTTAAAAATAAACAGATGCCTTTCAAATACATGAGCTGGTGGTCTGGAGATCTCTGTGGGCCCAGCAGTTCACTATCCATTGAAGAAACGTTGGAAGAAAAAACAAACTTAGAAAAAAAACAACCCTCACAATATACATGAGGATACAATTCCTGCATGTATTATATTACCCGAAAAAAAGACATTATTTCAGATGGGGGAAAATACCCTTGCTAGGAAACAAAATATTTGTGAATTTAAATTAGGTGGGGAAGAAAAAGCTACCCTACTTCAGCATATCTACATCACAGGTTCTCAGAATACACAGAACTTATTAGACTCATGGCTAAAATGGTACACAAGGTACACAAGGTCTTTCCTACTTCTTCCAGTCACACTTTCCCAAACTGTGAAGTTTCGGAAATGCTAATTTTTAGCTTAGAGGCAGATTGTAAAGAATGATTTTCTGTAAAGTGTTTGAGTTAACAATACTTTGCACTTCTGAGTATTTCTTTGTAATTGGGATTTGTATTGTTTTGATTTATATCTACATAAAAGGAAAAATATTTTGTTAAAATAAAGAATTTTTTTAAATTATGTTGTCAGATTCACAGTTGGTTTAAATCGGTGTACATCCACTGAATCATCTGACTGAAATGTTGCTGCACTGATTCACCTCACATGCAAGTCTCATTTAATGTTTCTTTGTATTAGAATAATGGACTAATTAGAATTTAAAACAATAGATAATACAATTGAAAAAGTATGTTTTTTAGTTATGATAGCATGTATTTCCATGCAGTGGGACTGTTGTCCTGAAAGACTTAAGGGAAGATTTTAATCTGGTTATTTCATTTGTGAACTAACGTTGCCAATGCCAAATGAGTGGTGCATGCGATTCACTTAGATCCAAGGTGACATCACTGAATTCATTTTAATTAGGCCCACTTTAGCCATCTGGGATATACTGTGCAGCTCTGGTCAGGACTGAGTTTAACTATGCTTCCAGAGGTGAAAGGCAAATGACTAATCTATTGAGCCACCATCTCCTCCTCCAACACGTGCTCACACAGTCACCATATGTCACATTGTATTGGAAAATTCTTTACCAAGAAACCAAGACTTGGGCTCTTTTTTTTTTTTTTTTTTTTTTTTTAATAAAAAGTGATGGATGTTCAGAAGGAAACCAGATGAAGCATCACTTTGTAAAATGCTTTCTTTCTGTAACTTTTGCCCATGCAGTGTTGCTCACTATTTACATATCTCTAACATGTGCTTCTGGCAAAATTTACTCCATTATAATAAAAAAAAAGAGGGCCTGAGAACAGCTGTAATTTACTATTTTACATTTATAATAAATGTAAGCTTTTAATAAAAGTGTTACCTTTGGGATTTTCAACAGCAAAGATTTAATGTTGGCTTCAATAGAAGACAAGGAAGTATTTCTTGAAAACCCTATGTTCACCTATTTATATCACTGTGTACATGTGTGTGTCCATGTATTCGGCTAATACTGTTGTATAGATCTAAGAATTACATGAGTAAAATGTTCCAAAAACTTCTAAGCATGTTATAAATCTATCTAAAAATATATTTTTTTTAAATTTTCCTGAAAATAACAACCACTAAGTAGCAGATGCAGTTTTACTTTTTTATATCACTAATTTTCTTCCTTTTAACTACGTTGTCAGTGTGAGAACCATTGAAGAGATGTACGTGTTTCTCTTAATGGCAGCTGAACTTACTCATTGTATTACCTTGATTTCACATTCAGGGTAAACCAGACTGGTTTGTACAGGCTGCACAGCTTTGATTAACTTTACTCTTCCATCTCTTTGTGTTCTGTACTAGCTTAGGGCATCCAGTAATTCTTCACTTTTAGTATCTATCTCTCGTTACCATTAAAAGACTCCTGCCCTTGCAGGGAACATGTTAAGAAGAGTGAAAAGGCCTTATGATTTTGAAGTATGATGTCCTACATTCTATCCCCATCTCTGAGCTAAGCTCTGTCAGTGTGAGTACATCTGCATTTCCTTTTGTTTTCTCTCGTGTTTTTGAGGAGATGAAGAGGAGACCATTCTTACTGGATTTCATGCCCTTGCTAAAATCGGGAAGGGACAACAATCTAAGTTGTCCAACAATACGTTGGAAAAATCTATTCCATTCCCTTGCTGATATTGACAAAGAGTTTCGCAGTCATCTTCACTTTCTTTTCTTTGACCAAATCTCAAGATCAGAGGCTGTAATGCATGGTAATTAAAGACCCTATGTCCAAGTGGTGATGTGCATCAGTGACACCAGTCTTGATGGCAGCCTTGGTGAGTCTTCTTAATAGTCACTGCTTGTTACTGATAGTTACTGCTTGTACGTGAGAACTCGTGACTTGCTTTCTCGTAATCCTTCTGCCAGAGAACTTAAGAGGGGTTTTTTTCTGCCATTAAACAGGCATCCCCCAATACCTATCCAGAGAGAGAGGTGAAAGAGGGGAGGTATTCATGGGACCCAGCAAAGGATGTGACTCTCTATCCCTTTTACTGTTCATTAGAATTAATTTGGCATGGAGTGAAGAATCAGATTCATGGGCTCCAAATCCTCTCAGATGTTGTTAGTTAAGCTGCTGAATGCTCTTTTAACTAGGCAAATTAGGAAAGTGATATGCTGTTCATAGCAAATCAACTTCTGATTACAAACTACCATGATATCTTCTCTTCAGCAAGCATGAGCTTTAATTTCCAAGTTGCTGTTATGTGCTGTTTTAGGTGATATTATAGATTAAAAATGTGTCTGTGTAGAAGATGTCTGCTTAACATGATTTTTTATGACTGAGAATGAATCCTTCTGCTGTTTAAAATACGACTTCATCTCCTTTCTTCATACTTCTTGTATATAGACCTGTGATTGTTTAGTTTTGACCTTTCTACACTGTGCTTCACAATTTGTTCTGTAACTATATATTCCCTATGGGAATCAGAGGGAAAATGCCTGGACTTCGCTTATCTGGAATTGTGCAACATTGTGTGTAATGTATATGCCTTGGTACTTAGACCTTAAACCAAAGGTTTTTAACTGCAAGACACCAAATTTCAGACTCCCTGAGGTAAATATATTCTTGGTTTGCTAGGTGCTGGAGCTGACAGAAAATGCACTTTGTGTGAGAATTGATCAGTACAAGAAGTAAAAATTCATGTCCTAAATTGTGGCACATAAAACATTTAACACTGAGTTACTAATAGTGCTAAAATTAAGTTCAGTTCCTACGTTGCTTTTCAGATCCTGTCATCTTTGGCTATGTAAAGATCAGGGTTAAAGATACTGTTGCTGGAAAGTTTGGAATATAGACTGGATAAGGTGAAAATGAGGTGACAGCTGGTAATCATTCTTCTTCAATGATGCAGTGATTGTTCATGGAGCAGTAGCAACATGAGTCTGCTAATTTCACACTCTTTGAGCCAAGTGCTTAGTGTCAAAACCAGCACCAGTCAGTAATGCAAATTGCTGTGATGGAGCAGCTTCCCAGCCTCTCAGACTCCCCCGGTAGAATTCTCTGCATATGCATTTCTTTTGAAACATTATAGATCCAGTTAATAAATGTTGAAAAGATGCAGTCCTACTAACACTCGATGAAGCTTTTGAGAGAGAGAGAAGTTTGTTTATCCTGCTGCTTCCGTTATCCCATGAGTCAAAGGGAAAGTAGGAAAAATACAGCCATTTACCTGTCAGATTCAAGATATTCTAGAAGAATGTTAGAAACCAGCTTGCAGAAGGGTTAAGTTGAAGAGGAGCTGATTTTGAAAATATGTATGAAAACAAAAGACAGGTTAAAAACTATGTTTGTTAAATCAGATATAGCAGGTTTTATGTAGTGAATGAGGAAAAGACCAAAATGGTTATACTGACATTAATAAGAGTCTCTGGGGAAAAGAATTTTAAAAAATAAAATCACAGTAGCTATCAGGGTTGATTTTATAGACACACACACATGCAAACAACTAATAAAAGTTGAGAAATTACTAAGGATAAAACTGAAGTTTATCTTATTAGTTTGGTTGTTTCAGTGCTTCTTTATTTTTATAGTAGCCCATCAACTGACTGATACTCAGCATGTTTCAGCTGCAGAGAGGTGGCTGCTGGCCAGCTGTCTCTGCTGCCAATATCAGAGTAGGCTCCTTGTCTGGTCAGTAGGGGATAGTTAAGGATTGGAAGCCTGATCACATGGGGCAAGTGAATGCTTGCCTCATCTCTGCCAGACAGACTGACTTTTCCAGTCTGATTATTAAGGGTGGAAAGTTCCTCAGCCTCACGATACCTGAGCTCTGTATTCGGTACAACACCTCAGCAGGCCCAACTTCTGTCATGCCTTCTGTAAAGTGAATGGTTATTTTTTTTAGTAACCTCTCATTAAAAGGCAATTTTTGCAGCTTCTTACCCTGGAAACCTCAGTAGCACTGAAACACTTAGATTGTTATGGAGCATTGCATACCACAGCTTGGACTGTTCAGATGGTTTTCATTTTCTTATACTGCACAATTAAGTGCAACACCACATACTTTTGTGGAGGTAGGTGGCTGAAAAAAAGACCATTAACACTATACAGGAATTAAAATAGAAAAGAAGGGATTAGTTACAGCCCTTTCCTAAGGGAAAGAGCAGATGCAATCGAGGTAGCTCTATTTTGTTTCCTCGACCATCTTTTCATTATGCAAAAAAAACCCCAACCATGAATGGGGAGCTAAATTTATAAAAGTAGTTAAATGTAAGAAAAGTGAAATCAATTCTCTCATAATTTGGTAATAATTGAGGGACTGTAAATTCCACAGGGTCTTTATTCTCTGTTGTGTAGGTAATGTCTACTTATAGCGTTTTCATAAAATCAGAGGTGTGAGATACAGGGAAAACTTGCTAATCTTCTGATCAACTTCTTTGTTCTCAATTTATTCTATATTTATTCTGCCTCCTGATTTCCCTTTGTGATCTACAATGTTATCTTGACCCTGATTCTACATGAGGTTACCCTAGACCCCATTTCTGTGCCTATCCTGCATCTCACTGTCATATTTAACCCTGGACTCTAGGAATCCCAATGAGGGGTCTCTTCTCCTCCTTTGGGTGATTAGTCCCCAGACTGACTCTGCTTTTACACGTGTTTAGTGTGCTTAGAAGCTTTCCTGGACGGGGAAGGTTTTTTCCTCAAAATCATAATATTTCCTGATCTTAGCTCCAATTTTCTTTTACATATCATCTCACTGTTTAAGTTGCAGTCCTACTAGACTAATAAACAACTCCTTTCCCTCACAACCCTCAGCCTTCTTATTCAGCAACTGCTTGTTGTACCCTTCAGCTATGGCATTGATACTGTACTTCATTTCTTCGTTATTCAGCCCTCCCCTTTTATCAAGGTATTTCTACTTAAATAATGCTTGAAATAAACCCTACAAAAAATAAAATTTTACAATTTTTGGGTTTAAGTGTACATTGCAATACATTTAGTCTTTTGACCTAAGTGCAGTATGTATTGCTATTTGTGGTTTGTGCTGGAGCTTTATTACTAACTGCTCACAGGTGTCCAGAATTCAAGCAAATTCATGTCAGATAAAACTACAGAAGTAATTAAGTAATTTAGGTATCCAAATTCAGAGACAGTCCATGGAAATAAAAGGATGTAGATATCTTCAAAATGTTATTCATTGCTATTTTCTTTGCCATTTCATTTCAGTGCATGTTTGTTACTTCATTTAGTATTTCTAGTGATTGTTTTGTTCTGCGCTTTTTTTTATGAATGGTATAAATTCCAATCTCTGTAGTTTGGGGTTTTTTTCCTCATTATTTGTATGAGAGGTATTTTAAATGTTTTATTATGGTTGCAGTTAATTGAAAAATAGGAAAAGACATTATTAATTTTTCTAGTTTTAATTGAATATATCTGTCCCTGTCTCCTCACCCCCCTACCCCACAATAAAAGCAGGTAAAACTTCTGATTCTGTAAAATTCTGATTAGCTCAAATCATGGGAGCTGTGATTAAAGAAGGTGTTTTGGGAGTGATTTTCTACTATGTATTTTGATACATTCTAAGCTGGATTCCTATTTAAATTAGACATGTTCTCATTTTGAGGCCTCTTTTCCTCACCTGGGCTGTGCCAAGTGGTCACTATAACAGTAAGAGTGTAAGGCCCTGTATGATTTCCAGCTGTTAACATTGCAAACATTGGAGCCACCCCTGTGAGGTGCTAAGTGTTCTTTCTGTCCACTGGTTCAGTAAAAGTTGAGGGCATTCACACAGTAAAAGTCTGTATTTCAGGCTCTGCAGAATTTTTCTCTGATTCCTAACTATGTTTTTTAGCTTTCAGGGGATATATTGTTCGTAAAAACTACACAAGATTGAAAAGCAGCACTGGCTGTGTAGCAGATCCTCAGCTTATGAGCAGCTGCTCTACTTCTGATTTTGGCTGTGAAGAGCGCTGGTGAGTTGAATCCTTTGCTGTCTATTATCTAACAGAAGTCATTTTCCACACAATGAGATCTGAAAGGAGCAGGCGTGTCATCATAATTCAGCCAGCTCTTAGGGAATCTGCAGTCTTCTGAGGATGAGCACCTGTAGGTGAGCTAGTCCCCCCACCAGTTCAGTCATCTCAATGTTCTCCTGGTTAGCAGAGTTAGATTTATTGCAGCGCTGGTTGTCCTGGGTTGCTGTCCTGTTTCTGTGCACTTCTCAGAAGTACCCAGGATACCATAGATTGCAGACAGGATTGCAAAAGCTCAGCATTTCAGAATTGACTGTAGTACGTGTTATTAAATTCTCAAGAGTAGAAATTTACCCTTCTGTGTCTGTAAAGCTCCATGCAGACCAGCAATGAGGAAGGGAAAAGAGCTGTAAAAAGCAGATGGACAAGTCACCGACAGAAAGCCTAGGAATACTGTCAACCATAATAGTGATGCCCTCCTCTTTGTACAGGAAGGGTATTTTAACCTTCCTTACCAA
This sequence comes from Haliaeetus albicilla, assembly GCF_947461875.1. Classification (NCBI taxonomy): domain Eukaryota; kingdom Metazoa; phylum Chordata; class Aves; order Accipitriformes; family Accipitridae; genus Haliaeetus; species Haliaeetus albicilla. The sequence goes on from NC_091486.1 coordinate 23,365,090, forward strand.
TGGAGTCACTCCAGACAAATGTCTCCGACACTTCCTTGGGTATGAGAGGCAAGAGGGATCTGTTACATCTTTAGCTGTTGCCAAAATCTGTCTCTCCCACAGTGTTCTAGGAGAGGTGGCTGCATTTGCTGGATTAATCCCTTTGGTTAGCAAGTTTCAGTGACTTAAGAGTTATGAGATCTCTCCTGCTGTGGCGTGGGCACAAGGACATCTTAGTGCTTCTTCCAGTTCTTATTTCTGTTATTTTATATGCTTCCTATATAGCATATAAATACTGGTTCTTTTACAGCTCTTAAGAGTTCTCTGAGGAAATAAATGACTGTAACTAGATTCTGTTATTCCATTAAGAAGGTTTTGGGGTTGTTTTTTTTAAATAACCATTAACTTCTCCAAAATGGTATTTCTTTCTCTGTGTATGCTCACAACATTGAGTTATGTTAACTTCCATGCTAAGTTTGGTTGATTTAGACTGAATAATGTCTGCTACATGCTCTGGTGCATTATTATAGGATTTTGTTCAGGTGTAACCACCTGCATTCTTGTAGGTTAGTAGTGCTGCAGGATCTCTCCCTTGCAGTATTCTGTTTTCAGCAAGGAAAAGGTTCAGGCCATTGGACAAGGACTAAATAAATAAATAAATGTTTTTGGTAATGATTTTCAGGGAAAAGAATGAGCCCACTGCAATTTACCATCATAGCTGTGTCTTTGGGTTGCCTCACTGCTCATTGGAGCAATGAGTTCCTAAATTTATAATTCCCTTCACATGCATGCAGCTCCTTCTGTCTATTGAATACTTACAGGGTATGTGTCTTGGGATCTCTTTAGAACTATTGATGATCGCATGGTCATTTGTTCTCCAGTCTGCACTGATGGTTAAAAGCAAGACCTAATAAGCTGTCTACTATCAGTTTTCTTTGGCATCCCAAACTGTAATTATTTACAATGTAAATAGACTTTTTTTTTTCTTTTTAGCAATCTAGAGCTTTCACCTGGACTTGTTTGGAGGCACACAGCCTCTTTAAACTTTTTCCTTCATCTGTTTTATGTATAGTTAGCCAGGAATGGTTTTCTTCCCTTTTTGTGTTAGACTGTTTCTGGAATTCCTTGTTGCTCTCCAGACAAATGTATTTTTCTGGATTAGGTACATCTTGCTTAATTATACATTGCATGAGGCTCACAATATTTTACAGTTCAGTAACTGTTGAGGTGAATTTGGGCTCTATGAAGCACAAATACACAGACCTTTAAAGATATTCAGCCACTGAACTTACATTGAAATCAATGTCTAAATGCCTTTAGATATCTGGCCTGAAGGTGCCCATGTAAAATACATTGGCCATTCAGGTCTTGCACCCAGTCCTGATTGCTATGCACAATCAGACAGATAAGTAAATTCATACCTTCTTTTGCCTGGAGTTGCTGAACTGCCATTATTGCTGGCAGTTCTCAAGTTTAACCCCAACAATTATTGCAGATTATTTGCCTAATCCTATAAATTTCTCAGCAATGGCCTCAGGTTCCAGTGATTTCAGTCGTGAAAATGTTCAGCATTTCACAGGTGATGCTGAGAATCTTAGGACTAAATCCAGTAACTTACTTCCCATAAATCAAGTCCCACTTCTACATGTAGCTGTTACTGGGCTGTTGTGTTTTAAGCATATGGCTGTTTGGTCGTACAGGAAACTTGCAGGAAACAGGAAGGCTGCTGAATAATAGTACAGATGTTTTAACACAGTAGCTGGTAATCTGTCGTTAGAGAAGGCAGCCTCACTGTGGCTTCACATACTGTGGAACTGAAGTATAAAATAGTAAAATATTCTTTTCTCTTCATTTCCTTTCATTTCTTTTATTTTTGTTTCTTTTTTTTTTTTTCCTAACTGGTAGTTATGGAAAATGAAAAATGAGTTTAAAGGTACTCAGGATCAGAAAGCAAAATCATATACAGTTCTGTTCTGTTGTATGCACAGGAATATAACTATACATTTAAATGTATGACAACCTGCTGCTTTTTCAAAGATCTGTTAAAAAAAGAAGTTACAGTATTATAAAAAGCACTCAGTTTTACTAAGTAATCAATTTCAAAGTGTTCAGAAGGAATGGGCACTTTAAAAAAAATTGAATTCCTTCAAGGAAATTGAATCTCTACACCTAGTTCACACTCTTCATTCAGCAAATGCAGGACATAAGCAAACTCAAGCTAATAAATGACATAGGATGCTAATTAAATGTACACCTTAGTTCATTTAACATTGCATGTTAAATGTTTCCTGCATTTGAAAGCCAGTATTAACTGTGTTCAAATGCAGAAATCTTTCCTGTATGAAGCTGGTGTCACACGTACCTAAAGACACATTGAGAATTGGCAAGTAACTCTCATATGAATAGAAATAGGTGGAAGAAAATAATGTAAATTTTAGCAGGGATGTGGTTTTGTCGCACTGAAAAAATGTTTTTTCCATTCAGTTCCACAGAGCTGTGGACTTCCCTGTGAGTCCTTCTACCAAAAAAGGGTCATGGGATTAATTGTACACCCGGGAGACTGATACTAAGTCTGAATTCCCCTCCCAAAACCCAGTCTGTGTATGCGAGACTTGCCAAACCTTTTCTAGACATCATCAGCCACTGAGAGGAGGCCTGTGGCCATGCAGGCCTGCGTGGCATGAAGAAACTGAATCACAATCAAACCCTTTCCCAAAGTAGCTCATTCAAAACTTAAAAAGGACAGAGTTATTCTAAAAAGCCAGACATGGTCAAGACTAAAATCAAATGAGGAAAGTGAAAACCTTTCAGAGCCCTTTTTACAACCTTGCTGAATAGCAGATTTACCCTTCTGCAGAGAGCCGAATAGGCAGCAGAGAAGGGAGGAGTGCAACATGGTCTCCCCTCGCACAAGGCCAGTGCGGATATCAGCCTTGCCTCATGTCTGCCTCCACTTTAGAATTGGTCATTGCATGAAATCAAAGGTGCTGAATTTTGCAATGGCATAGCTACAATTTCAAGTTAGTATTGGGGATCTCTTGAGCTAATTAGGAATCATCTGTGGAGAAGGGAGAAGTAATTTTCTAAAACATCCTGTGATTTTTAACTTGTTAGACTGACATCTCTAGTGAATATATTTTTCATAAAAGTTCTTGTTCTTAGCAGGATAAGCTACAGTTCAGTGACTAAGGACCTTAATCTATGCTACGTTGTTCATGTTCAGACAGAGCTGTCATCCTCAAGTATCTTTAAATCCCTTTAGAATCTCATCAAAGCATCTGTAACCTGCATGTTCCACCATCTTCTTATCCATTCCCACCTAAATGAAAATTGTGTTAAATAATACTGATCTGATACTTACCCTGGAAGATACTTCCTCTATTGTTCTTTTTTTCCTCTAGCTCACTGAACTATAGCTCACTGACTGCTAAATATCATAATATAAGTTAGCTATATGTACATGATCAGTGGCCTTATACCATGTAGTAGCAGAAAGCATTGTTTCCACATAGTGACTTTGTTACACTTAGTTATATCTGTAACTATAACTCCATGTCAGTGAGTATCCCTTGCTCCTTTGTTTTCTTACGGAGCTCTGTGTGTTAAGGATGCATGTTAGAAGATACCTGACATCAACAGCAGTTTACACTCTTGAGTTGAATTCATTGCGATTTTTCTCCTTACATCTTTCCCCTTTTAGCTAGTTGGTATCATGTTCACGCTTTGGTCAGCATAGATTCTCAGAAGGTATTCATTTTAGTAAAACTCTTGACATTCACAGGAGACGTAGGTAATCAAGATTGGATCATAAAGCCTGAACAAAAGTACACAGGCATACCAGTTTTAAGTGTTTGGAAAGTTGTAGAAAAAGAATAATTACCAGTATTTCTCTGTTCTACCAAAAGTATGCATCTGAAAGTCAAGTTCCAGAAATGGGTCTATTTCTACTCATTAATGGCTTGACTGATGAAGCAGAATCTGATTACTAAATTTGTATCAGTACTGAGTGAGTGATGGTTACAGGGGTTTAAGAGGGCAGAATTAGAGTTAGGAACAGAGGTACATGGACTGTAATGAACCACAAAATGAATGTCAGTCAGTAATGGCACCCTGCTCCAAAGTTTACATTGGATAGTAGCAATGAGGATACATGCTACCTCACATGTGCATCGTAATATTTTCTCATCACTCTCAAGACCTCAGTTATGTAGTATATTAGACACTGCACTTCAAGAAAATGAGCAAGTCCCTCAGCAACAAAAATGATCACATGCCTATAAGCCATGATAAGAGGACATCTCTAAAAGAGATGGAAAACTGAGAGTACATGTGATATTGTTTCTCCAGTCACGAAAGGCTGATGTGAAGAGGAAAGGAACAAACTGTTCACCATTGGGAATCAGGCAAGAAATAATGGGCTTGCATTGCAGTGCAGGAGTTAGGTTAGATATCAAGAAAAACTCACTGATGGTATACTGAGTTAAGCCCTGTGTAGGTTACCTTGGGAAGTTTTGACATCTCCATCGCTGTAGATTTCAAAAATCAGCTTAGACAAACTTCTGACAAAAAAAAAATGGCTAGATGTAGCTGGTTTTTCTCTGAAAATGGGGATGGCTTAGGTGATTTGCCAAGGTTCTTTTTATGATCTCTAAATACAGAGTGACTTCTTGAAATGTAACATCTCTGTGCCAGTGGGTTTAGTGTTGCAAGTCAGCTACTTTTATAGCATCTTAGTGCCAGCAGTCATTGCTGCATCAGTGTAGGGAGTAAGTATAAAAATTGTTCCAGAATAATTCTCCTTGGGTCGGCTTTACTTGAACAGTGTTGTTGCTGTGCCTCAAAAATGAACAATGTTCATTTCTGAATGTTCTGCAACAACTGGAGGCTCACTGAAATAGCATGCAATGTGGATTCACCTACATGGTGGATTACCACAGAATATCCTGTGTATCACTGAAGGTGGAGAATAAACATGATTTTCAGTCACATGAGCACAGATCAGTTCAGAAACTGGCTTAATGTGAAGTAAACTGTTCCATATAAAAACTCTTCTATCTTCTGCTATGCTTTCTTTGACTTGATCTGCAGCTTGACTCTCACTAAAGTGAGGTTCACTCAGTCAATAACAAAACCTTCTCTAGATTCTTTTGTTTAAAAGGAGAGAAAAAAAAATCACTATGTTAGTGTGCTTCTACTCCTCATGGATAGCTGCTTGAAAGGGTCATATCTCCACATTTTAAACCTTTTTTTTTTTCAGGACCTTCAGATCAATGCCATCAGGTCCTGGTGATTTACTGCTTACACCTTTCTTACATTGCTCCATAATTTCCTCCTTGGATAATTTCAGTTTCTGTCAAGACCACACTGCGATTTCTTGTATAAACGATCTTTTGAATACAAATTTTCATTTCTTTCCACAGTAAAAGCTGGTATAAAGACATTCTGCTCTCCTTTAATTGCTTCACTTTCCTATCTGTAATCGTATTAAACATTAAGTTTATTGCTTGTGATGGAAATAGGTCTGCAATTCCTGTGGCATGCAGTGGAACCCATTGGGTCTGATTCTGCTGTCATGTGAGCTTCTAATTACAGTTCATAAGTTCAGATAGTTACTCATGATTTATAAGGTGTAAACGGAAATTTGGGCACAATTTTTCAGTGTCATCTTCTTTTTTTTCCCTCCTTTCCATCTCTTTGGAATTTTTCATCTACCCATGCTGGAAGAATTAAATTTATTCTGTTCAGGAATACATTCTTTCTGCAGAATGAGCTGTATCCTTTCTAGTAAAATATCTAGGAGTGTTTCTAACGTTTTCAAAAGCGTTTAAATGATGAAAGTCCAAATTCCATGACTTAACTCATCATGGCCAGAATAACTCCAAAACTAGCTATTTTCCTCTGGCATAAATTAGTCTGTGCTACTAGTTTTATGCTGCTATGGTTTGACTGCTTTCAGTGCGAAGGATAGTGTGGCTATACACTACACAGATGTGTAGACAGACCCTAAGAATCAATGTTTCTCTTTTTGTCAATGTTTCTTGCTAATTGAGTGATTTATAGACAGTCCATATGTGAAGACTGAGGCGTATTATAGCTCAGTAGCTGAACATTCAGCAGCAAATTGTTGTATTGCCTGATTGAAACCAGGCAGATGAACCTGGATCTCTTACATCCTTCCCGGGTAAGTGTGCTGACTGGATCTCATCTCTCTGACCCAAATACTGCTTTCCTGCAAATGTGGAAAACAAAAATTTTTTGAAACCTTAGGAAAAGCAGTTTCTTCAAAGATACCTGAAAATACCCTGCACCTCAAAATCAGCCTCAGATGTCACATTTGAAAATGTTAGCTATCATCACTGATTGGCTCATATAACTAACTACTAACCTAACTACTGCTGAGCTGCCTTCCTGTTGTTATTGCATTTTTCATATTGCATACTAGCCAAATTTTCAGAATAGCTCAGAGGCTGATTTCAAGGTGCTCAGCATCTACAGTTGATGCCATGTTTTCAGAAGTGTTCCTTGCCAGTTTGACATGGTGGTGGGTTGACCTTGGTTGCCCACCAGGTGCTCACCAAGCTGCTCTGTCACTCCCCCTTCTCAACACAACAGGAGGAGAAGAATACAACGAAAAGCTTGTGAGTAAAAGCTAGTAATCATGAAGTACATACTTATATCAGCAACAGTACATTCTGTGGACGGATGGGGTATCTTGCGCCAAGTACAACCCAACTTAGGATTGTTCTAGTCATAAACACAGCATCACTGGGATCCTGACAGAGAGTCGGGGTCTAAGGGCTTCAGAATTCCAGAGGCTGATTTTTGCTAGTTTAAGCTGTACAGAACGCAAGTTGCTGAACTTTACCTTCATGCTTTAAATATTTGGACAATGTTCTAGCCCTGGCAAAGTTACAGTGCTGGCAAAATCTTACTAAATTCTAGATTTTTTTTTTAATAGAAGGTAGAGATTAGTTCAAGCTGCAGGTTTAGATCCAGATCCAAACCACCCCAAAATCTGAATATTTAAATTTAGGTGATGATTCAGTCCATTTTAGCATTGTAGACCATTTGCAACGTAATGATCCAACAGCAGATTTTTATTTTGACAACCACCACAGTGATATTGGAGGATTATTCATAATTTTTAGTTCATACTGGGTTTATTTTCTGCAGTATTGGGGGTTGGAGGACTGAATCATGTCAACAAATGCTTGAATAATTTTGGGGAAAAGTGGCAAGTTACCTAACTAATCCTATTAAATGGTTATATAAATAATATATATACAAGATAAATAGTAATAAAGAACTTTACAGATAAGATGGTACATGCACAAATGCAATGTCACATACAATCCTAGACGTACTTTGTACTTTCCTGTACAAAAAAGTGTGCCAGTACAAAATGAGAATGCATTTTTAAAATGGATCCCTCCATTTCCTCCAAGGAAAACACCAGTTTAAATTCAAATTATGGTTTAGGCAGAATGTTTTCCTTCTCTTTCTTAGTGTTAAAGAATAAAGGGGAATTTAAATTCCACAAACCTGACAAGCAAATCCAAACTTCATTCATGAAATCGCAGCATTACAGGAAAGTTGAATGTTTACCATGTTCATGAATTCTTCATTTTGTTTCCACACCCTGAGGTAGCTTATTGACAACCGTGATGCCATCATTGTTGTGACTACTTTGAAACAATTCAAGTCAATGCTCTTGAGCTGGGGTAACGCATTCAGACAAACTTAATTAATCTAAGAGCCTAAACCCTTTTGCAAATAAGGCTTGCAATACATCAGTAGCCTCAGTGGATGTCACAGAATAAATGTATTATCTAATACATATGCATGGTGATATACAGTTATCAAATTCTATACATAATAGTCTAAAATATTTCAAGTCCTTCAGTAGTGTTATTTTAATCTGAAGTATTTTTAAAGGGTACATTTTAAAGTTGCATTTTGAAAGGTAAAATGCACACGTGGCCAGACATATTTTTTAAATTCCAATATTGTTCTGTTGTTACATGAGTAACTTATAACTAGTGTAGTTGATTGAAACGTAAGTATTGACAGCAAATTAAATTTGAGGTAACATATGTTGTATTTCTTAATCAGTAAAGCAATTTTTGTTCTTTATATTCCCCCTTCCCACTGTAACTGAAAGGGCTGAAACGTATTCAGTTGTAATAACTGTGTAAAACTGAAAGAGCTACTTAGTACTTTGTAAAGCTTTTCCCCATTTATGAAAAAAGCTATGATATATATGTCTAAACCAAAATCTATGACTGAAACTTAGATTTCAGATGTTTTCATCTATAAGTAGAAATACAACTGCCATTAATTGTATTTTCAGAAAGGTTGTGAGGGGGTTGGAGAGTAATGAAGCAATGGCTGAGGTGTGTTTTGATAATCAGAAAATCTTGCTTTTAATCCCAGTTTTAGGACCATTGGCATATCAAGTAATATCTATGAACCTCAGTTTTTTATCCAACAAATGAAATTGGTAGCATTTTTTTTTGGTTTTGCATAGCTAAAGATTCTGGAGCAAGTTCTGTCTGGGTGGACTTTACTATTGAAGAGATCCATTGACTTCAAAGGCCTGCCAACAAGGATCAGGGCCTGCAGAAGGTTTTTATGATACTTTAATTAGCATTAATGAGAGCAGGAGTTGGCCTTTAATATTTTTACGGTGACATAATGTGATGGTAAAATAATAACAGATATAGACAAAGAATCTAAGAACTCTTTACTCCTTGTTCTGTCCTCAACACAAATGGCTTTAGGAGAACACAAAGCTGTGTGTTTCACTTCTTCCTCATCTGTCAAATTTTGAGTGCCTATGTTTGAATTCTGTGAAAACAGCTTTTCACAGCCCTGGAAAAAAAGTTTCATGTAAAATCTTCTTAAATTAATTTTAATACATTACTTCAGTTTCATAGAATTCTCATAAACTCATTTTACACACATGCACGTATCCACAAATTTTTAATGACAAATTCATTGCTCATAGCCTGCTACTGTGTTTAATAACATGCACTTCCTTATAAGAGGAAATGGAACTGGTCTGTGTTTTCTCTGAATTGATTGTATGTGCATATTTAGAAATTGGGGGAGGGGGAAAAGGGAAAACCAACAAAAAATGTGTATGCCAGTAAACCTTTATAAGAATGAAGAAATTACAATATTTATACTACATATTTATTTTTCTTTGCTTATAGGCAGCAAACCAGTAACCAGTCTTCTCCTGTGGTGCCTGATTTTCTTGACAAACAAACAAAAAAGGTACTACTAAGTTTATATTCTAAAATAACATCTCATTATAACTTCAAATTCCTGAGTCCACAGTTCTGCAATGTGTTCATGGCTGCTTGGCATAGCCATCTGAACATGAAACCGTTAGTGATGTTTTGAAGTCTTTGAGACAAAAGCCTGCTTGCTAAGAACTTTAGTTCTGTAGAAAGACAGGGAGGTACAGTGAATAAGAGAATCAAAAGGCTGGAAATTTGCTGCTGAGAATAAATGCTAGCTGCTCCCTGAGGTGATTTGTCTGCGCACTTCACTTTCTACAGATGTTAGAGACTCTTTTTTAGTAAGGACCTGAGGTTCTTTGGTAGCACTTTGATATCCTGCTTGAATTCAATATGTGAAATGGAGGAGTCGCTCTGTGACTTGGAGCACAGCATAGTCTTTGAAGTCTGATCCAATTTTTGCTGCTTACCATTTGATGTTGAAAGGATGAAATGGAGAAAATGTACAGTTTTTGCCAGTAACTCTGCTGAGCATATGTAAGATTAAAAAAACAAAATCCCTTGGATGATGTACTTAGAAATGTTAAGCAGATTAATACCTTCCTATAGCTTTTTTCTAAAGATACAAATTAACTATGAGAGGAAATCAGCATACAGTGCATGCTATGATTTAACTGCATGAGGAAAGGGGATAAATAAGTTAAATGGAAAAAGTAAACAAATGTTTGTGACATGGGTGCTAAGTCGGTGTTGCTGAAAGCCACAAGAATCTTGCGTAACTTAAATCTAGCATTAGACATTTCACAGAGTCATAGAAAATAAGAAGTTGCTCTCTGTGAGATCACAACTATAAGTTATCACGGCAGAGTGGAATCAATACAATTTCCTATGTGCCAAAACCAGCATTCTTTATTCCAGAAGGATTTGGATGAGATTTCTGCTTCTCCATTTATTCGAAAACAGTCGTTCGAAATGAATGATTCACAATCGATTAGCCAATCCCAGTCATTTACAGACCATCAGTTGTCAAGTTCCTTGAGATCCCATAAAAAAGGAGGTAAGAAATATAGTAAAGTAACAGAGATCTTTTGTTTACTATTTATAAGCTACATGTTGTCAGCATGTAACTTGCTTTATATATTGATGAGGTCTTTTAACAATCCCTTGGAAAGCAAGAAACATAAAGGAACTAACTTTCTTCTACACATTTTCAACCTGGAAATATAAGAACAGCCCTTAAATACCTGAATTACAGAGGCAGAAGTATAAAGATTTTTAAAATAGAGTTTCTACTAAAAATGTGGTTAATAATCTTGAAATATCCTTTTAATGAAATCAAATTGACTTTCAAGAGCTTCAGCTTTCCTTTGCCTTCCAGCCTCAAAAGTAGAAGACAGTAATGAAATCTCTCATGTTTGGCAGAATGAAAGACAACTTGTTTGTTCACACACACAAAGATTGTCAGCAACACAGGAAAGTCTGCAATAATGCTACAATCTATGCAAAGTGTTTTTGTATTTTATTTGCTGATACATTATTTTTGCCATGGTCAGTAAGAGTTTAAAATCTTGAGGTAAAACATTTTGACGTTTGTTGAGTTTTAACTGGTTTATCTTTGAATATTCCAGGAAATCATTACCTGTCAGAATACTTTTTTATTGTAGTCATTGTGTCCTTGCAAATCTGTGAATACAAACTTTAATACCGGTTCATAGAATACCTTCCACAGTTTAAGATTAAGTAGGTTGATAATGCGATATCTGTAACTAGTGCCAAAATATAAATGATCATACATTAATTTCCAGGTTATTACTGAAAATTAGTTGTTTGTAATTTAGTGCCATACATTAACATTTCTGTTTATATATTTAATGGGACACCTTTGATCTTGTAAGTCTACAAATATTTATCTGAATACTTGAGCCCTAATACTGCAATTTATGTGTTTAAACTTTACAGAGGTCAGTTAAATAATTTACAGTGAAAAGGTAAGAAGATAGGTATTTATATGGAGATCCTTCTGTTACAGGAAATAATGCAAATTCCGTGGTTTTAGTCTTCTATAAAGGCATAATGTGCTTTCCATGCTAAAAAACAGAATAGTATGTAAACACAGCAGGTTGAGAAATCCGTTATTCTCTCTTCATGCATTTCTGTCCATATGGGTTTTGAATCCATAGTGTGGGACTGCAGGGGATGTGTGCATTTCTATCTTAAATTATTACATGTTAAACAATAAACCTGTCAAACAGAAATATCTTCATTGCAGCAAATCCTCTTGAGCAAAGCAGTCAGGGCCCAAACCTGTCATCCTTACTCTCACTGGATATTGTATGTTACCCTGCAACTAGTCTCCTTGAAATCAAAGACATTGTGTCTGAGGTAAAACAATTAGAGAGAGTAAAACTGGCAGAATTACACCCTTAGCAAGCATGTGATTCAGAGTCATTACCCAGTAATTTAGAGAGACTTCAAAAATGTGAAGTGATACAAGAATAGAATTTGAAGAAGAGATAAATGCAACATTAATTTCAACTATTTCAGAAACATGTATGTGTAAATGCATAAGCATGCAAATACAGAGAAGTAAGGAATTTCCTAGTTAAGCATGAAGATACTCAGATAGATGCTCATATAAATCACACTTCAATGAGTAACTATTAAGGAAGTAAACCTGCTGAAGAATAATAACTTCCTTGGGTGCTTTTAAAAGCAAGGCTTGCATTCAGAAATTCCGATGCTTTCACACACTGCTGAATCTGTATTCGGTCTTATTGTGTGAGGTATACTTTTTAAGGAGAGAATATTGTTAGTCCCATTGTGAAAACCAAGTGAAATAGCAAATATCTTTTTGGAATCAGAACACATGTATAAAATACATTTGTTTTATAATGTAGGGCTATACTACATAAGCTGTTATTCACAGAAAAAAAGCTGTCCACTAGGTGGTCCAGACAGTGCGAAGACTGTTATTTTTCATAGTGAAACATTACTCTGCAATGTTATAGATTGATTTTGAATTCTCTTTAAGTTACATTACAGGCAGAACTAGTCTGTCAGCCTGGTGGTAGTGCTGTGGACCTGGAACACAGAGGCCAACAGAGAAGGGAATGTGACAGGTTTCTGCACTGGTCTATGACCCAGTTATGAAGTAGTGTTGATGATTGCTGAAGGAGGGAGCCTGTATCCAGGCTTAAGCACAAAGGGAAGAACAGGCTGCTTATTTGTCTTGAGGCCTTGGTAGATGAGGCTGTAGTGTAGTCAAGGGGGGACAGAACACAAAAGGGAAAAAATGGTTGATACAAGTTTACATCTTTTTGTATTAATCAAGCAGACTAATCACTCGCATCTTGTTATCCAGCTGTCTAATAGCACAGGCTGCCCATTCTCAGTAGTAGATTGGCAAAGGAAAAATAGACCAGGAAATTTCCACAAAGATCCTGTGAAGACTGTACTCTGTAATTAATGCAGAAATAAAAGCCTCTTTTTCACTTCAAAAGCCTTTACACTGGGTCATAGGAAGACTGAGTAGTATGGCCAAACTGCATGCAGCGCAAGTTAAGCGTGTGCATGCACTGTGGTTGCATAGAGTTGCAGGGGCTGGCTTTACACTGCCCAGGTGTTCCCCTGAGCTCTGCCATAGTGGTGGGGCAAGACTATTAGCAAAGCCAGAGATTCCCTCCAGGGTCTCACTGTGACACACTGCCTAGGTGGAGAGGACAGTCTAGTCAGTAGTAACAATTAAGCCAGAAGTTAATTATTCTAGTCACAATAAAGTAGTACTGAAAGAATCGAAATAATATAATCTCCAGAGGCCAAGTAGTAGTATTCCCTTAGACAAGATAGATAGTGAGAATGTTTGAAATTATTAATGAGAAGTGAGTGCTTCATAGGGAATTTACCAATGTAACTTTGCCTCGAGTAAATATGACAGATTTTCTGAGATGCAAGGAAATATGTTTGTAGAAAAAAAGCTAGTAGTATCTCTGCATTGACCAGAAAATGACATAATTCTTAATGCTAACACAGGCATTTTGAACAAGTGAGAAAGTATGTGAAGAGTCTCTCTCTGGCCATGGACGTTTTCTTGTGGGAGAACAGTATGTGTCTTCTGATGATGTTCGATTTATGCCTTGCACCTCACACTGTTGTCTGCAATGCTGAAACTTTGTGAGAGGTAGAGAAATTTGCCAGGGTTCTGAGACATCTGGAACTGTGCAATCTGCAGTATCTGTAGCCACAATCTGAGGCTGAGGTAGTGAAACTTGCACTATAGTTCTAATAGTCAATAGACCATTTCCAATATAGCCTTTGATTTTAGATTCCTTAATCTTTTATATTCTCAAAACTAGTGGAAATTAGGGCCTAACACGTTTCAAGCTGGTCTCCCACTAGCCAGTGACCCATTTTGAATGTTCTCCTTGCAATATGTATTTTTATTTTTATGTTGCTCATTTTTCTTTCCTTTCTGGTAAACCAATCATAAAAATGTAATTTGGTGAATGTAGCTGTGTTGTATTTGGAGAAACATGTGAAGGTAATCACTGTTTTTTGCACTGATGGAGGGCAAGTAGATAGTGAAATGTGTTAAGTTATTATTTGATGGGGAGGAAGGCTGCTACTCACCTCAGACGGTACTGTGGACAAGTTTTAGTAAGGGGCATGGTGGGCATGGAAGACATTATTCCCAAAAAGTTCCTTTGTGGTTGTCATCATACAGATGATACTTACAGGTTCATCACCCTAAACAGGAAATTTTAAATAATGAAGACTTCTTTAATTGTTAGGGCTTAACTTCAGTTTTAAAGAAGTGATCCAATTTTAATTCTATCAGGACCATAATTGTGTTAAAACACCCAAGCCACAGAGAATATACTTAGGTGGTTGGTCTTTACTTCAGAGTAGAGTTTTCTTCAAGTCAGACTTTGTTATTGAAAATACCCTAAGCTACCTCAGTCTCAGCCCTAGAGCACAGTCTTGATTTGATATCCTGCACTTGCAAGTGAAAGGTGCTTAAATATAGGGAACCATCTTACTCTACACAGTAGTTTAACATCGTAGCATAATTTTAACTCTGATCTCATTTAACTCCTGTTTGTACATTGTTTTAAAATAGATAACAGCTATGCCAAAGTGATAATCATTAGTAATTTGGAAATGGGGGCACTTTTTATCCTTTGGTTCCAAAAAGTCAACATCTCAGCATGACTAATAGGTATTATGGTAAAGAACAGGCAGTATCTCACACAAGATCTGGATGCCCCGTAACCAAAGATGTCACTTCACTTTCTGCAAGTGAGAGAGAGATCAATCCAAGGCATTCAGTTCTTTGTCTCGTGTAACTCAGCTTCGTGTTTGATTCCCTTATAGCAAACCTTTATTTCTAAATGAAAAACAAAACCACTGCTACATAATGTAGTGTGAAATGCTACAAGTTGTCATTGGCAGATGGGATGATACTGACACATGGATGCTATTAATTTCAGAATCCTATCATTCAGAACTTTTAAGTGAAAGAATTTGTAATCTATTTAGAATTATTTTTGGTTGTTTAATCAGGAGTTTTGTTTCAGTTTTAAGCCCCCCACTTACACTAATTTTACATTGAAGGAACGTAAATCATGAAAAACTTGACTGTAGTCAGTACAATCGTAACAGTGAGCAGAATTGGGTCCTTTGATTATAAACATTTGACATGAAAAATTCCCTACATATCTGGGGTTTAGGGTTTGGGGGGCAGAAGATTTGGGTTGTTGGGGGGGGGGCGTTGAGTGGGTCAGGTTAGAGTTGGTCATTCTTTTGCAAATAAAATGCAAATAATATAGCATGATCATGGGACAGTCTGAATATTACAGGAAACACTGAAAAAGCCAAGGTAGTGTTACATAGTATGACCTGATTGTACTGAGCATGCTGTAGCTATGTGCAAGGCCTATGAGATCTCTGCAGTATTCTCCTACTACATATCACGCTATAACAGAGGAATTACTATTAGCCGTGTTGCAGTTGAAGCCTCGGGCAGAGGAGCTGCTGATGTGGTATGTTGTATAATGAATTTCCATTGAAAGGATCCTGCTACAGTAGTGTTGTGTGGCTCTTGAGCCAAAATCTGACCGGGCATGAGCAGGAGAAAAAGTAGCTTCTTTTTCTTTTTTCCTTGAAAGAGTATCACCAGATTACTGACCTCTTCACACCTGGGATTAATGCTGGGCTTTGGGCTTAGTAAACAGAAATCGTGTTTCCAAATCATTCATTTTACCTTACAAATGTATAAGTAGAAATCATAGGAAGGAGAAGATATTTTTTAGGATGTTTCTTGAGAAAATAAGCTGAAAATAAAGCTGCGTCTCAAAGCAATCATTATTGTTTCTATCATTATAAGAAAGGATAATCACCTTTCCAGGGTTGAGAGGCGGCATATTTATGCAGATGGATTTTGTTGGTGCAAGTAAGCCTATTACTGTGCATTGCAGTGCACGTGGTGGGACCCTGCAGGAGGCCCCAGGAGGGACCATCACCTCCCATCCAATGGAAAGCCTGAGTTTCCACTTTGTGGATTTGTGCTGGGCAGGAGCCTGTTAGCTTCACTAGCCATTAGGATGAGAAACACAGTACCTCAGTTTCAGTATTTCAGTTCTTCGCCATATAGTTCCAGTGTGGATTCAGAAAATCTGACTGCAAATGTAAGTGAAGTCAGCTGAACTTCTCTCAGCCTTATGTAAAGTTTTCACCTGAGGCTTGTACTGATGACGTTTGTATTCTGAACTGGTTCACCCATAGATGCTTTCTGTTAAAACTTTCACTACTCTGTGATGGCATAGTTTCCAGACTGCATTTGCCAAAGTAACAGACCGACAAATCTGGAAAGAAATTGGGCTGTTCTTAAGTTTTTCTTTACTGCTCAGCTTCTTAATTGTTTTTTCCCCTCCAATAGACAAAGACACAAACAGTGACAAGTGATAAATACAAGCTTTGATTTGTTAAACACGTTAGCTCTATGTTTAGCCCTAGGCAGTGAATTTCATTATAGGCTGGTTTACTTCTGGATTGGTTATTGTGATTGTTACCAATGCAAAAAGATTTGACCTGCAGCCATGACTGATTAGTATCAAAAGTGAGAGATAAAATAAGATGCAAGTAAACTGCACAGATAAACTGCAGTAAAGTTCTCCAGAGACAGTGCTTGTTCTCAGTACTTGTTCCCTATAAAACAAGTTGAAATTCAGCTCATAATGGCTGCATTGCAATAAAAAGAGATTGCAGATCTCTCTCATTGAAATATTGAAAAATAATAGTAAGAAATATGAGAAATTTAATAAAGTTGAATCATATATACACAATAACACTGTGCCAAAACCCCCAAATTTTAATAGGGGTTCAGTTTCTCCTCTTAACACATGAAGTCTACTACTGTCTTTCTGATCCAAGCTGCAGCTCACCTGCTCTTTCTGTCTTCGTTTTCTATCCATGACATTTTCTATCCAGACAGGCTTGTCTGAGCATTGTTTTTGCCTTTTTTTTTTTGTAATTTTTTATCATGCGGTACTTCACCGTTCTGTTTTTATTGCTTGAAATTTCTCTAAGTATTCTCTAGAAGCCTTATTTTTATTATTTTGCCACAGTTACTAGTGCTCTGAACTAGCAGCATATCTCAGATGACTGATCTACTCAGGCAAATAGTGTGGTTCCTAACCTATTACTCTTTCTAAAAAATTGCACCATTTTATCTAAGTAAACTTCATTAGAATAAGTACAATAGGTACAGAGGTTTGAGGGTGCACACAAAGTTCTCTCCTAAGAGAATAACTATAATAATATTTTTCACAAATTGTATTTTGTGTTTTGCAAAGGAAGAGACAATTCAGGGCTTTTTAACTTTTCCCCACTATCAGAAAACTTTAGATAGTGTCTTTATTTCAGGTTATTTTGTAAGAAAAAGCCTAAGACAGTTAATAATTGTCTTTCATAGAGCTATGATTTCATCTGCTAGCTGTATGCTACCAAATAATTTCTGGTTCTTTGCTGATATTTAAAAATGTGAATTCACTCTGCTGAATTCCCCACAGCTAAGCAGTAATAGCTGGAATCCAGATCTTTCTTTCTAGAAGACACTGTATGTTTTTCTGGATTGTTTACATTTTTACAGTTCTTCATAGAGACTATGAAGAGAAAACATGGTGGTAAAAGCAGTAACATAATTAATGTGATGGTGACAGAATGGTACATGAGGTGTGGGGTAGCTCAGAAAGTACCATAACGAATTCATTTCTGAAAAAAATTTAGATTTCAAAATCTTATATACTTTGCATTTGCTTGGATTTTTTTCTGTATTCTGGTTTGGGTAATTATTCTAGTGGGTTGTGATTAACTGCCTAAAATCATATACAGTTTAATAGAAACCCAAACCATGGTATATAATTTGCATGGTTGATCAATGTAAATGAAAACCAGCAGTGTCTCAGGACAAAATATTTGCAACCACATATGTGAAGATCTAGCTCTTACAAGTTACTCATAGATACAGTTTGATAAATAGGTATTCCATTCAGTAAATCATGAACTGGCTGTGAAGTCTTTGGGTGGAAAAAAATTACCTTCTATCAGTTATTCATTCACTCTGCTTGTGACAATGATTGTATTCCTTGGCTCTCCATCCTTACTTCTCTCTATTCACTAGAAGTATTTTATATTTCAGTTCTCTCACAGATAACCTCAGTTGATTACAATGGTTAAGCTGAATACAGCAACAGCAAATACTAGCTTGTAGCAGTAATTATGAGCTTGCAGAGCTCATTTCTGTCCCCAGGCAAGGATAATCTTTCTTGAGGATCTTCCTTGCATATGGAGAGAATTAATGGGAGCCGGTTGTGCTTATGTGTTGGCTGACATTGGCAGTACACCAGAAAAATAACGCCACCAGAAAAATAATGCCACACTACCACCTTCCCTGCTTATAACACCTTTCCCCCAAGGGAAGATAGAATACCAAAATCACAGGAAGTATTGTTAGTGCTGCCAATGGAAGGAAGAGAAGCTGCTTTCCTATGTGTGCTCAGGCAGGCAACAACTGTATTTGAGCCATAACACAACATATATGAAAGAACAGTTTTATGAATTCTGATATTTCTTTTCCTAAAAATATCTTAGTACCCGTTCTTTGCCTTTAAGGTTTGTACTGCTTTGTGCAAATCAGTGTTTTATGTAGAAGCATAAGCAATGAACAACTTGAGAAGGCAGGAAACACAACTATGTAATTACTAAGTATCACCTCTTGCTTGCCCTGTTGGTCTGCCCTAGCAGCTAGGCTAAGTGAATGCAGAGATAGCTAACAAGCTGAACAGCATCAAGAATAGCCATGGAAGACTCGGTCATCCTTAACATGTCCTTCCTCATCTGACTCTCTTACATTTTGTTAGGAATCAAATATAGAGAATATGTGTGATTGCCTGGTATTTGGGTTGGAGAGCTATACCAGCTCTTTACCTTCAGCTGCAGCAAGTTTTTTTTCTCTGTAGGCTAGGAAGTACACCTTTGGTTCTTTGTCTGTTGCTTTGTGAGTGTAGTGCTATTCTTGGGACTCCCTCTCACCAGTGTGCTTATGTTTGCCTCATGCACACACGCACAGAAGTCACATTCAGAATAAGGAAAAAAATACTACATTGTTCCAGCCTCTTTTTGTAGTACTGGGATTTGCAAACACCAAAAATGCCCTCCAGCAAAGTGCTGCAATTGTTTTTTCTACATTCTTTTAATGCTGTTCTTTACTGCATATTCTTAGTTACGATAAAAAGCATGACTATCAAATGAATAACAGTAAGCATGTGGGTTTTAAAAGGCTTGTTTGCAAAAAAAAAAAGTTTGCTGCAGCTCTACAAAAAACCTGTGAGCTGATTTGAGTAGCAGCATATATGGGTGTAGTCTTAAAAATTCAGAGCAACCAGCTGCTATAGTTAAAAATTGGTAAAAGGGATATTTGTGTAACAAAAATCTTTGAGCTGTTGATTCATTTTAAGAGACAGGTGAATATATATGAAGTTCAGATCTGCATCTTCTCTCCCCTAATGTTCCAAAAGGGCACAGGTATAAGATTCCAGTTTGGGCTCACCCCTCATATTTTGCTCATCAGACTTGGAGACGAAGTGATATAAATTTCTTTCATCTGTTGTTGTCCATGTGCTTCCAATTAATTTTTCATTCATAAGAAACTGATAAATTGGAAGTAGTACTGCTCTTAATCTCCTCGTAAGGGTCTGCCGCTTGCAATGGTATTCAGAACAGCTGTTACATTGAGTCTATAGTATATATCAGTTTTCTATCTGCTGTATCAAGGCTCATGCCTTTTGATCATTGATTTAGGGCCCAAGAAGGGTGAATTCCTCAGCTCCATATCCAAATGAACTTAACTGCTTTAGAAAAATGAAATTTTACATGAGTAGATTAGATTTTTTTATTTGCAAACTGTAGTCTTATTTTAAAACATTCCCTGGGAAGAACATAGTCATCACAAAGAGCCACAGGCAGAGACGTCTCAGGGCATTGCAAATGCAGCAGGATTTTCATTATCCCATTTCATCATCATAAGCAACTTGCAGCCTCAAACTTTTTAATTCAAAGATTGCCTACATGGTAGTACCACACAGCACAAACTAATTATTGACACACATTGAAGAAAATCACTGTTAATTCACAAAACTCCCTCTTCTCTTCCCACACACAAAATAAACATGCACAGTCACAAAAGCAGTAAGTATCAGTCACTTTGCAGCTTGAATTCTGTAACTTGCTTGTAGAATTGTAGTGGTTTGTGGTGTGACTTGCAAGGACGGGCAACTGACTTCTTCGGCTTACTTCGAACAGCTTGTTTTCAAAAAAAAGAAAAAAGAGGCATGTGGGAAAAAAGGAAAAGAAGAACCAACATAACCTTTTCTTGGAGAGGGAGTATATCAGTAGGGCAGAAGACACTGTCCATGACAGATGAAACTATGCAGAACTTCATATACAGGGAAAACAGGTGAAAGACATGGACAGGTGACACTGAGTAAAAAAACAAGCCAAAAGAGGAGTGGAGAAGCAATATACCATCAAAGAAAAAAACTCATGCAGAGAAGCAGGAAAGAGAAAGGAGAAAGAAGAGGATGAGATAAAAAAAGTGATGAAAAAAAAATAGAGTTTAGTTTCAATTATGACAGAACACTTGGTAGCCTTAGCATTGGAATGTACTACTGCTTTCTGTAGCATTGCTTTTCTTGTATCTAGTTGCTGAAGTTTTTCAGGGAAAAGTTTAATTCTAGCTTTAGACCATTTGAAAGGAGTACAACACTATTGCTGTAGGAGAGGTATGCTTCATGCTCTGTTTTGAAAGGCAGAATCTTTTTGAAGGGTAAGTAATACTGAACTATTTCCTTTGCAGTAGTGCCCATATCAATGCATCATTAGTTTGCAACATTTTACGTCATTATTTGCAACATAGTTTTTCATTATGCCTAGGAAGTGTGTGTCTCTGAAAGGGTGGAGCATTAATTGGTCCAAAATCTTTGAAGATAAAGAACAGACCAGACGAAATAAGGGAAATTTTCCCTTGTGTAATACAACCTTTTCTTCAGTGACCCTTTTCTATTTCTTATTTATGAATTTTAGAGGCTATCCAAAACAAACAAACAAAAAGAGAGCAAAGTATGCCCATACACAATGTCACATCAAGAGAAGAGAGAAGGTAAAACACAAGACTCCAAATAGCACTGTCAGTTAAGCAATTCACTCAGCTTTAGAACAACATTCCAGAAGTTAGCTGACAGGAGAAATGAGATTACCTCCGCTGGACTTCTGGCATTTACAGTCTTACATTCTGTATTTCACTGTCCCATCCAGAGCAGCCATACAACTATAATGCCCTCTACGTTTTGGAAGTTACGTTTCTAAAAACGTTGGTAATCCCAACAGGATCTAAGTAAATCGCTCTTAAACTGCTAATGCATGCTGGGTTAAATTCTGCCATGATTTTCTTTGTGGATTATGTGAGGGTCATTGAGAGCAGAGTTTGATTTTAAGTGAGTCAAGCTTAGCTTTCAGGCAGTTTTTGTCTTTGCAGAAAATGATTGAAGAATTTTTCAGTTTTATTTCCTAATGTTAAATTTTATTCCTCTGTTTGCCTCCATCTCATTATTCAATGTTGGATCTAAGCAAGAGCTTAACATTTTTTAATTTAGGGGTGTTTAGGGTCAGGCCTGAATTTATTAACCTATGGCTTTCTGCATCTTACCTACCTTTCCAAATGTAGTGGAATTTTGGCAAGAGTTCTAAGTCAAGTTCCCACTCTTCTAGAGCTTCTCATGGTGGCTAGTTATCTCTTCTTGAAGTCCTATGACTATGCAGGGTCATCTGAAGCAGATCAAGATGTGCCTTGCTTTCTGGAAGTGATTCTTTAAAACAAACGGCTTTCAGCTGAATTGATAGTTGCTTCTGAGAACCAGGGTGGGATTTATTCTTTGAGTTGGCAGACAATTTAACATCAATGTTTAAGGTCAGCCTTTAGCAGCAGGTTATCAAGATCTTTTATCCCTTGTTGCTGAAAGAGGAAGCGTGTCCCAGATTGGTGTCTGGTTAGAGCCTGTAGCTAATGAAGAAATAACACAAGAAGACATTGGAAGAAACCGTATTTTTGTGTTCTTGCTTATGCTCTGTTAAAAAATAAGTGTCAGATTACATGCGTATTCACTCAATATTGTCAAATAAATTCTTCAAGTAAGAATTCTCAGCAATAAGAACATCATTGGCTGCCTTTGGATTCGCAGTTCCATTTACTGTAGTCAGAAAACGCCAAACTCAGAACAGCAAACATGCTTAAAGGAGTGATGAGAAGGATAAAACTGAGCCAAAGAAAGCTTGGAGGAGTTCTCTAGCATGGAAATACTGAATTTTTACTGAAAGGTAAAGACACGTAAATTTGGGTTGACTGGAGGAACATTACTACCAGCAAAGTAATAAGCAAACATTACAGGATGCATTTTCAGTAGAACTTTGGGTCAGCTTATTAAGAGTTTCCAAAAGTCATTTTTGGGTGGAAAAATAGAACTACAGTTTCCAAAGCAGTCAGTAACTCCCTAAATGACCATCATTTCCTGGTAAGTGTTTCAAATTTTGCCTTGGAAACCTGGCTGCTCAGTTTGATGCTCCAGAGGTAGCTGAGTTCTGAAAATTATCACTGCTACATATGATCTGTAGGAGACCTGAGTCTCACTGTAAAAGAGATTGTGTCCACCATTTCCTTTGCAAGCTAACTGGAAGGTTGCAGGCACTGAGTTGGTGCAGGGCCAATGCTTCTCGTAACCTCTGAAAAGGTGTAGCAGGGGAAAATGTCCCTGACTGCAGCCTTTTATCCTAGTGGCTTTTGTTCAGGTTTGTGCTGCCCTGCCTTAAAATGATTCCTATCCTGGGACGAGTAGGAACAAAGACCCAGAGCTGGCTCTGCATGCAGCAAACAGGCCTTCTGTGCTAGGGGTGTTCTCTGAAGAGGCCTCAGGGCAACTGTAAGTTGGGCCTATTATGCTCAACTTCATCATGCATCCTCATGCTATACCATAAATAAGCATGGCTGGTCTGTAAATCTAGCCCGTTGTATCTGGATTACATTTGTTAAACTAATGCTTGGGTTTTTCTCTGGCTTTATTCATACCAACATCAGAACATTGAGTAAGAACAACAAATCAGAAACAAAAAAACACAAACACTTAAAAATATTGCTCCCACAGATTGGAGCCCCAAGTGTGTTTTATATAAACAATTTGAATTGTGGCTGGATTTTTGACCAGATTCTTTCCCCTGAAGGACCTTTCGAAACAAAAACAAACTGAGCAAAACAAGTTTTGGTGGGATGGGCCTATGCCTATTTTCATGTAAGCTGATGACAAAGCTCAGAGCAGGAAGGCAGCAGTGTGCTGGAATCTGGTGTACATTGTGTTCTGCATGTTCCCAGCTGACTTGCCAGAAGTGATCTAGAACTGAAACAAGGCCCCCTTTTTACTAGGACACAGGAGAAGAAGTCATCACTAATCTAAAACA
Source organism: Haliaeetus albicilla (assembly GCF_947461875.1). NCBI lineage: Eukaryota > Metazoa > Chordata > Aves > Accipitriformes > Accipitridae > Haliaeetus > Haliaeetus albicilla. Next base: position 23,388,372 of record NC_091486.1, read on the forward strand.
GTTCAGCTGTTTGAAAACAATAGACTTTGTTAATATGATATCCTGATTGTGCCTTATTCTCATGTCAAAGTGCGGCCTGTGTTGCTGGGTCAGGAGGGTGAGAGCTTTTGAGAACTGTCCTTTCTCTTATATGGCCCATGAAAGTAGTCTTATATTCTATCACTATACCCTCTATCTGCTTCAGTGCGCTATATTAACACCATGGAGGAGATGAGGAAGTGGTTGGCTTCAGCACTTGTGTACTGGGAGAACTGACCAGCCACAAGAGTCTGGAATAAGTTATAGCCCACACAGCTGTTCAGCATGACTCCACCATCACACAAAGCCTACAGAGTTCAGCTGGCACTTGCAGAGGTGCTTACGAAGCTGTTTCCAGTGGGGTAGTCCAAGATTATTTTCATGTGAATGTGCCATGTGTCATGGGATTGCAGGGAAGGAGGGAGGAGGTTTCCACATCCTAGTGATGAAAAAAATGGAAGATGAGGCAAAGTTTTGCTTGTAATAGCTGCTTGAATTTATTTTAATGGGGTCACTTTCAAGGAATACTCTGATGCAGTTTCTGCAGGTGCTATATCATTAACAAAGTAAGTCTCCTACCTGGAACAGAGGTGAAAGTGAAGTTGAGTCCCACTGTGGAGTGTTGCACTTAAGTTTCAGGAAGAGAGACTGGGTAAACATGATACAGATTATTAATGGTATTGCTTGTCAGGCTTTTTATTTAGCCTCAAATTTGAAAGCTACTCCTTTATTTCTAAACCTTCACATTTGCATCCCTTTGATATGAAATACTTGTGAACTAACTAGAGAACAGAGCTATGAGTTCAGTAGCCAAGAGATCCTTGATTTATTAACAGAGTTTCAGAGGCTTCTATGCAACATCTCCTTCTGCATATAACAAATGCAGCAGAGACAGAGGTTGATGATGAAGGGCCCAATACTTAAGTGTGTAGCAGTGGTTATCCACAGATCTTGTTTAAAGTCCATAACAATCATTGCCTAAATAAGATCATTCAATGTGAAAAAAGATAGAAATGTGGATTCTAAGTGACTACTTAGAATTAGAAGTTTATAGTACAACTCGAAAAGTAAATTGGGTTGAACAGTATAGGCAACTGCATGGCCGTGAACAGACTTTCCTGTTTGATGTTTCACATAAGACAAAGATAATATATAATACCTGTGTTGTGAAACAGTAATGAGCAATAATTGTGATGTAAGTACATAAAGCATTTAAACTGCAATAACTAAGTGCTGCATTGTCCCCTGCAGTGTCATTAAGACACTTAAAGGGGAAATTTGAATTACTTCTGAGACATTCTGCCATTGAGTTATTCTAAACACAACTGTGGATATACAATTGCTGTTTAGATAAGTAATACCCTACTGATGATGCCTTTGCAAATAACTATGAGAAAACATTTTAATTTAGTTGCATAGGAATTTCAGAGTAATATTTGTGGTGCTTATCAGATTCCTGGAAGTTTAAGGACACTCATGTGTCTTCTTTTTGGTGTATGTGTATGACTACAGCCTGCAGATTTCTGTGAAACAAATGTTGTATTTTTAGTGTAGTCTTATGCAGGAGGGCATCTGAAAAAAAGCCTGCTTTAAATCAGCAGAGTTAGCAGTCTCCTCATTGGAGAAACTACCATGCACAGAACTGGCCGGTTAGCTGTATCTGCAGTTAGAAGACTTTGAAAATGTAACTGTACTGCAGATGTATGCCAGCAAACCTCCTTGCTGGAGAGGCATCTCATCACAGTAAAGCAGTTCTTAAAGCAGTTTGCCAGATGGAATGAATTGTTCTGGTCAAAAAAAAAATAGCAGTATTTCTAGCTGAGGACTTTTATCAGCCCAGATGATGGTAAGAAATAAATGCATTGATAGCTGTTGCTGGTGTAGACTAGGCCTTAAACTAAACCGTTGTTCAGAGCAAGGGCCAAATTTCTGCTTCTTTTACATATGAAACTTTCATTGCCGTCTCAGGAAGAAAGCTCTGGACCTTCTGCTTGGTGTGCACCCAGGGAAGTCATGGTCTATACACAACCATTGTACCATAGAATTAAAGAGCTCAGGCTCAGGTTTTCATTTGGTATGAACCCTGCCAGACATGGCCTCACATGATTAAATTAATCTTTTCTCTTAGGTAATATTTGAATAAACACCAGTATTTAGTCCTGTAGGTTCCTAAGATAACCAAAATAAAAGCAAAGTGCTAGAAATACATCAGGCTCTCAGGCTGCTAGCCTGTACTCAGAGCTTAGTCAAGAAGGTGGAGAAGGTCCCACAAAGTCAGTCGATCTTAGATGAGATCAGAAAAGGAAAAAATAAGAGGGACTAAATGCACCCAGCAGTGCCCAGCTTCCCTGAAAAAGCCTTTTTCTGATACTGAAAAGCAATTTTTTCTTTTTGTTTGTTTGCTTGGGGTTTTTTTGTTAGCAGAACATTAGTTTTCATGTAGTATTTCTCAACAGGTAAAGATTTTCCGGGGCTGAAAGGTAGGGAATGGATACCCCATGCAGGCGCCACGCACGTGCTCTGGGGCATGCAATGTGGTTGCAGCTGCACGGTGTCCTCCCTCCATCTCTCAGTCGGAGCATGGCAGGAGTCAGCCCTGGTTTTCACAGCCATATTTTCTTAATTTCTTCTGAAAACTCTCAGGCATATACTTCAGCAGTATAATGTAGGCAGAGAGGTTTAACAGCCCTAGCTACAAATATGTTATTATATGTTATAGGAAGATCAAATGTAAAATGATTGGATAAGCTTTTGTTTTCAGACTAACACATTCGTGAACCATGTTCATTCAACGCTAAATCCAAATGCTTCCCATGTCACTGGAGATTACTTACAGTGTGAACAGAGAGGTCAGTCCCATGTATCCTCTTTGCCTGTTGTTTGTATTGATGGGTCCCATAAGTTTCTCCTCTCTCCTTAAGCGCAGTATTCATATAAATTGAAATACATGCCCATGCAAATCTATTAGTGAGCAGTGTGCTATAGTGTTGGAAAAATAAGAGATTAATTAAGATAACAGTATCTTCTATATTGAAAACAAATCATTATATTTTTAATGTCTGAGATTAAAGGTAAGTTTTTCAAAAAAGTGTAGTGTTCTTCTAAGGCATTGCATCTGGAATTAGCTCAACCTGTGAAAACATTTGTCTCCTCCCAGAAATTAACTTAGTTGATCCCTTTTAAGTACATGTTCTGTAATGGTCTTTGGCCACTTTTAATGTCACTTTTAGGTACAGCTGAATCTAAAGAACTGCAGTTTACTTGGTCATTATATAATTCATCTAGATTGATCAGTTTAATATCTGATTTTTCAAGATTTCCTCACAATTCTGGAATTTTAGCAATGCAGATATTTTCCTATTGCCCAAGGCAATAATAGATGTGGTGTGCAAACACTGCTTTAAAGAGGGTGTCTGTCTGCTGATTTACATATTTTAAAAGTATTAAGATCAAAAGTAATGAGAATTTAATCCATATGGCATGTAGAAGATAAATAGGAATATTAATACTGTATCAAATACTAATTAAAGGAAACACCAGTCCTATTTTTAAAATCTTGCATGCAGATGAAAAAGAAGTCATGGCAAAGTTAAGATCCGATTCTTAAAGAAATTAAGAATTAACAGTTTTCAACCACAGATTCTAACAGTGAGACTGAGTTCATATGCTAGGCCAAATTCTGGTTCCATAGTACTTTGCAGTATCCGTTTCTGTCGAAGTATCTCAGATGACTCTGAAACTGAAAACTACCACCAGCTCTACTACCAGCTTTTAAGATGGAAATTCCCTTTCGTTAGCCAAGAAGCTGAAATACAGATGGTTTCCAAGTTGCCTAAGCATACGTGCCTGCACAAGTGCTAGGCCCTAAAATAGATCAATTCATGGGAACCCTGTTAGATTTTGGTCAACTCTTGTACACAAATTGCAACAGTGGGTAAAGAAAATGTTGTCATCTGCTTCATAGAAAACTTTAGACAAGAGTGGCCAAGATGAGTCATAAGTTTGTCATGTCTTCAGGCTAGACTAGATTTCTGTATTTCACTGTTACGGAATTTATAGGTGAAAGTACCTTGGGATGTGTGCTCCCAGCAGGGTAGCTGGGTCTGGATGCGCAGGAGCTAGAAGCTTTAGTGCAGTGTCAGCCTACACTCCATGCAGACAAATTAGCCCTAGCAAGACATATGAGATACATTTAGTGCATCATGGTCTGCAAGACTGTAGACCTGCGGTTCTCCATTAAGTCTTTGTTATAAATATTAAAGGATAGGGGGTATGCTTTTAGAAGAGGAGAATTGAGCTTGCAGTGAAAAGTTACCTTTGAAATATGAGAAAAATAAACAGAGAGAGCTTAAAACAAGTTTTGCTAGTACTGCAGAGCCTTGCAAGTGTGAGAATGAACTGCATTATTTGCTGTAGCAGACTGAAAAAGACCTGAGAATAACAGAAATAATGATTTTTCTTCATTTGTGTCTGTCTGCAACACAGCTGAGCCTGCCAGAGTGGAGAGGAAAATCTAAAATGTTGTATCTTGCTCAGTCTTGTGCACTACTCAAACTCTTACTCTTTCCTGTAAGTCTGTGGTTCCTATGTGTTTCTATAGTAACTACAGCAAGTAGCCATCACTATACAGCAAATCTTGCTCTCCACAGGTTGAGAAAACAGGCTTTGATCAGTGGACCATCTTCCAGCTTAAAGTGGTAGTGATTCTACCGTAGAAGGCAGTAAAACACTCCGAGGATTGAATAAACCTCCACTGTTGCTGCTGTGTTCCCTTCTGCCAGATCAGAGTGGTGAGGACAAAGTTGTTGTGTCAGTGGATCAACAAATCACAATTCTTCTGCAACCTTCTATCCGCTTTTAAAGTGCTACTCCATTCTGGAGCAAATGGTGCAGCAACACATCAAACAGGTACCAGTTGTTCCACAGATACATGGAGCAAAGTAATCCAGGAGCTGCCCTCTCAATGCAAGAGGAAATTTGATGTAAGAGGAAAAATGCAGTCACTAGAGAAAGAATGTGAAGGAGAGTGCTATAAAACATTCCCAGCTGCATGTATGTAAAGCCAATTTAGCCAATCAGCCAGATGATGAGTGGGGATATAAACCCATCTGCTCCTTGTCCTCTTCCAGGAAGTGTTAGGTAGATGCAGTAATTGCACAGTGTGCCCCTTCTTTACAGTTGGTCTAAGGATGATTTCACATAAGTACCAGCCCCAGCCCATCTAGAAGAAGCTGAGCTTTTTCCTGGGTGAATTGATGCTTTTTTCCCCCCAGTCATTATTTCAAATATCTGGCAAGAGCGTGTTGGCTCTGTGCTTTCTGTGGGGAACGGCCGCCCTGGGAAGGAAGGATGTGGTTAAGCTCACCAAAGTTATTTTGTGGACTGCTGAGTGGCTGCAGGGCCCTGTATTCCAGGCATGTTTGTTTCTGTTCCCTTTCCTGCAGAATAGCCCAGGTAGTGTTTTTAATAGTTCTGTGTATTTTGTAAAAGATCTTTTAAATATTAAATAGAGTTTCATTTTGCAGCTGGAAAATTAAAACATAGAAGTATTTCATCAGATCCTTCATCCAGTCTTGAAGCAATTTTGAAATGTTAACTGAAAAAATCTATCTGCCTTGGAGCATTTTTTACATCAAACATTCCATGAAAATATTTTCCTCAAACTCTTTAAGTATTTCCAAATATTAAACAAGAAGAGAGATGACGTTTCCAAGTATTGGTGATGGTCTAATGCAGCTAGTGTCAAGTTCACATATTTTTTTAAAACAAAAAATAGTGTAAACATTACAGTGGAAGGAGAGTGGCAGGCATCACTCTTATCACCAGTACAGGCTGACACACTGCTGATGCTGATTCATGTTCTGATAGAGGTGTCATAGACGCCAAATAAACAGTGAGAGTGTCTGTCGGTAACCATTTTGACCTACAAAGACAAGAACCAAAGAGAGGCAAATAACTAAAACAGTGAGTAGTTTTGGAGATAAATATACAGGAATTATCATTTCTTCCCTCCCCATACCATTCCCTCCTCAGCCCCATCTTGGTTTAGCTTTTGAAATGGTTTCTAGTAGCTTTCATTGCCATTTTCAGAGATGGGGAAGAGCAAGTGGTGGTGAGTGGAAGAGGGATAATCATCTTTTACCTTCAATACAGGATGATTTCCCAAAGAGGGAAGACTTTTCGTTCCTGTAGTGCAGTGTGTATAGTACCTGTGTGGATATGTTTAGGATGTACTGTTGGCTCTGTACCTATCGCGTAATAAAACTCAGCTTGGATCAGCATTGAGTTTAGCTTAGTGCCTTCTAGAAACGTACTGGGCAGAAGTTTATTCTGGGAGTTTATTGTGGTTCTAGGCCTAAATACTTTCTTTGCATCCTTCCTTTTCTTTTGTAGTTTTTGTCTGGATAACCCTTGTCCCTGTCCTCCAGCTGGAGAAGCAAAGTCAAGTGCTTCTTAATCTCTGCCTATGGCCTTAAAAGATCTCTGCTGCTTTTAGTGGGGGAATCAGAGATCTAAAGCCCTCATCTCCATCATATCCACATCTGAGTTTATGACAGCTTTATAACTGTCTTCCAGGAGAAAAATAAAAAAGCATTGTGGTGGACTTCTACTTGGAGCTGAACCCAAATGAGTAGAGCTGGATTGAGAAGACGCTCATCCTAGAGCACACACTACTTTCCTACGATCATGCCAGTCTTTCCTTAGGGTTATGGTTTCCAATCTGGTTGCAGGATAAGGTCAGTCTCCCAGTAGTTCCAACTCTGTCTGAAGAGGCATCTCTGTAGTAGAAATTCCTTCTGAAAGCCTGGGTTGTGACACCTCATGTTTAGAGGGCTGCATGCTAGGCTCCCGTATTTGCTGTAGATCAGAGTCATTGGGACAGCACTATTGAGCTGAGTCAGCTGGGCAGCTAAGGTAGCAAAGCAGAATCTCAGAGTCAACTCAGATAATACTCAAGAACAAAAACTCATTCAAAGCAGTGCTTGATACAACCATCTCGTCCATACTCAGCCAGATCTTTTGCATTCATTTTATTGGCCATTTTTGCCAATAGATGCTATCATTTTATTGGCCGTTTTTGCACCTTTCCTGAAGCCAGGATGCTCAGTACAGGCACATCTGAATTTTTCTGCCTTTGAGAAAATGAATTTCCAGAAGTCTGTGACAATTAGCTGGTAGCCATGTGTGCAATACAAGTGTTACTGACGATTTGTAGAAGTCAATGTGTGCAAGCCATAGTGTGAGAGTCTTTTCACAAATCTCTGAGCATAAAAGAGTTTTCTGAATGTTAAAATCTTGAAGGGCTCCTGACGTTCAGGCGCTGTCCTGCTACATGCAGAGGATGTTGTAGCTGGTGTCTGGTACTGAGAGATGTCTTTCCCAGATGTCACATGCTGCCATTTCCAGACTAGCAGCTCAGAGAAGCATCCTGCAATTTCTTCAGACTCCTCATCTTGTGCCTGGGCACTGCAAGATGTCACTGCATATGTTTAGGTTTATTGATTTGGGGGGGATGAAATGCTTAAGAATGCCAGTTCCCAAAAAATTTCTCTTAATGCAAGCTTTGATGTAAAAAGTAAAGAACAAAGGTATCTTTCAAGAATGCAGGAAATAATAATCCTGTGCTTTATTTAGTCACAGCTAAGGGAAAATAAAACTAAAAATTTTGGTTTGATTTCAGCATATTGCCTTAGTTCCCTTGACCTATCAAATTGGGGACAAAGGCTTTTCTGCCTTTATTCCCATTTCACAGCAGGATTTCTACTAAATGAACTTTTTTAGTGAGTCGATTAATCTCATTTCATATCTGCTACACTTTTTATATCTTTCTCTGATAGCAGTCGTGAACATACCTTTTGAATCCCCTTTCCTGTTGTTGGACTTCAGCTGAGCTGAAGAATCTAGACATCATCTCACAGGTCATTTTTCGGTGGAGGTGCCACTCACTACAGTGTTACTCCCTCCAATGTTCACAGGTCATTCCTGTTACTACCAACACATCTGTGTAAAACACATTTTTAATCTGGGTTATATATCAGCAAGCTCAGTTGCATGATCTAGTCAAAACAGAAGGAGGAGAATCAGCAGCAGACGACATAGTCTGCTGAATTTGGCTGAATGCATAAAGATAGTCCTAGTGGGCTGTAGAGATACCCACTTACAAAATGCAAAGGTGCCTCTTCCTAACAGACAGGCTGGTGAGGGCATGGTATTTCACACAAATTTAAAAAAATATGAACAAAAATTCAAATACATAACTTTTTAGTAACATACAATTTCAAAACTATTCATATACAAAGAAATTAGATCAACGAATACAGCTAATTACTGGCTCCTGAAACAGACTAGAGATGGTGACAAATAGCAAAATTAAAAACCGGCTTAAATGACCTATAAAATGGCCATTGAGCTGCACTATAATGACCAGGCAAATAGCAGTATATGTCATCTTTGGACCATCTGAAGTTTGGAACATCCCATCAATAAGGAGTGTAAGAATAAGGACTGTGAGAAAAATTTCCCTTTCGTGTATGAACAGAGGTATTGCAGTACAATGTTACATCCATACGGGTCAGTGATGAAGACTACAAGTGTGTACCTTAGCTCTAGGGAGCCTGGCTTTCCAGAGCTGTGAGGAGTCAACAGAACTGTGGCCACTTCAGTATCTCCAGTAATTTGTTAACCTAGGCAGTTGCCTGTGCCTTGAGTTGATCCTGTGAGCAATGCAACCACCTAAAATGTGCCAAAATTCCAGTAATTATTATTATATCACAATTTAATTCAGAGCATTTATATATGAGACACTTTCATTGCTGGATAGATGTTTGACCACTTGTGTTGAGCACACTTACAAAATCAGTGCTGTTAAGAGCATAAAAACTGTTGCTAGATTTTGCAGGCCTTTTCCTCTCCCACTCCCTCATCCAGAGATTGGTGGACTGCATAGGACCAGGAATTATGAGTGGAAATAATGTATCTCAAAAAAACTAAGGGCTGTAGAGGCATCACCTAAAACTGCTGTAGAGCGTAATTGCCCTGAGGCCCTGGGCATGCCTTACCAGCACCAACATGCAGCTTTCTATATAGAAAACTTTCAAAGCGACACTAGGTATTCTGCTGTGCTACCATGATTCAGAAAGCTGAGCACATGCCCTCTTTACCGTGGAGCACCCTACAGGGAAAGCATTCCCTGAGCAGACTTGACCAGGGAGAAGAGATGAGGATGGGCCTGTGGATCAGCAATTATAAATACCCAGAAAAGGATCAAAAAACGTTACCCGTGCTGCTCCAATCCAGGGGTAAAATGGCAACTGCAGAGAAGCTGCTTCGTAGCCATGTCTCCTGTCTGTGTACAGAGGACAGATTTTATTCCTTCCTTTAGCCCTCACAGGCAAATCCCAGTTACTTGGAATTTGTTCAGGAGGAGAGTGAATTTTACCCTGAGGGAATTAGGAAGCATTATAGATTCAACATATGGGACCGTATGTCATTGTATTGTTTCCAAATGTTTCTTTTTAAGCTTTTTTCCCTCCATTGCGGACAGCTTATTTCACCACACATTGTCTAGAGAAGAAGGGAGTTTCATGCTCCCATTTTTTTCATTAAGCCACTATTAAAGCTATATCAGTTTCGTAATACTGTTTGTCAACTTTATTTCATCCTTTGTTTCAAACATGCACACCATAAGTGTGGTTTGAGGCAAGTGCTTTGAATGTGTTGTTCAGGCACTGTCGAAGTCAATGGCAGAAATACAGAATACAAGCAGAGATGGTCCTAAACCATCCCTAACCCAAAATACTGCACTTAGTTATAAGGCTGTTCACAATCAAACCAAGCATTTTGCTTGAGCCTTAATAGAGGGGAACCAGCACTGATATATGAATGTGAGTCTAATTAAACTAAAATTGGAAATGGGTGGATTCGACCCTTTCCTTGCTGTGCAGATCAATATCCTCATGTAATGTAAATTGAGCTGCTCTGTATCTCCCTCTTTTTCTGTGATTTTCTACTCCAGCCCTGGAGAAGAGCTCTGGTGTCCAGTGACATCTGTTCTAAATCATGTTTTGGAAAAAATGTAAATACAGAAAACTTGAGGTCAGGCCCAGACAAAGCACTGGGCTAGCTCCCAAGGCGTCTCTGCATCTGGGATTGTTTGATGTCAGGAAGGCCCTCCACAGCCAGAGCCATCAGTAATGGTGGCAAAAAGAGACCCTTCAGATAAGGCTCTCCATGGATTTGTTAAAAGCCATTATAACTATCAAAGTCTTTTGCTGAGCTCCCTGTCTATAAAAATGTATGGCTGGCTGGGTGCTGGCCTCCTCTGAAAAGGAGGGTGTGCTGGGCTGGAGAGTACAGAGGTTTCACCATGTCCATATGAGTGGAGATGGGTCTTCTGTGACCTTTAGAGAAGTGTTGGGGTAGATGGCTCCAGCCTCAGCCACTCTCACACTCATTTTTTTCAGAATTAGTTTTTACTTGTGTCTAATTTTGACAGTGTCAGACTGTCTGTCTGCACAGGCCTGCATAGTTCCTGGACCTTTAATTTGTCAGAATTGTCACATTTAACTCAATCAAAGTTTCGCTGAGTGATGGTACCTTCATGTCGGAAGCAAATGCTAAAGGCCTCATTTGTAAAGGAGTTGAAGTGCCTGAAGAGTCTACTGAAATGTGCACAGCTGGCATCAGGAGACCTTAGATTCACAGGTACATTAGAAAATTGCCCTAGACACAGGATAGCTAACTCCTTGGTCTCTGTAAGCTCAATAGAGCTGATTTTTGTTTTCGTACTCTAGGGCCTAAGATCTTTTGGCACTGTTCTGGGCATTATTGTTTCCCTAAGACCAATAATCGTGAAAATCGAGCTCTGTTGGAAAAGCAACTGGGAAGCAGAGACGTCTTAACTAGAAACCAGTTTTAAAATGTGGAGTTGGCATACATTTTACATTTTTATCAAGTGTGTATTTACCAATTAGTCAGCAGCCTGAGCCAGTGGATTTAATGAACTTCATGTGATTTATGCATAGCTTTTATTAATTGTGCCAATAGGGATAAACAGTGGATACAAATAGATGCAGATGTCTCACTTCTTTCTCCTTTAAATAATACTATTTCTTGTCATTAAACTACTCTATTTTTAACTACTCTATATGTTGGAAAGTGATAATTTCTTACCTTCCATACTACTGTCCTTCCAAATGTAAGGCTCAAAACTTTCACCGACCCATATTTTCAATGGCCTGGGCTATGCTTAAGGCAGATACAGAAGTTCAGAGAAGAAAACATTTTCTCCTTCTCCCCTTTCTCCCATCAGTGGAATGTACATTAAATAGTAAGTAGGCCACAGAAACAGAGAGCATGTGAATGACTTGAGATCCTGGTAATTTGAGCAGTCAGAGGAAAAGGGGGCCAGCACCTGGCTTTCAATCTCTGTTTCAATGAATATTTAACTACTTTAGGCAAAGTGGGACACTTTCAACAAACGAGGCCGAGAGAAACCTACCTAAGAATATTTTCTAGCCCAGCAGTTAGGTTACTCTCCTGAGAAGCGTGATATGTGGGTTCAAGTCCCTGTACCAAAACAGTTTAAGGACGTGTTTGAAGCTACATCTTTCACAACCTAAGAACATGGCCTAATCACTGAGTTTTTGGATATCAGGGGTGGCAGCACTACCTCCTCTGGTTTGGGAAAGGAGTCCCCTTGTGACAAAATCAAAATGTTTTGTTTTTGAGATGCCAGAATGAATTGTTTCAACATCTCTGAAGTTTTTTCATGTTATTTCAGCTGAAACTGTTAGCTAATATGACCTGAATTCACAAAAAAGTTTCTGTTGCCCTAAAATTCCAGTATTAATGAAGAAATAAATGAATAAAAAAGAAGCCCAACTAACTTCTAACTCAGGTGCAGTTACAGTTGTCTGGTCACAGCACTTCCTGAAGAGGCCCCATTAGTGGCTTTATAGTTTTTATTGGGATGCTTCTCTTCCACACAGGTGGAAATCCCTCCCCTTTACAAATAAAGAGAGCTGTGATCTGGAGTACCCAGAACTGAAAGCAGATTTAAACTATCCTGGCATGGCATGCTAATGGCCAAGAAATAGGAATACCTTTCAGAAATCTTTAAGCATTTTCACCCATTAAACGCCATTTGGAGCTTATACAACTAAATACTAGGCTATTTTTAAAGATAAAACCCCTTATACACATTGGCAAGTCTAGCGAGATCGTTTTATTGACTTTGTGCACTACTTTAATAGTTTCTCATGTTCAAATGCCAGTAATCTAAAGAAACTTTTTGATACCATCAAAAAAAAAGCATAGGCACTTCTTGTGATGTCATTGACTTTTTTTTTCCCATTGAGTATGGACAATAAACACGTTTTTCTGATGGATACTAAGTTAAATTGCCGTAGTTCTGGTTTTAATAGGTGTTAGAAATATACCTGGATGCCATCTTAGTTACACTTGGCTGCAGCAGAGCACTTCTTATCCACAGGTTTGCCATAAGTTCTGTCGTGGTTTAACCCCAGCCAGCAACTAAGCACCACGCAGCCGCTCACTCACTCCCCCCCCATCCAGTGGGATGGGGGAGAAAATCAGGAAAAGAAGTAAAACTCCTGGGTTGAGATAAGAACGATTTAATAGAACAGAAAAGAAGAAACTAATAATGATAATGATAACACTAATAAAATGACAACAGTAGTAATAAAAGGATTGGAATGTACAAATGATGCGCAGGGCAATTGCTCACCACCCGCCGACTGACACCCAGCCAGTCCCCGAGCGATGAATCCCTGCCCCCCCACTTCCCAGTTCCTAAACTAGATGGGACGTCCCATGGTATGGAATACACTGTTAGCCAGTTTGGGTCAGGTGCCCTGGCTGGGCATGAGAAGCTGAAAAATCCTTGACTCTAGTCTAAACACTACTGAGCAAGAACTGAAAACATCAGTGTTATCAACATTCTTCACATACTGAACTCAAAACATAGCACTGTACCAGCTACTAGGAAGACAGTTAACTACATCCCAGCTGAAACCAGGACAGTTCTTTAAAAGGATAAGAAAAGCATGGTTGCAGGTGGGATTACTGGTTTTGTCCCTTTGGTTCTACACAAAGTACAAACTTTGCCTCCTCTCCAGTGATGTGATACATGATACGATATGAAACATTTACTTCTGACTATTTTCATCATCCACAAATAAAACTCGAAAAGGTAATCAGGTGTGCTCTCTCAGCTCCTTGGTCCCCTTGAACCCTCTCCTACCATGGTGTTTCGTTACAAGGATGAACTCTGACGGGCTCAGCCTCCTTTCTGTGGGCCCAGGTTCACAGCTAGAGTTTGGGGACTCATGTATGTCTTGAATAGTGGCACAAGCTACTGCTGTTTCTTGTGTGAGAGGAGCGGTATGTCATGTAGCTTTTCATGATATGATTGACTATCTCTTCCTCTGTGTGCGTTGAGCTCCAGTGAAATAAGTAATGATGATGTTTAGAATGTCATCATTAGACATCTTCATTTAATGCTTCAGCAGAGATGACTGGGAAATTCATCCCTCACAAGGCCGATGTTGCAAATTCTCTGTACGTTCAAACTGTTATCCTAGTCCTGGCTGTCTGCAGCCATAAGGGAAAGAGAAAGAAGGACAAGTGTCGTGAGGGCATTAGCCCTTCGCTGGCACTGTCAGGTGGTACAGGCACCTTCCTCATCACAGGCCACGCAGCAGCTATGTAGCCTCCCTGCTCACATCCTATCCTGCAAGGCTTTATTCTGAAACAGTAACTCTTTCTCTTTCTCTAAAAAATAAATACACAAAACACATAAAGCTAAGACTTCATAGGCCAAAACAGCTACCTAAGGTGTTTTGTATCTCTGCATAAACTTTCCAGATGAAGTCCTAATAGCAGGGACACGCACAGAAAGCAAAGTACGGTAAGTGTAGTTAACCTCTACTATGTATTTTAGAAATAAAAATAAGGATTTATGGTTCTCTGTAAATAATGATGCCTTTTTTGCACCATGGATTGTTCTGAACAAAGTGTTGTCAACATAATGATGAAAGAACAGTAATTTGTTTTGAACAAATACGTGTTATTGGTTGACTAATAAAAAGGGATAAATCATTAAATAATAACATGTATTTTAAAGAATATTGGTCCCGTCCTACAAAGCCTCACATGATCCATCATTATGCAGTGGCATAACGCATTGACTTCATGTAGATTGCTGGCATGAGTGAGTGTTTGCAGTAGAAACTGAAAATCTTGGTTTGCTATATGTGGTGTTGTAGACAGTTTTCTTCTACAGAATTGCATCTTCAGAGAAGAAAAAATATCTTTGGCACCTCATATTTTTGTGGCTGCTTTTTGAAGTTACAAATAATGCAAAATCACCTGATCAAAAATGAAATGTGTGATGAGAGGGAGATAATTTCCTGCCACTCTACCTTGTAAAAGCAAACAATGAACTGTAACTTATGGTCATGTTTCTTTGCTTTTTGCTATTTTATAATTTAAATATTTTTTTCAAAGACAATTTTATGGGCCTCCGAAGTGATTTATGTGTTTTGTACATTATTTGAAAACATAAATTTTGCTGATTATCTTCAGTTTGCCTCTGTCCACCCACGAGTCTCGTATTCATTTAATTTAGACAATGCTGAGCAGCTACATGTGGAATTGACACTTTCCATGAAAGCAAAAGTTATTCTTGTGCTTATTTTATTGAAGAACCTAACATAAGAATTTTTCAACAAAGATTAGCTTAAGTGCTCCTACATGTTACTGTGTGTTTGTAGAAAGTGTATGGCTCTCAATTATCTCTGAATTAAAACTGCTTCCTGAGTTAATTCAAGTATTGTGCAGATAGAGTGAGTGCTGGACTTTTAAAATTTGTTGTATCATCTTCTACATATGAAGAGAAATATATATTTCTCTCAGCCCACAGCCTTTTACTTCATAGGGTCTTTTAATAATTGAAATAATTAAGACAGTCCTTTCTAAAGGGAGGAGTTTAAAATTCTATTATATATTTCCTTTTTAATCATATTTCTCTAAACGATATTAATATCAACATGGTTTTCTGAGACTTTCCTTTTTTTCCCTTGTATTCATATGCTTAGTGTTGGGGCTGGCTTCAGAGGAGCTAATTCTAGTAGGGAAGGTGTGCATCAATGTTAGCGTTTTCAGGATATGAGCCTTTCTGCTTGGGGACAGGATATTGTCATTATTATTATGGCATTACTTCAATGGGAGACTTTGATGAATCTGTTCACAGTGGTAAAACTGATTTTTAGGTTTTGTCTCCATGGGAAAGTTAGTATAGAATAAGCCGTAATATAAATTTATGATATAGCGACTCAGCGCATGCCAGGGCTTTGCAAAGCTGCTCAAGCTAGATGTGAATCAGACCCTGGGGGCAGTATAGCTGGATGAGTGCAGTGCCATGCCTAAGCTAATTAGTCCTACTGAGAACCAAGATATGTTATGGAAAAGAGTTATGTTAATATGGCCATACTTCTCAGCTATCCAAAACAGATAAATCAGAAGTGGCATTCCATGGCAATAGGTACACTTGCAATGCACTAGTTTATTCATGTTGTAACTCTGTGTGGTCCTTTGTAGGTCATTCACACAAGGAATTAGTGCACAGTAACTAATAAAGTGTTAATTCACAACTTTGCATGCTCCGCAATACCCACAGACCCAAGTACAGAATCAGGACACAAACAGAATTTGATGTTGCTATATCACAAGCTATTCTATAGGGATATATTATTAAATTACCAGCCAAGAATCTAGTACAGAGTTGTAAGAAAGGGGTTGAAAAAAAAATCAAGGATTTACAGTAGTTAAGAGGTGGAAAATATGTCCGAATCAGCTCCCCCCAAAAATTTCTGAAATCACTTTGTCTGTATTTTCTGGAGTGACAAGAAATTCTGTGTACCTAAACTAAGATACCATGAAGGAACCTGATTTTCCAGAATGGGTGAGCTGTAATGGTTTAAAAATCAGCCCTCCTAGTGCCTCAGTTTGAACCCTGAAATCACCACTCATGTTGGTGAAGAAGGGTTTGTTAAGCTCTGAGGAATAAAATGTCACCAAAGTCACTAGAATTAGTCATGTATTTATGAGAAAAATAAAAAAACCCAACTAATTCTGTAGCATTTACCAATTTAAAATAAGTGACACTCAAGTACAAAGGCTGTGTTCAGAGGGGAATATAATACAGTGAGTTGGTGTACTAATGTAAGCTGTGCCCTGTCAAGAAAGGTGAGTTCAGAACAAAACAACATATTGTCACATAAGCAAGTCACTGTAATATCGGAAAGTCAACTCACTTTATTTGTATATGTGCACATATGTGTATGTATTCCTCTGCTCCCATGAGCTGAAGTCTTTGCCAAATTTTTCTTTAAATGCTTTTAGGAAGGACTGGATGAAAAGTACGCATATTCTATGTGTTTTGCACTCTCAGAGCTCTTACTGCAGCTGGTGTGGCTAGGTATCATGAAATATATAGCCTAAAATTGCTTTATTAGGATTGAAATCCCAGTGTTGAAATTCTTTGCAGACCTCCCTCAGTTTTGTTTAAACATCTTTTCTACATTTTCTGAACACGCTTTGCTACTACTGGAAGGTCCCATCTACCTTTTCAGGATGAAAGTTAATGAACTACACCTCTGGAAATAATGATGCCTTATTTTTATACATGTCTAGCATTCTATCATAAGATTCATAGTGTAAGTAGTCAAAGGTTTGTGATTTGGATTTGGAAGGGGGAAAAAAACCTAGATGCTCTTTCACAAGATACAGACATATTTAAAGCCTGAAGGTTTTTTCTGTTCCTACTTATTTTTCTAACTCTGTCATTGACTGAATAGTTTGCTCATGCTTCTTCAGTTTTTCTTTCAAAATATTCCCTTAGAATTCCCTGGCCTGAGTTTGATTTGTAGATCAATTCTGAACCATCACTAATTGTAGGTCTAATGTTAGAAGTCCCAGTAGTAATTAACAGCCCCTTTAAGAATGGATTGCTGTAGCACATAGGTCAGCAGCATTAGTTTCCTTTATCTAGCCAAGATACCTTCTTTACTTCCAAGATTTACAAATGTCAGACCAAATCACTGTAGCAACACTGGGAAGCAAATATCTAACTAGTGACATTTTTGCAGGATTCAGTCAAGCTTTCTTTAATACTTCCTTTAAAAGTTACTGCTGCCAACTACCTTGAATTCAGAAAAAAACTTCTTTCTTAATGAAGAAATCTACTGAGAATTTTATCTTGGGCTTCTACCATTTATTCTTTGAAATATATGCTGAATCTGCTACACTCAAATTTGAGATACTAGTTGTATCAATATGGACCCATGGTTTCAAGCCTTTAGATATGCAAATTGTGTTTCTGTAACGAACAAAACCTTAGAGACCACGCTGCTGTGGTTCCACAGAGCCTTTATTGCGCCTCATCATTATGCTAAATTAATACAAATTTCCTGTGTGTCCAGAATTCAAAGTCAATCAAGTGGCTTAATCTCTGAGGGTATGGGATAAAAATGCTATTATTACAGTTTGGAAGAAGGTGAGGGATTACCTTTAAAAGGATCCAGGCTATATGCTAGGACAGCAACTCTGAAACACAGGCCCGTTATGAGCCACATCTTAACTGAGTGTGAACTTACAGATTGCCTCCTGCCCTACTTCTGATTGCACAGACTAGCTCCCCACATTTGTATGATACATTTTTGGCAACTTCAGTACTTGGCTCTGTAGAGAAGCAGTATTAGAAAGGTATTTGTGATTTGTTACTGTTCCCTAATGCACTGAATGTTTTGACTTTTTATTTTTAAAAGTTAATCACAGTGTTTACTTTTTATGTTTGTTTCATCTTTTTCCCCATATGCTTTGCTTTTCTTAGCTAGAATTCACAAGATGAACCAGTGCCAAGTGTCCAGTGAGTTTTCTAGGCATATTTGCACATGATACACAGCTCTTGAGATCCACAATCTGCAGTTTAAAAACTTTTGCATTGCAAAGTCCAAATGTACTTTGGAGAATATCTCTAAAATTGATGATACCATCAGGATATTTAGGATTCATACTTTAAAATTGCCAAAGCTATTTAATCAATCAGATTGACTAAATCATCATCCTAATTCTTCTTTGAAGGAATAGCTGTCATAGTATCATGCAGAAGTAATAATGAATGGCTCCATTGTTGATGCTATGTTTGTGAGGATTTTTTTTATATTTTTGTTTCTGAGCAATTTTGAAAATTTCTCATACCTCCAACATGAGATGTGGTTTTACTTTGGAAGGCAGGGAAGGACAAAGCAGTCACTTGAGGTTCTTTCTAATCCTATTTTCTTTAACTTCACTAAACAAATAAACTGCACCAACAGGCTGAGTCCCAACCATGACATAATGCTGATGGGACAAGCTTGCATCATGGCAAGCCTCCGGGTACACAATGCCTGTGTAGGTGTCCCAGTGTTTCTACTTCAAGACTAGTACCTCAGATGAATAATTCCAGAGAAGGGAAAATGGGGCATGTCCAGAAAACTGAAGAATGCCTGGCTTTCCTTAGTATTCCTCTTTGCATGGGATTTCTACTTCTGCCTTCCAGAAGCTCAGGCTGATCCGGTGCAGTGCTAACAGAAAGGCAAGTGTAATACAGCCGTCCTACCATAAGAAGTTAAAGTTGACCTTGAAATGATCTTTGCATTGAAGATTCTGATATGCACCTTGTGAGGAGTTACCTCAACCTCAGGTTCAGGTGTCTCTTGGGGATTTGTTCTGCTTGAATCTAAGTGGATTTCTTTCCTGTCATTTGAATGTTAGCAACCTCACAAAGAAAAAGGGGGGGGGGGGGAAACACCAAGAAAGAGCATTTGAAGTCCAATCCAAGTCTGTTTAGCCTAATTTCCTCTCTCTGACAGTAACCAAGAGCAAAAGCCTAGGGTATAGTAAAAAAGTAGGGCAAGCAGAGATATTTGCCCAGAACACTCTCCAGCCTAGCATGGTTTGTGGCTCAGGGATTTCCCGATCCGGAAGTGTTCTCTTCGTATTTAATTGCTCTCAGTAGGTTTTTCCCCTGCGAAATTCTATATTGATTATACAGCACTGCTCAAACAGCAAGAGAGACATCACTTACCTCACATGATAATGTAAGACAGCTATTTCTTATCACCTGGTGGCTACTGGATTAAGCAGGTCTTACCAGGAAATATGCTGTGATATGTAATAATTCCAGCATACCTGAAATGTCCTGGTTTTCACCAGTAACTGTCTCTTCTAAAAAGATCCCAAAAATTCACCAAAAAGCAGCTTCCACAACTGCCCTGGGTCATGTTTAAGGAGGGGAAGAAAAATAATCATCAGTTTTCTGCTTTGTCCAGAAGTAGTTTCTGCCATTCAGGATGGTTTGGCGTGATTTTTTTCCTGAAGTTAAAGTTGTAGCTCTGTAAACCTCTTGGCTTTGACTGGTTAGTTGACTGGTTGCCACACCTCTGGAACCCACTATTAGATATTACTACATGCAGGGCATATGAGGGGTTGTGTATATTCAATGTGTATAGGAAGACACGTCTTCAAGACCATACTTGTAGAAGCATGCTGTTTGCTGACAGGTTTGAATCTTACCCATGTTAGTTACTGACAGTTTGGTTCTTTGGTATGTTTTGTTTAATCTCTGCCTTTTCCCTCTACAGTTAAATCACTCACAATAGAGACTGAAAGAGCTGACAAATACTGAAGGATCAGAACTGTGTTGGAAGGGAAAAAAACAACAAAAGCCAAGATTCTAACTATTTATGGATCTTGTTTCCCAACAAAGTGTATCTAAAAGCCATTGTCTCAGGGTTCAGAGACAGCTAAATGATTGATTTCACATAAAATATTTGTTGTTCTAATTACAGTATCATCTGGGTCACTGGCAACAAACAGATGCAAAAACAGCCTTTACATACCATCTTGAAAAACTTATGATTTGCTTAGTGTGCTTTATAATCTAAAGCATATGGCTTTGCGTAGAACTGCAGTATCTAAAATAAAGCCATAAGTAATGAATCACTGGGTGGAAGAAAACGCATTGCTTCTGTTATGAGTTCTTTCAGTGTGTGTATTCAAATGGTTCTGTTTAGGGTTATAAACAAAAGGCTGTGCTCACAGTTTTAGCAGTGTGTTACAGATTCTGGGATGCACATGACATCAAAGAGGCTACACTAATTTCCCTAGCAGTCTATGGCTCTTGGCACTGTGAGCACACTCCATCTGAATAAACAGAATTCTAGTTCACCACAGTCGTGTGGGGGATCTGAGGTGATCATGAAGCTTGGTTTTATTTTATTTTAAATCTTTCTATTATAGGACTTTTTACCCCTCCAGATTCTGTGTTTTCAGTGAATCTGGTAACTACATTTGGAGCTATAGACTTAGACTACAAAGCACTTGACACTGAAACTAATTAACTTATTATTCTTACCTACCGAATCCAAGTAAGAGCTTTGAGTACACTGCAGTTGCAGGATTCGTGAAGGACTAATCACTCTTTCTAAGCATTAATACGTATTTTTGAAGTAGTTAATGTCCTTTCCCTTAGCAACACTTATGTGAAGCTCCAGTAAGATATTTTGTGACAGTTAGCAAGGGCTGAGGCCTTGTAACTCCTCAAAGGACATCTGATTTATTGTTCTTTCCATGCTTGCTTGTCACTAGCAGCATGAAGAGCACTAGCCCCTATAAATATTCCTGGACACTCTTCTGCAGAAGAAGGGACTGCAGGAATTTGGTGGCAAGAATGGTTCCCGTCATACTATATCTCATTATATCAACAGAATGGATGGCCTTATTGAACATTTGCAGAGCTCTGAAGCTACTGCTAGGTAAGCATGAAGTATCCTGGAGAGAATTACAATTGTTAATAGTATTAAATATGCCGACATGCCTCCAGGCTCCTGATGTTACTAGATTAATCAAATCCTCTGATGCCAGAACTTAGGTTCTACTGCTTCACCATTAATGGTTGTTTATTCCCTTCTTCTCTTCCTTACTTTCCCAGTATCTTACTTGATCTTTTCATTTTTTGTCTTTTTCCTGTCCATTTCTCTTTCCTTTAGTTTTCTCTTTCCCTCTCATTAACCTCAAAAGGGAAAAGAAGATGCTAGAGACACACCTCATTACTTAAGTCACCAAGCAGATTTGCTCTTTATTCTCTCCTACCCTATGTTGTTGTCTCATGGTGTGGTTTTGCTTGTACTGAGATTAAAATCTTTCAGAGACAGTGTGTTTATTTTCTATCAGCCTCCAGCATTTTTGCAGAACTACCATAATGTCGTGGTTTAACCCCAGCCAGCAACTAAGCACCACGCAACCACTCACTCACTCTACCCCACCCCCCAGTCGGATGGGGGAGAAAATCAGGAAAAGAAGCAAAACCCGTGGGTTGAGATAAGAACAGTTTAGCAGAACAGAAAAGAAGAAACTAATAATGACCATGATAACACTAATAAAATGACAACAGCAATAATGAAAGGATTGGAATGTACAAATGATGTGCAGTGCAATTACTCACCACCCGCCGACTGACACCCAGTTAGTCCCCGAGTGGTGATTCCCCGCCCCCACTTCCCAGTTCCTATACTGGATGGGACGTCCCATGGTATGGAATACCCTGTTGGCCAGTTTGGGTCAGCTGCCCTGGCTCTGTCCTGTGCCAACTTCTTGTGCCCCTCCAGCTTTCTCGCTGGCTGGGCATGAGAAGCTGAAAAATCCTTGACTTGGTATAAACACTACTTAGCAACAACTGAAAACATCAGTGTTATCAACATTCTTCACATACTGAACTCAAAACATAGCACCATACCAGCTACTAGGAAGACAGTTAACTCTATCCCAGCTAAAACCAGGACACATAACATAATTAAATTTATAGTATATAGCATAGACCTGATAACTTCGTTATTCCCAAATGAAGCTACAGATTATTCTACAGTACTTATTCTGTGAAGCCTATTAGACCTGTTACCCTGTCCTTGTTTCTGATGCATTTATAGTTGGTAGCATTTAACAGGCAGTGAACAAATGCCCTGTGATGTGGGCCTGCTATCTCTTAATGTGTGCTCATACTAAAGTCACGCTGACCGCAGTTTTGTACAGGGATGTGCAAGATAGTTCTGCATTAACTGGCTTGAGTGTGGCAGGCAGGCAGGTGCAGCAGGTACTCAGTGGAAGCTAACTGCCTGAGTATTCACTCTGCTTCTCAGGCAAGTTTTTCATTTTACTCCCATTTTGCACTTACAGTGTGATGCTAATTTGTGCAAATGGTGGAGAATCATGGGAACAAGAAAGGGAGGAAAATGTGTTTGTATGAACAGTCTTGGCCAAACAGCATTATGTGCCCTTTGTAAATCGTTCTTTTTTAAAATAAAGCTGAAATAATTAAAATCATAAAGCCTAGTTCATTTACAGCATTTTTTACTGCATAAGTGATGTTCAGTCACTCCCATTTAACACTGATATGAGTGGGACCAGAATCACTAGCCCCTTGAGCCGTCTGCTTGAATAGACTTGTATGGCACAGAAGAAAATGTAGCTGTTCCTTGAAATCAACATGCTGCACATAATTATCCACTTAGCATCCAGTCCAGGAGGAGGATGTATATTATCATTGTCTGTGAGGTCATTTCTGCATTTGCCTAAGACTTCAAGAGAAAAAGTGAATTTAACTTGCTGCCTTGAAAAATGATTCAAAACTGGAAAAGCTTGAAAACATCAAAATACATATAAATTATCAAAGGAGAACAAAGACAAGTTTTTCCACAAAAGTCTTCTCCCCAGGCTATAACAATGCTTTACATAGGCATGATCAATATATCCAGGCTTGAGAACCAAAGTCTTTTGGAATAAATTAGACTGGCAGGAAAAGAAACAAACAAAGAACAAATTAACATGATTTTAAACATTGCTTAAATTTTCATGAATGTAGACCTTGAGATGTTATGATGAGATCCCATGAGTCTGTGCTAATATTTGCTTATAATTAAGGGTTGCACTTTCATGTTTCATCTGATATTATAGATTGGAAATCAGCCACATGCTTACTATTTTTCTTGGTCATACTGATTTATGTACTTTATTTGCCTACGCTATTAATAATATATATGATTCCCTAAATGGCCCCATTACCTTTCCTTTAGCAGGCTGCCCCTTCTCGTACTCTAAATCTCCCTGTCTGATTAATTAGAGAAGGACTACCGTTCTTGTGATATTAGATTTGTGTTCACCTATAACAGAAGAGACAAGACTAACCCCTTCCAAACCTGTTTTGGGTAAATGGCGTATGAAGGAAAATGAGACTACTCAGCTCCACGCTTCAATATGCGTTGTAGTGGATGGAGTCCCTTCAGCAAGGGAATAGGTGACACAGCCCACTTTGTGGCACTGACACATTGGCAAAGATCCCTTCTGTGCATTCCTTGCTAAAAGTAAGATGTCATCTGGGGTTTAGAGCCCACTCTGTGCTGCACCAACCTTAAAACAATATCTGACTCACATCAGTGGATTTTACAAGTTCCAAATGCAGTTGTAGCTGCCTCATCACCATCTTCTCTGCAGAATTCTCCATATAGGAAAAATTAGCAATGTTTGGTGAGGTTATCAGCGTGAAGGGGTTTTTGAAGCAAGAGTTTAATTATGAAGAGTTTATGAAGACCCTAGCTTCATTTCAGAGAGCAAAATCTGATGATTCTCAGTTCCTCTGAAGAGTGTGCCCAGTGCCTGGTCCCTAAGTTTTCAATACCAAGATAAGCAGGACAAACAGGACATCTAAGAAGAGATCTTCACTGAATATTAAGTGAAGTCGTCTGCCTCATGGGAAATCATTAGAAAAATACATTTTTTGCAGGTACTGTTTTGAAAGAATTGGTCAGGGCCCAAATCCTAGATGGAAAAGTCCTTGTGTCAGTGCTAAAGAGCATTTTTAAGTTTTTCATTAAATCTTCCTGTTTGTCCGTTTGTGCATTTCTGAAAGGGTCCTTTGCAACTTATGTAAAGGATGGGTTTTTGAAAAACAGAAAAATCATCTAAATAAGATATGGCATAAGAAATGTGCTAATCATCTGCAAGCCAAGAGATGTCATAAAAAGTGTCAGTATGATGGATGTGATGGCTAACTGAAGAAAAATATTTCCATTTCAGCTATAAGAAAGTAAAGAAGAAGAGTCACATGGAAATTCCGAGGTGAAAGTATATCCCAGAAATGAAAAGATCAATACAAAATCTTCTACAGATTGAGACTCGTAGATAAAAATCACATTAGAGAAAAGAATTCATGTTAAGCTAGAAGTGATATATGTCATATCTTGAATAGTTTTTAACTTCAGCTTGAGTCAAAACATACCTTTTCTAAAAGCTTCCAGTCTCAACCTGAGCTTCCCTCATACTGCTAAATATTTTTTTTCTCCTGACTGATTGTTTTCACTATGTATGTGCTGTATTTCTGATCTGAAATTTTCTTCCACTTCTGACCATTAGACAGTTCAGACTTTTGTTTCTGAAGGTGAAAAACCCTCCACTTTCTATAGAGGGGCTTAGACTTGCTTCAAATCACCTCTTAACTTTTTTTGAAAAAAAATTAAATAGAACAGTCTTCTTAAATTTCTCACCATATGGCAGGTTTTCCAGATTTCAAATTGTTCTTGTTCTGCAGTTTACAGCAGGCACTTTAAAATAATTCTGCACTCAATGATACAACTGTTTTCCTATTTCTATTGAGTAGTCTTCTGCTTTGCACCCAGTCTGCTTCATATTCAGCTGAATATCTGTGATGATTCCCAGCTCTCTCTTGGAGACACTGCTTTCCAACTATGCAATTCCCAATTCTTAAAAATGTAACTAACTCGAATGTTTGACTTTGCATTTAGTTGAAAACACACGGCTTTTTAATCTGTTTGAGCACTGCAAGGTCCTGATCTATTGACTTGGGCTCTTACGTATCAGAGAAATAAAAAGGATAACCAATAGTGGTAACAGAGGAGTAAACAGAAATACCATTGGTTTGTTTACTTAAAAATACTTTAAACTCCAAGAGTTTTACCCATTTGCCAGTTTCTAATTCCCTTCACTGTAAGCAACATCAATTTTGTGGTGGCTTCAGGGTAGCATCTACATGACCCTGCTCACCCATGTGTATCAGCCTCTCTGGGTTCAAGTGAGGAAAGAAGGATGCCCAGAACCTCAGCTGCCCTACACTTGCTAGATCAGCTGACACAGTGCACTTGGCAGAAGGCATTTTACCTACTCTGTGTTATTTCTGCAGTAAGCAAGTTACCAATAAAGAAATTGTAACCTAAGGAATTTCTGTGCTTAGAGCTACAAAGGAAAGGTTTTCTTCCAGACAAAAGGGGGGGCAGATCTCCTACCTTTAAAATGGTACTAAAGGACAACCTGAAAGAAGTTCATGTGCTCACTCTCTCATCTGGTCTCTAAATTTGTGGCAAACTCAGGAGACTGGACGTGCCAGAGGCACTTAGCACAAATTGGGTGCAGTGTAGACAATACCCTGTTAATGATACTGGTGGTGCTGCTATTGCTATTAAAATGACAAGTGACTTTTTTCTTATTGGTGGCTTTAAGTTTGTCATCAAAGCAAAATATTTTAGAACAGCATTTAAAATGCCTATTCAATTGCTGAGTGTTGAGCACATGTTAATACCGTTTTCTCCAGATATGGTAGTTTATGATAAATGTTACCAGATTTTGTAGTGTTCGTGTAGTATGCTACTAAACACTAAGACAAATGGGCCCACTGAAAGGGTATTTCCTTTGGAGGACACAAACTGCAGACCACCCATAGAATATACAAAAATAGTTAAGTGTCAGCATAAAAAGCTAGAGCAAAATATTAGTGTCTCAGAATCCTAATGAATAAAAGACATTTTTAAAACAAAGACTCTACATATAGGTGTTTTGAAAAAATAACATGAAGGCCACAACAGTGTTTGGGGGAAAGGAAAAAAGAATACCCCATCATATTATCATACTGTTTGAAAATTTCTAAATATTTGTGTGCTGTGTTTTTACTTCTGGCAAGCTGCAGAGAGGTGTGTGAAGTTATGCAAAACTGTGCGGACCTGAGTCTTTATTCATACCAGCCTCTTCCTAGAATTAAAAAATTATTTGTGGAGAGGTATTCAAGAACTACACTGCTGTAAAAAGGAATTCAGATGGCCTTGCGACTGAAAACAAAAATTGCAGACCCTCCTGTCATGAGACAGAAAGCCTAAGATCAATTTGAGTAACTTTCAGAGCAAACAGGGAGAGAGTAGAATGTCGTTATGGCAGGTCTTCCACAAAACTTCCAGAGACTTCAGAGATAACAAAATCACACTTATGTCCTATCTAAATATTAGAGAAAAAAACTTTCCAAAGACACAGATATTATTTGGGCACCCAATTTCCCCAGAAGCATTTTCTGGAACAGCTTCTGCCATGTCTGGTTATATACAATACAAGTAGCAAAGGTTGAGGCTCAGCCATCACAAGCTCTTTAGCAAAAATATAAAGGTTTACTGAACTTGAAAGTATAAAGCATTGAAGCTTTGGGTATTAAATTAGCAAGCAACATGAGCGTATTATTTAAAAGTTACTTTGTATTACTGGAGAAATGTAACATTTCTCTATAAAATTGTTTTTCATTTTTAGAGAAATTCTAAAATGAGAATGAGAAATTCTCATTCACCCAGCTCTGCAGTCAGTTCCCTGGTGGCCATTTAACCCACCATCCCTCCCAGGTGTTGTGAAGGAACATGACAGTTGGCACGAAAAAAGTGCTCCCTCCCACACAGAGATTGCAGTCCCACACTCAGAGGAAACTACTGTCTTTCAAATTTTACTGTTGAGAGGGAGAAATACAGTGAAAGAGAGAAAATGTCCCAGAACAGTCAGTTATTTGGCTGAAAAGGCCAAAATTCAACCACCTCCTCTACCTCACTCAGTAATTGCAGAAAAGTACAATAGTTGCAAACTGTAAACCTGGGTTTATAATAAACCTCCTTTGTAATATTAGCTGCTCCTTAAGGCCAGATCTTACAAATTATTTGTGAGATTAGAGCCCTGCATCCACACAAGCCACATTGACTTCAGTTTTGAAGTGTTTAAAGGAACTCATGCTGCTTGATCTTTGTGCTGGTCTTTTGTATCGGCACAAGTTACCCATGCAGTATGGGATGCAAATGTGATAAGATGTGTATTTTTCTTTCGGTGCCACCAAAATCTGTTTTTATTCTTACTGTCACTAAAATAATTTTCAATAGGGAGCTATCAGAAAAGTCAAAGGCATTGGGAGAATTATTTGAAAAGTAAGTGACCTTTCCTTACCCCCCCTAGTGTCTTTTAGTAACGTAGTGATTCTGATTTATACTGAAAATAGTTGTCCTGGTTATCTAGAGGATGTGCCACAGAAAATGCCTGGTAAAATAGACTACAGCACACCATAATGTCTTTTTTCCGTAATACAAAAAAAAAAAAAAAGAAAAGAAAAGAAAAGGGTGTTAGTTCTTTTCAGAATCCACCCTTTCTGAAATATTTCATTCATCTTTAAACTCTGCTTTCCAGATGACTTTAAGCAACTGTTACTTTACAGCGCATCACAAATTATATTAAGAAAACGTTTCCAAACCAGTCCGATTACTCCGATTAAACAGAGAGCCATGTCAAGAAGGTAGCCTTTTTATTATATAAAAATGATTATAATAGACTAAGTCTCATCAGTCAAAAGGCTTTATTACTGTCTACTGTAGAAAAACGGTTTTGCTGCTGCTGAATGATATATCCATAGCTGGTCACAATATACCTCATTTCCTGCTTAGATAACAGAAGATACTAAGATAAAGTGTGAAAGGAATAAGGAGCTGTGTGATATAGATATATGGAAGAATAAAAAATGTTATAAAAGGAAAAATTAAGTTCTGCCTAAAAACTTATGTTTGAACTAAGTTTCAAAAGATAAAACAACGATTCCCAAGTTTCTGTGTGCTTACTTTGGATAGGACAGACTTGCTAATAAATCCAGGACCAAATAGGACAGAAGACTGTTTACAGACTAAAATATGCTAAGACGTTCACAGCACCTGGCACAGCTTAAAACTAAATTGTGTTATCTTACTGTAGGTTCAGAAAACTGTCTTGAACAGAAGCTGAGAACACCTCGTCGACGATGTCAGCAGCCCAAAATGCTGAATAGCCCCGAGGACAACATGTACTATAACCAGTTAAACGTGAGTTCAAAGTGGCAATAAAGCTGTTTTACTGGCTTTGTTTCCAGTTAATAATTCTGTTATTAATACCTGTTTCAGCCCCTCCAGCCCCACCCCCACGTTCTTCTGCTCTCGTCTTGAACATGTGCTTATGCTCTTTATCTGTTGCTTTCATGTCAGGATGTCTGCCTTCACGGTGAATAATTGATGTGGTTTATCAAAGACGAGCAAGATGCATGCTTCATCAGGCTCACTTGAGCCCTTTGATCAAAAAAATTATGCTGTGACTTCTGATATTATCAGCATCTGCTTGCATTCAACACAAAATCACTTTGAATTAAAAATTAACGACTTGCTGCTTTGCTTTGACTGTGTGTTCTTGGCCCTCTCCACAGGGAACTCTAGAATATCAAGGGAGCAAGAGGAAGCCAAGAAAACTTGGGTAAATATCTATCTTCTTAGTTCTAAGCAACTGTAAACAGAAGAAGTCCTTTGTGATATTACAGAATATGCAAAACTTTCTAGAGAGGTTTCTAAAAATAAACAACATATTTCTCTGCGTTGACATTGGACATTTTCTGCAGAAGCAAATGTAAAACTTGCATGTACTGCTGTCTACAGACACTAGAACTGATTCTTACAAAATATGCTCCCCAGGTCTTTCCGAGTACTACTACTACAAAAAAACAGCTTTCTTCATGTTTTTAAATGCATTTAGCCATAGTGAAAGGTGCCAGATGAAGGGTGTTGAAACAAGTTCTCTGACCTAGAACACGGGCAGAAGCCCTGCCAGCTTTGCAGCATTACACTCGCAATGGGCTTCAGCCCTCCTGGGGGAGCACATTTTAAGAACTGACAGAGAGGCCACTTAGCCCAAAAGGGAATTGCTCCTTCTCCGTTGAACTGAGTCGGTTCTCATTGTCACATGAGCAGTTGTCACCTGGTGATAGGTAGAAATCACTGAAAACAATTTACAAAAGCCAGGCTGGCTACTATACAATTGCCAAAATATTTCATTGACTGATCACGTGGACCAGAGAGAACTGATGGATGCTTGGTCTTGCAAATGCATGTACTCCAAAAGTGTACAAGAACTTTCTGTATTATGTCCTCTGTTTTTAATTAATCTTTTTAATATAACTGTATGAATAGGAGGTCTTTGAGTCAAGGTTAAAGCCCAAAATTTTGCACGACTGCACAAGATTTGGTTTATTTTATCTCCCTCCCCTAGTTTAAAAAAGTCTGTATCCCTGTTCAGGGAATAAAAACACTAGCATGAAACTGCAGTGCTCATCATACACCACAGGAAAATGAAAGCTCCTTGATGTCAATAGGGCTTTCCCCCCAAATTGGTGATGTGGTCTTTGGCTCGTATTCACAGCAAACCATCAGCTGAAATGCGTTATCAAAATTGTACCTTACTTGTGGAACATGTACAGACAAAAAAGTCACATTGCTCAAATGAAATGCCTATTTGATGCAAATAGTTGGTCTGTCATTCTGTACACCCAAAATGAAAGACTATATTGCATTTCACTGATCCTCAGAACCATTCAGAGTATAATCATAATAAAGTAATAGCAAAGTAAAAGTATGTATAAAAGCTATATCTGTCTCATCAAATCATCCCATCTTTTTTTTTCCTTTCTTGTATTAGGACTCTTCATTTTCACATCCACGGAGAAGTTTCTATTTCTGAAGATACTGACAGAATTAATTTTTTAACTTAATAAATGTTGTTTGTTTTCTTTCAAGCCAAATCAAAGTGCTGGACGGAGAGGATGAGTATTACAAATCATTGTCAGCTGTTGAATCTATCCCTGAAGATGAGAGCTTTCTTAGTTCCCCATCTCCTCCTTCTTCAAGAGGAGTGTCTTTTGCTCAAAGCTGAACCTCACTTACTCTATTGACTAATACTGGTAAGAGTATTTTCATGATGGTAATCTCTTCCAACTAACTTTGTGTGTGTGTTTATATATTAAAAAATACCGTTTCAGCTAGTAACTTTCTTTCACTAATTTAGACCTGGTTTTGTAACTGTGAATTGTCCCATTTAGCTGTATTTCTATAAGCAGTTCCAGTGAAGGGGAGCAGCACTACCTGTATGTGTTGATGTTGGTAATGGACACGTTTCTTTAGCAGCAAGGTTAGTTTATACAGTTCTAACCCCTTCTTCCCTGCTCCCCCCCCAGCTGCTGTTCCCACCCTGTGCCATCCCTTCTGTTGTGCTGGCACAACTGCTGGTAGAGCTGTGTGAAAAGTAAGATCAAGGAACTGAACTGGATTAAAAGAACTCTACTAAAAATTTTCATTTGGGGTCACAGTGAAAATGTTTTGCATTTCATTAGACTGGTATTAAACACTATCCTTTATAACTTTCTGTGCTGTGTATGGCTTTTAACACTATAAAAATGTACAGAGTAAAATCATCTGAAATAATGATTGTGACTCAATTTACCTTGTAAATATTTTTCTTATAAAGTATTAGTTTACCATAAGCCTATCGTGAAGAATTATTTCAAATATAAGAAGCAAAACAGTTTTAAAGCTAACATTTCACACACTGCTTCATATAGTCCTTGTGACTGAAACCATCATTATGACTAGTTATTCTTGTTATCCATGCAAGTATTTAATTTCTTTCTTAACCTGTATTTCTGGGCTCCAGTGATTCGTACATTTCCACAGCCCTCTTGTATGTAGCAGGGAAAAAAATGTCACCTGCAAATTTTTCTACTTGCTTTTCACTTTCTTTCCAAATCCTTAATGAAACAATATGTAACTTTCTATGGAACGCTGAGATGCTTTGCTGGTAACTGTTTCCGTGACAGAAGCTGACTATTTTATCTTGTTGTTTCTGAGCCACAGTTTTGATCTGTGACAATTCTTTGCTTCTTTTCCATAAAAGCTCTTGTAAAAAACTTTTGGGAATAAAACATTCATGTGTACCGCCTTACAAATTTGCTCACAATTTTTTTTTTCTTTTTTTTTTTGAGAAACCATGCTGATTAAATCTGACCTTGTATTATATAGACCTAATTATGACTCTTGGTTTTATCTTCCTTCGTATGGGTTTACCCTGATCTGTGCTAACAAAACTTCTTCCTTGCAGAGGTGCAATTCACACCTGTTCCTTAAGCTGCAGAATTTCTTACCATCAGGGTTCACTGGCACCAACTTTTTGACCACAGGACAAGGGGAGATGGCATGGGAAATGAGACCCAAGTGCAGTCAGGCCATCCCTAAACCAGAATAGGGTTTGACAGGAGAAAAGGTAATGAAATGGATAGTTCAGCAAAAGCTTTGTCTCTCCTAATAAACACAGAAATTAAGTCAAGCAGGGCAGATGATGATGAGAAAAGGATTCAGTCATTCCAGGAAGAACAATCCTTCACTCATTCTTCACCTAAAATGTGACAGAAGGTTGAAACTAAAAGCTAAAATCCTGCCAGAGATTGAAGTCCTTCGGTTCACTCCTCATTCTTCTCTGCTGTACATCTGGGTAGATGTACTTTAAAGGCACTTTAGAGCCTTTAAAATGTAGAGATTTTTTAAACAACAGAGAATTGGTGAGTAGCTGCAGGTGAATTAATGATATTCAAAAATGCAGTGCAAATACGAATGGCAACTAATATGAATGCATGTGTGCAGATCGCTTTCTTTACATTTTGTCAAAATACAACAAGAATGAGTATTTGTTATGATACTTCAAAAAAAAAACCATAAAACTTTTCTTTTCCTATGCAATGTATAAATTATCCATTAATTTGTAACATATTTGAATAGAAAATAACATTTTAAAAGAGTCAAATTACTTACTCTATTCTTATATTAGCATAGATCACATGGAGTTCTAGCAATATCGATGTTTTCTGGTTCCATCCATCCTTTTTGAAAACTATTTGGGAAAATAAAGTTTTATTATTACTGCAATTCACATCATTATTATGTGTAGTTAGAGTATATCAATTGTTTTAGTTAAATGGTAGTCAGCTTTCCAGTTAGATATTATAAAAACCTGTCTAAAAAACAGCAGTTTACCTTACACTGAGTAATACATTACTCTGTGTAGTTCTATTAATTTCATAAAGAAGTAAGGGAAAGTGAAAAATAATATATAATTCAGTGAAGCACTTAAGCCAAAGCCTAAGTGAAATCCCACTGAAATCAATGACATTTCAGCACGTGATTAAGTGCTTTGCTGAATGGGGGCCCGAATTAAACAAGAGCAGCTTTAGAACGTTAAATGTACATTCCTTAGGTTTCTTCTTTTTTCTTCTTCTCAATTGTTAAGCTTGTACCAATCTCAGCCATCAGAAATGGACTTCAAAGAGATATTAAGCAGTCTTTAATTGCATGGAAAGGGTAAAATACAATATATTCCTTGTTATATGTAATGCCACTATCTACATCTGCTATAAATTTTCAAATTAGTTTACTGTCACTAATATTTTTATACTGAAGTTACTATCTAAAAGCTGCTGTTGAGTAGTGTGTTCTCATTCTTGCTACTTCTTAGCTAAAAACTGTGCACAAAGCCACTATGTGCATTTTATTATTTCATAATTTATCCCCCTTTCCTCGTTTGTTTTTGATCAATTCACTTTACCCTCACCAGATAACCCCTGTGAGGTGGCCTTCTCTCATCCTCATTTTAGAGCACATATATGCCTTTAGATTATTATCCTCAGCTTGCTGTAGAGCCATGCAGTCACATTAAAACTAGCCAGAGTTGAACTTCTGTTCTCACATTGATAGATGTGTGTGTTTGGGTTGAATTATTTGTGCATGAAAAGGAGTACAGGAGACATGTCAGTGTGATGATCGTGGTCAGTGGGAGATTATCAACGTGAATTGCTTAGATTTTCTTGTTTGGTTTTGATAGCATTGAAGCGTTGTTCTGATTTATTTCCTTTTGTGTATATTATCCTGAAATATTAATGTATTTTGCTTAATAGTTCATAACATATCCTGTTCTTCATATTTTATAAAAGTGAAGACTTTAAATCCTGTTAGGAAGAAGAACATTTCTTAGACAGTGTGTAATATATTAAACAGTTTTCAGCATCTGGGAGAGAAAAGGGTGAAGCTCAACAAGGGATTTTAGTAGATTACTTCTGTAGACCTTAACGGCACTAGAAACCAGTTCTTGCTGAGGACAATTTCTGTCTTTCAGTTATGGCAGCTTAAAAACTTCTCTCTGTGCCGACAGAAATCGGTCAGGGAGCTTTCGGAGATTAGCCCCTTTCATTTGGTAATTTTAAACGTACTTCTCACTTAAACATTTACATCACTTTAGTAACAAAGGGACCTTAGAATAGGAGTAAATTGCAGCCATCTTAAATTTGCCCCTACTGTGACCTCCCTCACCCATACACTGTAAGAGTGGTGGAATGGGCTTTTGTGCACTGAAGGTCTTTTAAGAGGCCCCTATCAGGCCATCCAAGGAGCTGTTGTTACTTAGAAGCTTATAAAATATGGCTATAAATAATGTAAAGCTAAAGACTTTGCTAAATCCAATCAGACCAAAAGTTGATTTTCCTTTTGGTGGTAGCAATCAAAACCAAATTTTTCAGTGGTAGGTACAGAAAGTAACCCACACTGGACAATTACAAAGTCATCTTCCTGGAAGGAAAATTTCTTCCTAACAGTAGGCAACTACTGATTAATCTTATGTCATTTAGCATAGTTGCTAATGTAAGCATAATGCTTATATAATTATATACTTATATCATATTTTTCTCTATTTTATATAACTGTGAATGGTTATACTTCCAAGCAATTGCCTCATTGTGTTTTAATTCCACTAAGTTCCTGAATTCTGGTACACTGTGGTACTGAACGCTATACACGGTACACACATGCACGCAAACACAAAGTGGATTTATTGCTTCAGTTTTAAACAAAAGGAATGTATTTACACGTGGTCCTTTTTAACTGAGTTGGAGAGCTTCTGACTTGTGCTGTCAGAGGGTAAAAGGGAGCTACCAATTTACTTTCTTTATACTACTTTTCACATACCCCCGGTGCACTTCTCGTTCAATATAAATGGTTGCACACTATAAAGATTTGTAAGGGATCTCCTAGTGTTGCTATTTTCTATATTTAGATCCCTTCGATTTTTGCTATACTTCATTTATCAATAGTCTTGACTGGATAATCTCTAACCTTCATTGTCATAACCGACATCCATTATTGTGAAGAAATATTTTTCTATTTATACCTTCTATCATCGTGAAAAACAGGTATGGTTTTAAATATAGAAGATATTAAAAATCAAAAATAAATAAGGAATTGAAGATATGTAGTGTCTTTAGGTCCATTCTTATTTGATATTGAATTCAATAAACAATGGGAAAACAGGTTAAGTTTCATATACTTCATTATGTGGTTGTTTCTGATAGTGCAAGGCATGTATGCCTAAAGCCTGCAGTTTTAATACCCAATGGTCTCTTTTCAGTATCCATTGGTCTTTGCTTGATTTCATGCATATGAGGACAGATGATCAAATCTCACGTTTTAGAACTCAGGTCCATCACTGTAAGTAGAGTTTCTCCACAAGTTTCTACTTTAGTGAAAATTAGGAAATATATAATTTGGGGAAAAGTTCTATGATTTCATGGAGAGGGAGTAAGAAGGTAGTTTTGTGGTGGAAGCAAATGGCTGGAGGTCAAGATGTCTGGGTGGTACTGCTAGCTATTTTACAACAAATTTAAACTGATGTAAAATGGGATTTAAGTCCCAATTTAAAAATTTTACCTTTTTAAAAAGAAGTAATGTTATAATTGAATAATTTTTTCC
Source organism: Haliaeetus albicilla (assembly GCF_947461875.1). Taxonomy (NCBI): domain Eukaryota; kingdom Metazoa; phylum Chordata; class Aves; order Accipitriformes; family Accipitridae; genus Haliaeetus; species Haliaeetus albicilla. Next base: position 23,423,441 of record NC_091486.1, read on the forward strand.
TCCTTTTGTAAGAATTGTAATTGTATAGGGGTATTGCTTTTTTTTTTTTTTGTAAAATAGTTAGCAATGAGATAAATAACTGAAGTCTACCATATTCTTATTTCTCATTCCTTTTTTTTTTTTTTAATCAAAATGGAAGGAGAATTTTGAGAGACAATGAAGCTCTGGCATTTTTAATGTCTTCTGGTTAACCAGATACGTATAGTACATACAATTAAAAACAAAGCCATATGGCACAAATGTATTATCCCATAAGAAAGAGATAAGTAGTTTTAGTGCTGATACATGCACAAGACATGGCATGTAATAAACTTATCCATCCTCCTTTTAACTCTGACAACAAAATTTAAGAAATAATGTCAGTTTTGTTGTTAACACTAGAAATACATTTCGTTAATGTGCCTTTTCTTTAAGGCTGTTCACCCTGGGAGGAGTTGTAGCAGAATGCTTAGTTAACAGAACATGTTTCTGCTTGACAGCAGAGCAGGACTCCCAGAATGACAAAAGTAGCAGAGGATACTATGAAAACCAAAGGCCGAGAAGCAGTCCTCTGGGCCAGAGCTAAAGGTTACAGAACTCAGTGAGAGGCTTTGTGTCTCCTTGGTGCTGGGTACTGGAACTGGTAAGGGAGGAGGCCAATAATTCATAATAATAGCTCACTGTGTCTTTAAACACAGGCTAATGCCCTAAATTGTTTTAATGGATTTCTCAAGAATTATTGGAAATTATTTTATTACATGTATAAGTCCAGTATCAGTCAGAACAGTAAATATATACATTGTGTTATCAGGGAAGTGTTTATTGTAGTACTTATGTGCTGTGATGCTGAAGGACATAGGAGCAGATAAGTGAAAAACACATCTTGGAGTAATGTTTCCAGAAACCAGATTACATATTATTGGTCAGGCCAGTAATAGATTAAATTCCTTGCTTTTGTTTGGCAGGCCTCTTTTTTTAATTAAATTGCAGAGAGAGATTCTTTTTTCAATAATTTAAATAGTATTTTTATAAAATAGTTGGCGAATGGAGATGGCAAGTAGGAAGATCAACATATATGCATTTTTCTGCAAGAGACCCAAGTCCCAGTTTCTGACCCATCACCAGTGAAAAGTAGGCTTGAAAGTCTCGTCTTGATCTCTCAGTGAAAGTAATACCACCACAGCAAAGACCAGATGCCGTCCGTTGGGCTGGAGTACAGTGTTGGGAGGGAGGCCTGTCAGGGCTGTTTCTGAAAATTGTTGTGCTACTGATCATGGCAAGTCTGTGATGAAGACCTGTCTAAAACTGGAATAGCAGAACTGGGGTGCTGTGCTGTGTAATGCACTGGTGGGAATGCACGAGGCCAGGACTGGGGTAGCAGGGTCTTGTGGTTCTCATGGAAGTAATCCTCAGAAGTCTGGGTGCCGGAATATGGCATCGCTGTATGGCTGGAAATGATGATATGGAGATGCTACATTGGGGCCCTTAGCAAAGGGAGAGGAATGCAGAGGAGGTACTTCCACAAAATTATGTGACATAGTTTATTCAGTGTTTTTTGTTCTTGCTGCTGCTCCCTGTTATAAGCAACAAATTAACACAGTTAATGCAACAGGAGAGATTATGTAAAGGCTTCTATGACAGAACAGCTCTTACTGAGATTGCAAAAGCTTTGAAAGAGAAACTTTTAATTTTGTAATTCCTATCACCCCAGGAATGAGCACTCCTCAGTGCTATTGCAAGAAAAATAATTTAAAATAATCTGTTAGCTTGATAAAATTGTCAATAATCTAAGATCCCCAATTTCCATACACATTTCTAAGACTGCTGAATGCTGTAGATGAAACAAAAAAAGCAGCTCAGTCCATCAATCCATACAGCTGAAACTTGGGACAAGACAATATATTAACTACACTATTCCTAGTTTGCCTTTATGCCTCAAGATGAAAGTAAGCTGTAAAAGAAGAAAAAGTATGAATGTAACCACTGTTGTCTATGTTCTCGTTCCGTAGGATTAGTGTGATGGAAGTTTACATCCAAATTCAAAGAGAAGTGCGGTACGTAATGCAGGCACAGAGTTATATTTATTTGATTAAATTGATCTGTTAGAAATGAAGTTTTGAAAGAAAAACTAAATGGGAGGCTTCATAAAACTGCATCTTTTGATTACTTGTATTACAATCTCCAGCATTTTTAACTCAGTGCAGATTTACAGCTGAATTCCAATTGGAAAGTGGTATTGATTGATTATGTTGCTCATTTAACATTCCAGCATGCTGCAACAATAATGCAACAGACTGTGATAAAATGGGATGTGATCTAACAGGACATGACCGATGGGATGAGAGCAAAACGCTGGGTCTGCTGGTAGTGCTGAGCAGTAGTTCAGATTGGCATCTTATGTGCTTTGATTGTTCATTTCATTTTACTGTCATCCTACTGAGTTGAACATTTTAAAAGACACAGCGTTTTTCCATCTGTAAGTCATGGAAAGACAGATGGATATGGAGAAACTCCACCTACAGTGCCTTGACTGAATGCCATTGCCCACTTAGTGGTAGAGAAATCCCTTCTGGAAAATTAGAATGTCCTTAAATATATTGTATTGTGAAAGGCTTTAATATAGGAACTTACTGATATTTGTAATTCTCTTTTTTAATGAGTACAAGTAAAACAACTGGTTCTTATCAACAGAGCCGCTATATTATAAACACTGCTTCTGTTATATTGAAGTTAATCCCCAGTCCTGTTACAGGAAACTCATCCTTATTAAAGTAACATTAAGAGCTTCTTTTTATTGATCTGCTCTTTCACTTAATGATAGGAACTTACTGATGTTTTAATAATAACCTTGCAATCTTTATCTCATTTTACTTCAATGTGTATTACAGAAAGATGCTATAGAAACTAACTTAGCATAAACATTTTGTAGATGTCTTTAAAGGTTAGGGGAAAAAAAGATTTAGTTGCACTGCATGTTAACAAAGATGGCTGAAAAACTACAAGATAAAAGAGCGCCTCGAGTATGAACATCAAAGAATTGTTAATGACAAGAAATACCATTAGGGTTAGCATCCCTTTTGTTTCAGCCCCCTCACACCTGCAGTGTGTTGCAGATTCTGTCTTTGTTGGCACATCTGAATTATTTCCATTAGCATTTATAGAAAAGTGGCTGCAAAACAACAGAAATGTACCCCTGGTTTTCTCTGTTGCTCCAAAAAGTCAGATATTAGGTTCTCTGTGGGTTTCCTTCAAGGTACAGTATCTTATTGTAAAGGACACTATAGACCCAGGATTCCGTTGATTGCAAATGAGCTAGGTTAAAAGGAGAGGGGAGCTTTTGTTACTGCTAGAGAACTAATATAAGCAACTACAAGAAGCACACATAAGAAGCTCAGACATTAGCAATAGCAAAATCAGAGCGTGAAATTCAGATTAGCCCTCCACAGGCTGTGAGAGGGAGGGGGTATTGGAAGACTTGGCATGGCTAAAGGTGTAACCTGTTTCATTTGGCCCCTGAAAATTTTTAACAGATGGTGGGACCAGCTGTCTTTTTCAGCCATTTAATAAACTCTTCGGTGGTAACAGTTTGGGAAGTGGGGGGTTTTGAGTTTTAGGCCAGAGGAAAAAATAAAGAAATCTGTCCCAATTGTCTTTGCCAAATAGTGAAGTCTGGAAACATTATGAAAAGTTAAAGTGAAAAATCTAATTGATGATACTGTCCTGATTATCCATTTCAACAGAAGAGGGGAAAAAAGAACTGCCTGTGCCCAAGTGGACCACTGCATTAAAAAAATGCCTATTATGTTGTTATCTTTATCTGTCGTTTTAATTTCAGCGCTTGCAAGGGAGGCACATAATGAGAAATTTTAAATGAGCTGTAGAATGAGAAACTGTCTTACTTTTGGAGACATTATACTATGTCAAAGTAACAGGCAGAGTGATCTCTTATATTAAAAACAAACCCCAAAATATGTCTTGGATAAGATCAAGTTTACACGGTCTGCCCAGGTGAATACAGCCATCAGTGAACTTATCCTGACTTGCATAATACCGTGTTATAAAATGACAATAAACTGCCATTTTAGAAACATACAATGTTCAGGCTCTAATAAAAACCTTAGTGATATGTGGGGTTTTGTTTATTATAAGAGTTTATAACAAAATACACTGCAACTCTATTTCTTCAGTTAAATTAATTTTTTTTAAATTAACATTTCCAACACAACACTTAAATGGCTACTCTCAATTATATGAGATGTTTTATTTAAAAAGCATGTCTAGTGTCTTTGAACAGAACAGTTCCTTTTGCACATTTACATGCTACCCAGCTGAGCAGCCAACCCTTCCATTTGACAAGGGCTTTGTTCTGCCTACAGGCCTATTATAAGCCCTAGATTGTTTGCCCTTAATAAATTGCAACAATAAGACAGAAGCCTCTTTCAAGTTAAGAGAAATAAAACATGTTGCCTACATAGCAAAGCATATGAAGTTTAATAATGACAACAGAAACATATCTACTAAATCTCATTTGCTTTGCTCCCAGATCACTGTGGTTAAGATAGCACAGAAAGGTTAGCATCTTTCCATGCATCGAACAAAAGATTAAAGAAAATAACAGTGCGACAAAACAACTCTAGCTACAGAATTTTTTTTTCTTCACTTTATAAAATCATACTGGATGCTGCGTAAAGAGACTAGTTGGAGCTAAACCAGAAAGAAATGTGCACATGATTAAATGTAGAGCAGAAAAATGTTTTTAACTGAAACAAAACATGATTTCATATTAGTGAGAGGAAGTAAAAAGAGTGGAAATTTTTCAAACTGAAGAATTTGTACTACTCTCCAGTGTGCTGGTGTGTGTCTGCTTGTGTGTGCCTTGCAGGCCCTCCACTGAATCACAAAGCCCTACCAATTTTGCCTTTACAGCAGCTAATGGACATTCTTCTGTGGCTCAAGTGTTGGTTGGGAACCTGTGATCTTAAACAAAATTGTTAAGCCCTCTTTCTGAGGCCCCATTTGTAACATTCAGCTGTCAGCTGTGTTGTGTTTGCTAGAGATTGTTAGAAACAGCTACCTTTGTTGAACTTAGATCTGCCTATTTTTTCACTTGAGCTGGAAATTCCCAATGATTTTTAGAGTATATCTGCAAATTATAAAGAAAATAGGAGGTAAAGTACAAACGAGATAATAGCCTGGGCTCCCTGTGCAACAGTAAAATTCAAGAAGGTGAGCATACCTGTCGTTAAACCACTAGGTATAAGTAATTTGAAAGAGTTTTCTCTATTAGAAACTTATTAGTAACTCAATACAGTGTTTTCAGAAAGAAATTCCAGTTACTGCTTAATTCATAGTTTACATTTTTTAAATTCTTTTTTTTTAATTTGCAGATGGAAGTTCTGAGGATATAAGTATTTCTTTGCTTTGATAATAAGAGAGGTACACTTAGTACTTGGAAATGTTGCTGACAAGCTAAAAATACAGTGATTCAAACTTTCAAAGGAAATGTAGTGTTTATGACAGGTATTGATTCGACTGGGTTAAAGGCTACTTTTCCTCCTTCTGAGGTGTTTTTGAGCTGGGGATGATACTCTAAGGACTATTAGGTATTTTCTTGGGAATGTTCAGTATTTCAGATACCCTTAACTTTTCTTCTGCTCAGCCACAGCATGCAGGAAACATCACTGTCAGCCTGCTCTCACAGGAAGGGGAAACTGAAGATCAAGGTGGTCATGGTTTTTCTCTCTCCTGTCTTCTTTTGTGTCAAATAGAATTAGAGGCGGATTCTTCATTGTCTCTGCCACAGTACAGTGACAAGGTGCCAGCTTCACTGCTTCTTCCAACTGCTGCACAGAACCAAATGGAGAGCACATAATTTGTTATTTCTGAGAGGGCAAAGCCTTCCTGTTTTACCCTGCAGCTTCCTACAGTGCTGATCTCTATTGTATCCAATTTCTGGGTGACACTTGGAAGAAGAATTTTAAAGGGTGGACATGAAGAGAGAAGTATCAATGATCTTTGATGAAAGGAAAAATTAATGGACTTGGGGACAACGGAGTAGAAAACTATAATGAGGGATACTTAGAAGAAAAGAGAGGAAGCTACTTGAGAGGAAAAAAAAAAGGACATGAACCATTAGATTTCATGGGAGAGGCAACCTTTAGTAAATTTTGAAGATTATCCTCATCATGTACTATAATAAAGCCTTAAATAATCTTGCAGAGTGTCTTAAGATGCATGTAACACCTATGGTAGAAAACCACTTTGAGATGCTTTGGAAACTTCTCAAGAAGGCAAATGGTATAGTTACTGTGGCTCCAAGTTTTTTTAGAATACAAAACTACAAATGGACTAGTAATTGGAATTCCAAAAGCAAAGACAAATAAAATGTATCAGGTATAAAATTCCTAGCTTTTCTACAATAGGAAATTGCCATGATATTGAAATCGGTATCTTGGGATCTGGTTGCCCTTTCAAAAATCACAAGAAATCTTCACTTTTTGATGGTTCAGAGTAAAACATCTTTTTTTTCTAGGCCTGCAGTACTGCAAGGAATCAGGTTTTTAAACCATTAAACCCATTCTCTTTTATAAATCTACTATAAGCTTTGGAATGAATCTTTCCTGTCAAAAGTTTACAGAAAATACCAGCGCAAGGATAGGAAAAAAAATTTCTGGGATTATAATTTTCAAAAATAGTAATTCTTCAATATGCTAGAAATTTAGTAGTTGGAACTCCAGAAAGATAGCATACTGGGTGGGGGATAAAAATCATAGGTAATGATAAATAGTATATTTAATTAGCAAATACTTCTCCAAACAAACCTCTGTATATATGCTATTAGATGGCTTGATGTAAATAGTTTTGCTGTGATTTATCCTTCATATTTATAAGCATATTGTAGCAAAAATAGTTGTAATCCTTCATCTGAGGAGGTTGTTTTCTTCGGTATAAATGATGTAGTCTAAAAAAAAAAACTTATTTTCCCCTTATTTTTCTGGGGTTCATTATGTTGCAAGAGATTATTTCCTTTTTCAGACAAATTGCACAGAGGTGGATATCTCTGGATATCTCTAACATACATTTACGTTTTCACCTTCAAATTAAGCTGATCAAGAGATAGCAGAAAAATATCAAGAGATCAAAATATATCACTTTGATTTTTCCAGCTCAATCCTGTAAAAACTCAAGCTTCACTCAACTATCTAAATATAGATACTATTATTTTCTCCATGCATAAAGATCTCAGATGTTTACAGCCCATTTACAATTAAATACATAATCTGTCTGCTCAGCCAGACTAAATCTGGGTACTTTCATTAAAATCACACTGGTTTTGTTTTTGACAAAATAATTAATCAGTAGCTGGAAAATAATGTTTAACAATAGCTCACATACACTCTGAGAGGCAGGATTACAAGCTTGTTCTCAGTATCCTATGAGTCTTCATTTAGCTCTTTGTATCTCAATGTATAGCTGTAAATAACAACAACAAAACCTGAATTGAAACTTAGGACATACAGGAAGGGTGCTGAACAAGGGTTAGTTAGAAATAGTTTTCTGCGTCCTCTGAATTGTTGTGAATAGCCAAGTATGAGAAGTACCCCAAACTTTTATTCCTCTTTTGAACTCTCCAGACTTCCATGATGTGAACATGCCAGTTACCTCATAAATAATGTTTGTAAGACTGTTAGAGGGAACCAGCCAAACGTGGATCAAGAAGGAGCTGGTAAGGGAAAAAACAGTGTCCCGAAACTTGGCTGATCCAACGATATGGTTGTGTGTTGGTGCCTCATGTATTTACAGAGCATCAAATTCTTGATAGCCAGGAAACAGAGTGATGGCCACAAAGCTATTCACTTTTTTTAAATCAAAACCTGAAATTTATATTACGTTCAATGCTACCATAGCTCAGCTGTTCTGCAACCAGCAGTAGGCACTGCAGATAGCCGCGTACCATAGATCTACATTTGCTGTGTTTGATCATACACAGTGGTAGAAGGATTCACTGGAAAAGGTTCGTAGAACACTGACTGAGGTGAGGAGAGAACTGGCATAGAGAGAGGGTCTACCAGAGGTGGAGGAAAATTAGCTCTTCTGACTGCTCCTGTGTGTGAGATCAAGGAAAAGTAGATGGTCGCATTACTGAATTCCCAAAGTTGTGTCAGTAGCAAAGCCTGCAGGTCTTTCTGCAGGGGAGGTTGTCAGCACTGAGAGTAGTTGTTTTGATGATTGGCAAGCGAAAATAGAGCTTTGGACAGAATCCTGTACTGAAGAGTTTGCTAAAGCAGAGGCAGGATGGGCTGAAAAAGTTAGCAAGTATCTAGTTATTTCTGCTCAGTATCTTCAGTGTTGGAGTTACAGAGGCACATTTGGCTGTTCAGTACAAGCCCACCTAATAGTTTCGTCTTTGTAAAGCAAAGGTGTTAGGCTCCTTTTTTTTACTTATCATATGCTGTAATCACTGTCCACCAGGAAGAGTAGAAATATATGTGTTGTGCGCATGTTGGCTTATTGCTCCACTTGCATAGGCTGCATGTTTGTCTCCTAATTGCCTCCACACAGCCTCACTGCTGCCTCATTGCTGCCTCTCTGCCTGCCCAAGGTTATCTGGGCTTTACTCCTCGGCTGTCTTTCCCACAGAAAGATCAATATCTGCTCATAATTTGAGGTTGCTGAGAGAGTGTACAAGTGTCAGAAGAGACTGACATGAAATCGGGGGGGGGGAGGGATTTAGAAAAAGAGTTTGGATTTTATAAGGAGAAAGAGGTGGAACATCATACCAAGTTGCATGCCTCTGCTCTTCACTAGGGCTGTTCAGTCCAACTCCCTGCTCTTCAGTAGGGTTAATATGTGACATAGGACAACTATGTGGTCTCCCTGTCTTTCCTTTGGTAAGTATGGAATAATAACATACTACTTCTTTATAGAGGAGTTGTGAAGATAAATGCTTTAAAGACAATGTGCTCATATTGACTAAAGCTCCTCCCAATACACTCACTGCACAGTTTGACCTTCTTACTCAGGGCTGTCCCAAGATTTTGCTTGTTGATCCAATTCCCGTATTTTCCCCCAGCTCCACAGCTGCACTCCTGTTACTCAGAAAAATATCCTGAATATGCCCCACACACCTGGGTGCTAGTCTCATTCCTTACATACCCTGTCACTGGTAAACTTGGCAAGTTTACAAAAAGAAGAAAGGTGACCTATAAAAAATAATTGCATTATTGGCTAGTGGCAGGAGAGAACAGGGATGTGGAGACATAAAGTTTCCATCCTTTATCTAGGTTGAATATGTTGAATATGGGTTGAGTGTCAGAGGAGGCTGTATATGCCTATGTACGAGACTTCTGAGTGAAAAGTTATTTTAGCCAAAAAAGAACATCCCACAGAGATAAGAACAGCTTCAGTCGATCACTCAGAGCAGAGTGAACTGCCCCATTCATCTTGGTATTCCTCTTACCAGTGACTCCAGCATCAGCATGTGTGAGTCCACACTCATTCTTAGCTTCTCTGGCCAGTCTCAGCACTAATGTGGTGCCTACTTGGAGGTTACCTTTTCAGCCTCTCCACCTAGACAGCCTTTTGCTTCTGACCTCTCCCAAAATGCTGGCTTGCACAGGAAAAGGAGATCGAACATATCCACCCTATAACAGACACAAATAGGAGTTCCGATCCTGGTCAGCCAAGGGACTGGAGGAAAGTCAGCAGAGATAAAGTTCTGCTGTAACATAACAAGAAAGTCCTGGCCTCCAAGCTATTCCCTCCCAATTCCAGACATCTGACCAGTAGTGTTAGTTCAGAGTCTGTGTAGCTCTGTTTCCTCTTTACTACATCCCTCCTCTGCTGCTTTCCAGTTTTTGATGCTTTACTTTGAGCACTGCAAATAGTGTGTAAATGATAGTGGAGTAGCATATACCAAAGGGAAGAACAAAGCTGACTAGGTTGTGCTATTTGTAAGTATGTATAAGAAAATACTGATCAGCTGGGGCTTGTCTAACTGGTAGAGCAACAGTAAACAGAAGAAGTGATTAGTTTTATAGATAGTATGATCAAAATCCCTGTGAGGGCTATAAAACAGAGAGCAGCAATTGAATTGATGACCAATGAGGCATATGGTATCTAAATTAACAATGAGCATAGGCTCTCCCAGGAGGAGGTCATCAGGGTATCAGAAAGCTGAGGCAGAAAGTTCCTTTTGTCTATTCCTACATTAAATTCCTGAGATAAGGGAATGCTATACTAATATGGAAAACTAGATAAAACTGGAAATATGATGCTTTCTCTTGAGCCTTTGCTGTAGAGTTTAATGGATAAGGCTACGCACATTGCTAGAACTACCTCTAACCTCACTGTATACACATCTAAAACTTGATTTAAGAGGGATTTTCATTACTCTGTTCTATTATAAACACTGTTTTACTTCTAGACTGCAAATTGTCTTATCCTTAATTTAGAGCTAAGTAAATGAGAACAGGCAGCAGAAATTCATAAATCAACTGATAACTATATCTCATTAAGGAGAATCATTGGCACTATAGAGCAGCTTCTTTCAAAATCACTGTGTAGCAATGGAAGTGAAAAAAAGTAGCAAATCATGAGCAGGGTTCAGTTTTTGTGAGCATCTATGCCACTGACTTCTGTAACAATTTTGGCAGAAAAATAATATTATTTTTTAACGCCATACTCTAGTGCATCAATAAGGATGACAGCATTTTATACAGTCTGATGACAATGAAAAAACTGCATGACTTTGCACTTGCTTTTTCTCCAGACTTTCTTACTTTAAGATGAAAAATTGGAAAATGATTCTTTGTGGTTTAGTGTGGCCTCCTAAGCAGCAGTCAGTGGTTGTCAATCACAGATTTCTCCTGAATCCATTTACTTGGGTTTAAAAGTGGCTCATTTGATAGACCTGTATCATTTGGGCATTGGAGTCCCAGCACTGCATCATTGTAGTCTCTCTCTCATTCCCCAGCATAAGGAGTAGGTAATTTAAACTTAAGAATGCATTTCCATTTTATTACATTATCTGTCCTTCACCATGAACCGTTCTCTCTTTCATATGTAGTATGTGATTCTCTCAGCTCAATTCTAGTAGAATATGGGGGCTTCCTGCATGTAGTAGGAAAAACAGGAATGTGAAATTTAGTGAGGGAGAGAAGCCAAAACATGTACCCATTTGAAGGTCATTTCTTTTTGCCCTCCATGTCAGAGGTTCCAGAAGTGTGAGAAAAATGATTAGACTGGAGCAGGAGTCATGGCCATGCTGACACCCTTGTCTTTGAGGGGAATATCCTTTCTCCTCTTCTTGTCCTGGGTTCTCAAACAGCTGGTCAAGCTGTTTGCCCCTGAGCAATAGGGGCTGACTGAAGAGTGAAGGGAAATGTGATTTATTCCCAGATTAGGATTGTTTGCTTTCATTTGGCATGGCCAGCCAGCCAGCAGGAGGAGGTACATGCCTCGGCTGATGCTCCTGAGGTTTGAGCTGAGCTGGAGTTAATTTAAGTGTTCAGTAAGGAGCAGTCTGGTAATCTTATGTGCAGGACTGAAGTAAGGAGCTCCTTTTTCCAAGCCTGGAGCAGTTGTGTGTATGGCCACAGTTGTTCCCTTTGTAAAGAAGGGGAAGGAAGCTGAGACTACTGCATAAGAGTGTGGTGAGAATGACTTCACATTTCTATAGGTCTGTGAGGATGGAAAGCATAATACAAGCATTGTATACATTTGAAATTATTTTCTTGATGGTATTTTTATTTTCAGAACTGGAAGGGGGCAAATTTGTGTTTGAATAGTTCACATAATTTATGCATTTACCTATTTATATATTATTCTGCATCACTTAAGGCATCAAAGTATGAAGTGACACAGAAACATACCATGCACTGCATTCCTAAAAAGACTTTTCTGTCAGTCTAGAAGGGCAGTGTTTTTAAGTCTTTATGTTCAGCTAAGGAAAGATAAGTCATTTCAAAATCGTAATTGAAGCTTTCCCCAATCTTCCTTGGGATCCTGGGCCTGTGGTGGCAGCCAAGAAGACTGGCATTTTTTAAAAATCCTCTCTTAATTTAGAAATTTGGCTTTTCTATGTCCCTCTCAAAAACTCTGCCCATGTTGGGGTGCACTTACCTGTGTCGTAGTTGATAGGCACAAGAAGCATTGACTGCCATTCACTAGTATGTATGTATTACTGGAAAAAGCCACCTTAAAAGCATTTACATAGAGGATCTATAAAGAGGGTCTTCAGATCATTTCCCTTAGTGTGAAGACAGTATTTCTTACCCAACACACCTTCAATGCCATAGTCATGTCCCATGTCTGTGTCCCTGTTTTGACCCTCACAAGCCCACTATTGGGCTTTTTCCTCTTCTCTCTTTTTTTTTTCCCAGCTAAAGTGGAGTTTTTGAAGACTTTGTATAGAGCGCTTGCATTTTGTAAGAAAGTTTATGGATCTTTTATACACTCTTGTTCAGTAGTCCTTGAAGAATGGGTTATTTCAAAAGTGATTCTTGAAATATTGTAAAATATTGCCATAAGAAAATACTTCATCTTTTCTGTACCAAAATGTTCTAAAATTACAACACAAGTTCATTAAGTAACAGGTATATTTTTACAGTGTTGGATTAATCCATTCAGCCAAATTGACAGCAATGTGGCAGCCATATGATCATCCAATATTTATGTGTAGGTTGAACAATGATCTTTCTGGCTAAACTTTGTGCTGTTTCCAGTTTTAACACAGTATAGACACAGACAGATGTTTAATTTGTCAATAAATACACTAAGTAACTAAAATTAATTACCATGAGACCCAGTTTTTAGATAATATATTCTCTGTAGTTAAAAGGAGGCAAATAACAGTTTAATTACTTTTTCATTCCATACTGAATAATTACAATGCCAGAAAAGCGTGGCTATATGTATCTGTACTCATAAAATAAAAGGTTCCCAGCCAGTCTTCCCCAAACAAATGCATTCCACCAAAAATACATAGGCTTTTTTTACCTAATGTTTCCCAAAATGAGAGGACAAGCAGGGTGCACACAGCAGATCCTTTTCAGCTGCTCACCAGAGTCTTGGCTTGCTTTCCATTCTACGGAAGTCCATTTCTAGCTATTAGAGTGGTGAAGAAAATGCAGCCGTGTATGCCAGAGGCAGAAAGGCATTTGCAGAGAGTTTGAAATGATCGTTTTGAACTGAAAGGTGTCCCAGGCATTCCAAGTGGAGCCAAGAATAACACTTTCAATATTGATATAGTTAAGAGTCTGACTCCTTTTTAAAGTATGGAAGCAAGGGGAGGAAGTATATCCAAAAATGTTCACCAGTGTTCCCTAAGGCAGGAGGAGGAGTCACAGAGGGCCAGCCAAGGAAGGAGCAGAAGATGAATACATTAAGATATTTAAACCTTTAACAACAGGCAGTAAAACTGTAGCGAGGCATAAAATTTATTCTACTTTTCTTAAAGGGCAGCTCAGCTTTCAGAAGTTTGGGAAATCCTCTATTAATCTTTGTGAAATCCATACCTAGACTGGGAAATGTTGAGGCAAGCCTTTAAATCCTAAATATGCCTTTGCATGTGCCGATCTTGTCTAGGGTTTTGTGTTTTTCCTTTATGCACAGAAAAATGCAGGAGATGCCATAGCAGCTTTTAATCTTTCTTTTATTTTCATCTACTGATGTTCAAATCAAACTCTGTTAAAACTTAGGAGATATAATTTTGTTAAACCTGTTTGTTGGTAATCTGAAGCCAATAAACAAACCATATACACTAGCATGTTAAAAACATGAACTGGTGACTCCCCTTAATATGCCAGTCATGTTGCCTACTGTAAAAATGTGAATAAGCTGAAGTAAATAATAACAGTATTAATGGCACGTAACTCGAAACTGTTGGTAGCGTATCCACACATGCTTGGAGCTATACATAGGTTAATTTACCTTCTGGTGAAACTTCTTGCTGATATGGATAGATGGTTTCTTTTAGTAAGGCTTTAAACCGGACAGTTGCTTTAGTAAGCTTTTAAACCAGACAGAATGAGGGATGGTGTGAAGACACTGCCTTTTGGAGCAAGCTTATTTAAAGCCTGTTAAGGTTTAAAACCTGCCACACTCTTACGGAGAACTTGACTAGGAGGCTTGGCTGAAAGTTAATGCAGCTGTTCACTTAAAAGTGCTCTTGTTTCTGATTCTTTGTCACAATTGCTAAAGAACAGTATTTCCTTGAAGGCAGTGCCAGATCCCCAAGCTGGGGGCAGACAGGTGGCCAGAGCCCATCCAGGCTCCCAGAGTCATTCATGGCTGTGCTGGAAGAGCTGAGGGACTGGGGGGTTCGTGGCAGGGGACCACAAAGGTCTTGGGAGGGACTGGGGCTGTCATGAGGGGACCTGGTTGGGGAGTTCATGGGAGGCTGTGGCAGTGTGAGCCGTCACTGGGACAGGCTCCAGGGTGGGCTCGGGATGGGGTGCTCGGGGCCCAGGAGGCAGAGGCGCAGCGGAGATCGTGGAAGGGATCACTGGCATCCAAAGCAGCTGTTACTCCCAAGTATTTTTTGTGCGCTACCTGCCTTCAAACCAGGGTCCAAAGAGCCCTGCGTGGTGGGTCAGTCACTCTGGGATACCTGTATTTGAAAAATCCTGATTTTGGAGACACCTGCCTATGAAGATGGTGATGGCGACTCGTGTTTTATGTCTTTAAATCGCCAGTTACCATCCAACCCAGCGCAGCCTGAGCCCCTCTGGCCCCGTGGCTGCGGGTCGGTTCCCGTGGCAGAGGGAGCGAGCGGTCTCCCGGCCCGCCGTAGCAGGCAGGGCCGCCCGGAGGCTGCGGGGCTGGGGGAGCCGGGCCCCCTTCGCGCCTCGGCCCCGGGGCCGGAGCTCTTCAGGCTCCGGCTCTTCTTGCCTCCAGGCCGCCGTGCTCCCCTCGGGGCCCGGCCCCGCGTTGGCCCCGGCCCCGGCCCCGACGGCGCTGCCGCGGGCTCCCCGGCGGGCCCAAGGGGCGCCTGGCCCCCTGCAGCCCCGCCGGTGGGGACCGTCCCCCTTGGTCGGCGGGCCGAAGCGGGGCTGCGGCAGGTCGCTGCCCGCCGGCGTGTGCTTGTCCGCGCCGCTCTCGGAGCGGCCCCTGGCCCCGGCCGCGCCGCCGGGAGCCCCCGCCCGCGCTGCTCCTCATCTCTGGTGTCTCTTCGCTTTACGCTAGGAGGTAGCGGCAGCCCATTTCTCATGGAAACGGTGCTTTGTGTAACTGAATTGACATTTGGCCTTGATACCTGTATCTCCTGATAGCTGAAACAAATTTCTAAAATAAATATTGTACTTTGATCTTCCAGCCCTGCATTTTTAATGACAGCTCTGAACATCACTTCATTAAGAATACATTTCAGGAGACCGAAATGCTCCGAGTTTGAACACTAATTATTTGTACAGAAAATTATGACTGCAACGTTTCATTATTCAGCCCATTGGTTTCTTCCAGAAATGAGAAATTATTCTCGATTTTTAAGTAAGATGCTTTCTTGGGTGCAGATTTATGGCATTTGCAGTGTGGCATCTATATAGAAACTTACCCAACTTTCCACTCTCTTGTAACGTGACAAATCATTTCGGTTCGTCGAGACATCTGGGGAAATAATGTACCTTACAGGTTGGGGGGAACCTCGGGATGTTCAGCGTCTCCTGAACTACCCATCGACTCTCCTTTCGTTTACAAATACCGTTCAGATTGTTCTCCTGGCAATCATTAGCTAAAACGAATTAACAGAAATCGAGGTCGGGATTGAATCGGGCACCCCGTAGGCGTCCGGGCTGGGCACAAGTTTGGGGACACAGACGTTTAGGGGAGGCGCAAGTGCGAGCGCCGCCGTTTCCCTTGTCGGGCGGGTTACTGCTCCCCCAGGGAGCGGGGGTGCGGGCCGGGGTCCCCCCGTCGGGGTCCCCCCTCGGCCCCGGCTGCCCCGGCTGCAGCTCAGACGCGAGGGGAAGGCGAGCGCGCTCCTGCCCCGATGCGGCTCCAGTGGCGCGGCTGGAGCTTGGCCAGGGAGCCCGGGGCGCCCGACGGTGTGGCGGCCGGCGGGCGGGCGGGCGCGCCCTCCCGGCTGCGCTGCCGGCCGGGGCTCGCTGCGGTTCCCCGTCTCCCGCCGTGTCCCGTGCGGCCGCGGCGCAGCCCCCGGCGGACCGCGCGGCGGCCGTGCTGGGAGGGTGTTTGTGTGCGGCGGGTGGAGGTGCTGGACCCCGCGAGCCCGGCACCCTCGCAAGGCGGAGGGGGGGCCCCGCCGCCCGCAGCCTCACGCCCCGCCGGGGGCTGCCACCGGGCCGCGGGCTCCCGCGGCAGCGGCGAGCCCTGCCCCGGCGCCGCAGTGCGTGGTCGAAGGGCTGGGTGCGGGGCGCTTAGCTGCCTGTTACCGACCTGGTGAAGCGGTTACCTGGCACGGGGGAAGAGCTTGGAGTGGCTGCTGCGTAGGGGATCAGCGTTACACGGGGTCGAGCTTTTACTTCTCCCCAGGACTCAATATGGAGCCGTGGGAGAGGACTTGGCACTTTGATCCCTTCAAAGAAACCGATCTAATTCAAGCCCTGCAACTCTTGAAAGTCTTTGAGCGGACAGTGATTGTTTCCACAGGAAAGCCAGATAAAGATCTCTGTTTGCTGGCGTTTAAAGAGACTTCAGTGGCCGTGTGAATACAATTGAACCCAGCGACTGCGGGGAGGATCGAGTTACCTGGGCAAACAGCTCCGGAGGACCAGAGCCAGCCGGCCTCTGCCCGAAAGGGCGCGCACACACACACACACACACACACCCCCCCCACGCCAGAGCTGAACGTCCTCGGTTGGTACCTGGCCAAATAGGCCGGCTTACACGTTTGCCATGGCCTCGGAGCAGATGGGGAAGCGGCGAGGAGAAGAGCGCGCTCCCAGGGCCCCCGGCGGAGCGCGGCGCTGAGCGGGCCCGCGGAGGGGCGCGGAGGGGCGCGGAGGGGCGCGGGGCCCCGCCTGCCCCTTGCTGAGCGGTGCAGTGCGAGGGGTCCCGCCAGCTCTGCGGATCGCTGAGCGGAGCAGCAGGCGGTGGCGTTAAGCTGTGACCCAGATGTGCCTGGTGGTGGTTACCGGGGAAATAGCCTCGCACACGCTCGAGAGAAAGGCAGGTTAGATTCTTCATGCAGACGCGCACACGTATACATGTGTATATATATGTACACAGGCGGAAAGGTGAGGGAGCAGAGCCCGGTGGGCCCGAGTTTGGCGTTGTGGCAGGAGGTGGGCGAGAGGGGGGAGGCGGAGACCCGGTGATAGCGTCCGTGCTCCCGAGGGGTCTCCCCGATCCGCTCTCGCCCCCGGCCCGGGCCAGGCGGGCTCAGCAGGGCCGCCGGGCGCAGCCCGCCTGCCGCGGGCACACGTCCCGCCGCCAGAAACGCTCTCAGGAGAGACTCCTGTCTTCATTTAAGGAAATTACGTCTCTCACACCCAGCTCCCGCTAGGCAAGAGGAAACTTTTCCGTTCGGTTTCTCGGCTGGCCGCTTTGTCGGTGTGCCTGCCTGCGGGCGGGCGTGCTGCCGGCGGCCCCCCCGCCGCCCCCCCTCCGAGCCCGGCTGGGCGCGCTCGCCTGGCCCCGCGCCCGGCGGGGGCTGCAGATAACAGAGGGTTAGCGCCGGCCGAGCGAAGCGACACCAAACCCAGCTACCAGGGGGGAATATGTGCGGTTGTTTGCGGAGTCATATCGAGGGCATATCCCTCAGCCTCGGGGGAAGGGCGGGCGGAGGGAGGGAGCGGGGAGGAACCACCGACAATTACTCCGGGGAAGTTTTACGACTGGGATCGACCAGCCCCGATCAGGTGAACTCGCTGTGCTCCTGTTACTTTGAGCCATTGAACACTACTACCAGCGGAATCCGGCGGCAGATTTCTCGGGCGATAACAAAGACACATTGTCACTTTAGGGCTCTGCCACAAATCCTTAATTGCAAAAAAAAAAAAAAAAAAAAAGGAGGGGGGATCCAGTGTCTTGCACATCCAATGCGAGGGTCTCCAGGCGGTAAGGGGTCCTTTGATCAAGAAAATCCAATTATTTGTGTATATACATTTCCCACATAGTGATTACTTCATTAATTGTCCCGCCTTTATCTCCTCCCTTCCCATCCCCCCTAATAATCAGTTCTTTTATCCAGACCAACAAACACACCATAGGAGCTTTGTGGATTCAAAGGATTTGCTTTCGCTTCTGAAAGAGCCGCTATTCTTTGATGATTGGGTAGCGGCAAACTTCAAAGCCATAAATCTTCCCTCTGACTGGCTGGCGGCCCAGCAAAGTCCTTATCAAATTCTTGGAGGTGATCCTGGTGCAGTCAGACAGTCCGCGGAGATCGCGCAGCGCGGGGGGGTGGGACAGGCACAGAGGCGAAGAGATCAGAGGGAAGGAGAGAGGGGGAGAGGGAGAGAGAGAGCGACGGAAACTGGGCAGCTCCTCGTCTTCCCCTCGGCGTCCCCATGCCTCGGCCGTGCCCCGGCGCCTTCCCCTCGCCCCGGGCGCAGTAGCCATGGCCGCGGTGGCCGTCCTCCGGAACGACTCCCTCCAGGCTTTCCTCCAGGTCAGTACCCGCGCCCGGGGGCCGCGGCGGCTCGCGCGGCGCCGCATCCCACCGTCGCGACCCGCGTTGCGCCGGGGGCAGCCGGCGCCCGTCGCCTCCCTCCCGGGGCTTCACCCCGCGGGCGGCCCGGGAGGGGTAGGCAGGGGCTCCCGCGGGGGTGAGGAGGCCGGGGTCGGGCTCCTCGGGCCGGCAACTTCCCCCTCCCGCCAGGAGCCCGGCCCTAAGTCCAGGCAGCGTCCCGGGCCGGGGGGGGGTGCTGAGGCGCGGGGCGGGGGCTGCCGCCTGCCCGCAGCGGCCGCTTCCCCGGCGCCCCCGGCCCAGGAGAGGCGGCGGGGCCGGTCGCGGGGCCGGTCGCGGGGCGGGGCCGGGGGGGGGGACATGAAGCCGGGCCCGTCTTGCCCGCTGGGCGCGCGCTGTTTTCGGAAAGTTTGCCGGCCGTGCGGGGAGCGGCGGGGCGCCTCCGGGCAGGCGGCGGGGGCAGAGGCGCGGAAAGTTTCCCCGCGGGCGGCTCGGCCGCTCCCGGGGGTCGGCGGCGGCGGGCGGCGAGTAACGCGCTCTCCTCCCTCCTTCCCTTCCTCCCTCCCTCCCTCCCGCTCCCGCGCAGGACCGCACCCCCAGCGCCTCCCCAGACTTGGCCAAGCACTCGCCCCTGGCTCTTCTGGCCGCCACCTGTAGCCGGATCGGGCAGCCGGGCGCAGCGCCCTCGGATTTCCTGCAGGTCTCCTACGACCCGACGCTGGGATCCCCCTCCAGGATCTTCCACCCGTGGAGCGGCGAGATGCCGGCGCACTCCCCGGGCGGGCTGCCGCCGCCGCACCCCAGCCTGGGGCTGACCCCGCAGAAGAACCACCTGCAGCCCTCCTTCGGCGGGTCGCACGAACTGCCCCTCACCCCCCCGGCGGACCCCTCCTACCCCTACGAGTTTTCCCCCGTCAAGATGCTGCCCTCCTCCATGGCCGCCCTGCCGTCCAGCTGCCCCCCCGCCTACGTCCCCTACGCCGCCCAGGCCGCCCTGCCGCCCGGCTACTCCAACCTGCTGCCGCCCGCGCAGCCCTGCCGGCAGCTCTCGCCCAACCCGCCGCCCGAGGACATCCCCTGGTGGAGCATCCAGCAGGCCGGCGCCCCGGCCGGCTGCGGCCACCGCTTCCCCGCGGCCGCGGCGCTGCCGCGGAGCCTGGTGCTGGGCCACTCGGACTTCGCCCAGTACCAGACGCAGATCGCCGCCCTGCTGCAGACCAAGTCTCCCCTGGCGGCCACGGCCAGGAGGTGCCGCCGCTGCCGCTGCCCCAACTGCCAGTCGGCCGCGGGCAGCGCCCCCGAGGCGGAGCCGGGCAAGAAGAAGCAGCACATCTGCCACATCCCCGGCTGCGGCAAGGTGTACGGCAAGACCTCGCACCTGAAGGCGCACCTGCGCTGGCACACGGGCGAGCGGCCCTTCGTCTGCAACTGGCTCTTCTGCGGGAAGAGCTTCACCCGCTCCGACGAGCTGCAGCGGCACCTGCGGACTCACACGGGCGAGAAGCGCTTCGTCTGCCCCGAGTGCGGGAAGCGCTTCATGCGCAGCGACCACCTGGCCAAGCACGTCAAGACCCACCAGAACAAGAAGCTGAAGGCGGCGGCGGACGGCGTCAAGCGGGAGGACGGCCGCGACCTGTGACCGCCGGCCGGCGGGGCGGGACCGGCCCGGGACCGGCGGCGGCCGCCGCACCTGCGGGCCGAGCCGAGCCGCGCCTGCGGCGGGGACCCGGGCTGAGGGCGCTCCGCGGCCGGGGAGAGCGCGGCCGGCTCTCGGACTCGCGTCGGGCCCGGCGAGCGGGGAGCTCGGCTGGGGGCGGCGCCGGGAGGAGCCACGGCCCCCGCGGACCCTCGGGCCCGGGACTGGACGCTCGCAGGGCCCCGGCGCCGCCGCCGCGCAGCCCTCGGCCCGGGACAGGCGTCCTCCCCGCCGCTGCCGCCCCGCGGCGCGGCCGAGGGGGGTAGGCCTCGGCCGTCGGGGCCGGAGCGGGGCCGCCCCGGGGCCGCCCCGGGGGTCGGGGCTTGCGGGCGCCCGCGGGTGGGGCGGCAGCGTCGGTCCGGCCGTGCCGGGGCCTGGCCGTGCCGGGGCCCGGCCCCCGGTGCTTTCAGGGGAAAAGACTGAAGTTTTGTGTACAGGTTATTTAATAGTTCTGTTTGAATACAAGTGTCTCCCTCCTCGTCCTCGGCCCCGTGCGGGGCTCCAGCATGAGATGTTTCTGTAAAGCGACCCGCGGCTGCAGCGTGAAATAAACACGTTAACACTGGGGTCACGCAGGGAAGGTCCCGCCGCCTCGGTTTCATTTGATCGTCCCCCGGGCTCTTCCCCCCCCGCCCCCGCCCTCAGAGCGCCGGGCCCCTCCGCGCGCGGCCGCCGCCTTCCCGCCATTTCCCGCTGAGGCGGAGGCGGCGGCGGGCCGGGCCCGGCTCCATCGCCGCGGCCAAGCGGAGCTCAGCGCACGGTGACCCGGGAGCTGCTCATGGTAAACACCTTTAAAATCCCTGCCTTCTCGTTCGGCTTTGGGTGTTTTTTTTTAATTATTGCCGTTGTTTTGTTTCCCGCTCATGAAGCCGTGAGAGAAAAGAGAAACCCATGGTGCCAATACTGGGAGTGAATGTACAGGTGAAGTACTACAGACTGGGATATACATTCGAGCAGAGGCGGGCAGTGGTCAAGGCTAGTAATGCCCATTCTCAGAGAGATCCAGGTCACGGGGCCTGCGACAACCAGCCATTCCCAGCCTGAAGCTGTCTGTGGCACGGCACAGCCAAAACATGCTTTCCATATCTTAACTTTCTGTAAAATTGCAGAATTTAAGGGTGAGACGCTTGTTATCCTCCCAGTGTGACAAAATGGCAGTCACTCTCCCACACAGGGGAAGATACTTGGCACAAAACTGTGTTTAAAAGTACTTGGTAGACAGCGACAGCTTTTAGGGTTCAGTATGTCTCATTGGGCATCGCGTAAGTATGAGCTTAGGCATACATTCATTTTGGCAAATTTCTTTTAAAATAATGCCTGTTTTTATTGTAGTGAGTTCCCTATTTCTTTTTTTTACTGAAATTTGTGGAGAACAAGCAAATTAGGAACCTGATTAGTAATCTGCTAAATTTTGCATTTTAACATAGAGAATATGTTATTTGCTCCTTATATTTTTACCAAGTCAGCTTTATTTTCTGGTTACCTAATGAGACGGCCAAATAAAAAGTCCCATCGAAACTTCACTGGGACTAATCTGGAAACATTCAGTCTCAGACGGGTTCCTCTGGTGGCAGTTGTCAAACAAGCTTCGGCACAACCATAATAATAGATACGCTTTGCCATGGACTTCTAAATCAAGAAAAGCAGCAGCTCAGTAAATGTTTGTAATGACAGAACATGTAAAACTGATGTGTTTGTATGTGTGTCAAATACTGCAAAGAATCTATTCTCTCAGGAAATGAGATGAGACAATACCACCAGAACCCTCACATCTGAAATAATGAGAAGTTAATGGATAGTTACCATGGTACAGCTCCTCAACAATATTTTAATGCTTATGATTCTGAATTAATTTCCCACACCATATTCTTAGAGTCAACTTATTAAATTAATAACCAGGCAGTTATATTCTTTACTACTGAAGAGTCTTCTATAGCCTTGTGAGAAATACGTTTAGCTTCATTAGTTAGTGTCCTTTTGCCAAAGATTTAGGCTCTAGAAGTATGTTGTTGAAGGATATTAAGTAGAAGATGCCTTTCATGTTCCAGAACGAGCAACAGCAATGCAGGAAATAACTGGTGGACCTGTTCTGGAAGCCCCTAGTCAAAAAAGTCTTTGAGGCAAAAGCACATCCCATTTACTACTGATTAAATGTCATCAGGAATAACATAATGTTTCTGCTTTGTAAAATGTTTTATGGCATACAGTGGGAACCTGCTTGCTTTCTTTGATGCTAAGTTACATTAAGAATGTAGTGTTACAG
This sequence comes from Haliaeetus albicilla, assembly GCF_947461875.1. Classification (NCBI taxonomy): domain Eukaryota; kingdom Metazoa; phylum Chordata; class Aves; order Accipitriformes; family Accipitridae; genus Haliaeetus; species Haliaeetus albicilla. Next base: position 23,445,965 of record NC_091486.1, read on the forward strand.
AATTCAGGACTAGTTTAAAAGAGCGTTTGTTTCACTGCATAGTCTTTGAATTCTGTGTTCACATCAGACCTAGTTAAAGTGGACAGTAATGGCAAGTGCTTCGGTTGGTAGCAGTAGAGGGGAAACGACGGTATCCCGGAGTACAAAAGGTCCACTTAGAGGATACAGTCAAGGACTTGGATGTTGCCACACGGTAATGGCCTTTCACTGCTATGTAAGTGCCAAGATCAAGATGAAGCATTAACATGAGCTGAAGCAATGTATTAGATGGTTTCTGGCACAGGTTTAGCCTGACTAAGAACTGGAGAACTGTTCCTATTAGAACAGCTGTAACTAGCAGAAAATAGCACAATAATCATAGGTGTAATGATTTCTAAGCTGGACCATTATGGAAAGATTTTTCTCCAGTTGGATGACAAACTGAATTTACCCAGCATCTGTATTGTCTGGTCTAGCCAGACTATTTTGGGTTCTTACTCATTCCTCAAGACAGACCTTCTACTGAAATACTGAAAGTTCTACCACTCACTTAAGTGTGAGCCTGCAAGTAATTCAGGTTTTGCGCAAAAGACCATAGCCCAGGCAGTGTCAGCACCATGTCAAGGGGGTGGTGGTATCTGATTTAAAAAAAAAAAAAAAGCAGCGGCATGCTGTAGCCTATGCACCTTGCATACTATCTGTATAATGACTGCATTTAAAGCATGAAAGTGCACAGGTTAAAAATGTACAGTCAAAATTAGTTAAATACCTGTCATGAGAGAGAAAGAGAGATGCATTTAAGTAAAAACCCACAATATCAAATGCTAATGAAAATCTTAATCTGTGAGAATAGTAAAAAAAAGGGGGGGGGCGAAAATTAGGGATTTATGACACAAGGTAAGTAAAAGTAACAGTTTAGAATATAAAAAATATTTAATGAAACATTATTTCTCTCTAAAGGTTTTAAATAGTTCGCTGGAAAAAAGAGGGCATATCCATCATAGCTATTTCATATTCATCTCTAAATAGCTAAATCATATGATAGCTTTTCAACTGAAATCGTTAAACTTTTATAGTAATATGGCATTTAAATATACATGTGACCTTTCTGATGTATGGGTAGAGCGTTACAAAAATATATTGCTTACATCTCAAGAATTTATTTCTAGTTGGCAAATTGCACTCTATAATAAAATTAACTTAATTTTGCATTCACAAAATACATTTTACACTTTTAGCTGTTTCCAATCAACTAGAACAGCTGTTCATTTTATAAAATTAAATGATTAATATTCTTTTTAATTATACATTTTGAGTACATATGCTGCTCAAGGTCAATTCATTTCTGAATTTAAAATCTTAAATGTCATTGGTATAATAGACACATCATATAAACTAATTCATCTTGTAGTTAATTCAAATTAATCTCTACCAAAACATAGGGATGTGGTTTAAAAACTTGAGATTTGGCATGTTTTCTGTTTTGAAAAATGACTTTTTCACTTGAACAAACTTTTAAGCAGAGAAAATTAAACAAACAAAAAAAAACCAAACACAAAAACCCCAACATTGTTCTTCAGGTAGTTTTTTTTTTAACATGTTGTTATTCAAATTATTTTTAGTTAAGGGCCAAATAGAATAAGACTTTCACCCAGGAGAAGGTTGCAGAATTCACCTTGTGGTCCTGACTGACCAGATTCTCACTGCAATAATCCAACAAATTTATAAAGTTATGTTTCATACCTCCTCAACTACTATTATAGAAAAAGTAGGATGAAGTTTTTTTAAACTATATTGGGAGACATCCGTCCTAAAGACATCACAGTGTAATTCTTCCTTCCCTACTAAATTATAGATGTAATTTTTGAAAGAAATATTTAATCTTAAATTATTTGCAGATTTTGAGAGATTGCATTAAATTTTAAAGTAACTACAACTTAACTGTTTCAGTTTGTAAATTCTCAGCTATATGTAATACTAGTCTTGAATACTGAAGAAATAGGGAATATAAAATGCTGATGTCTCGAAAATCTTAGACAAAAGATACATTTTACTGTTCAGTGATATTCAAGGATTTTAGCAGACCACTCAATAGTTCATAAATAGGGTAAATTTATATCTCTGTGCAAATAGTTGCACAATTATCGAGACACTTTTAAATGAGCCTGGTAACATTTAATAGATCTTGGCAGCTTACCCCTGTACTGAGTGGTGAGAAACAAAAGTATAATGCTTAGCTTACTGTCAGATCTTATGGTTTGCTATAGAATCTTTTTTTCTCTTTTTTAGTTTCTCCAATTATTTTACACTTTTTATGAGATTCTTGTGAATCCTCTGGTAAAGATGGGGGGTCTGCCGCTCTGGTATGTGATGGAGTCAACTCAAAGACCTCTTAGATTTTCCTGCCAAACTTTTTAAAAATACTTACCGAACAGGCTGCCTAAGTCTTCGAGACTACTGAACTCAAAAGCAAAGCTTTCCTCCAAACGGATTGCCTAGCAGGTATCTTCAATAACTTTGCATTTAAACAGCATCCAAGCCACCAAGGACCTGGAAGTGTTCACCAACCAGCAAGGCTCCCAATTGTCAGGTAAGTGTTAATGTGCAGCACAGAGAAGAAGGATCCAAGGCCCTGGGCTGATTGAATGAATAGTCTTGATCAGAGAAAATCAGCAGAAGTGTGTGTAAATCAAAGGGTCTTTTAAATACGTTTATGTGGTTTATTCCCTGTTAATATTTACTCCCAACTGATTTGAAGTCATATAGGTGTTTCATTATGGATAACGAAAAGCAAAGAAAACATGTATTTTGACCTTGTGACTGTGACAAGTCAGTGGGAGATTATGGATAGTGAGATTTGGCCTTTAACCTGGAGGCCATCGATTCTTTTTTTCTTCTCATCATCTCTTAATTTCTTTGCGGTACACATTTACTTAAGTACACACAAAATGCCAGCATGTCCCTGACCCGGGTCTGGTGATTACATCACTGCTTAGCCATGTTAACCGGACCCCAACCTGAGCCTGTGTACAAATCCTGTGTGCTCACTGAGAAAGGTTACAGATATCCACTCAAGGGCGTGTAGGTACATAGTAGGTGTCCATCTCCTCTGCAGGTGGCTGTGCGGTGAATCCCATGCTGTGGTGTACTGAAGTTAGTGGCCAGGAACTCTTGAAGAAGTGGCAAGTTTGCACTGAGGTGTGAACTGGGTCGCTATTTGCTGAACAATTTAAGTACATTCTTTAATGGTGCAGAAGCCTTGTACAGAGTCTCTGTATAGGTTCAGATTTCTCTGTTAGTGGTAATAAGGCTAGAATTTCCGTTCATCTAATTGAACTATCAAAGAAATCATAATAATCCAGTTTATGTCATCTGATCCCCTTTAGCTCTGCCTAAGCAAGGAACAGTTTACCCGTGTAGGAATATTGTACACTAGAAGCCATTTTGTGTGTGCATCAACGTAGCGACCCTTCTCTCCTGCGCTTTTGCCTCCCCTCCTCCAGAGTAAAAAAGAAGCTGTACCAGTGAAAGTGCTGTCTTGTCTGTCCTGCTGCATCTACAGTAGAGTCTTCTGCTGGTGCAGATGTCTCAGTTAAGGGTTATGTTTGTTTCTCACCCATGACTGGCATAATTGTGCCTGCAACAGCATGCGGTCAAAGCCTGGTTTACCTCACCTTCAAGTGAGCACAGACTTTTTATGCTTTGGATTTAATTGTTCTCTTTAGCCTAACAATATAATGTAACCTTTGCCTTAAGGTAGTAACCTCCACCTAGCTCATCTTAATCTCCCTTCTCTAGGGCATTGGTCACCAGCTTGTGCTGGCCATGGATGCCAATACTGAGCAAGTAACTCACTTTAGGCAACATCATAATTTGCCCTTCCTGTCAACCTGTCCTATCATAAAAGGCAATCTTTTTTACATTTGTAATTTCCTGTTGCCCCTGAATCACAGAGTTTTACCATGACAGTGACTGAGATGTCCTAAACTGAGTATTGCATTACCATAGCATTTAGTATAGAGGAACGATGAACCACCAGGGGGAAAATGGAAAACAAGAAAAACACTTTTTTTTAGGAGATAGTTGTATCTGAAATGAAAAACAATATTCAAATGCCATAAACTGTGATATTTTTCACAAGTTAAGTGTCTCTGTTTACAAATACCCATATCACCAGCTTCATCAGAAACAATAGTGTATGCCTATGTTTTTGTATTTTTAAAAGGTAGGGTTGTCTGCAAAACCAATATATTCCTATTACCTGTAAGACCCTGTTCTTGTAGCACTACTGAGCTGTTTAAACAAAGTTCCGGTACTAATCTATATACTACTCAAAAACATTTTTCATTTTCCTTTTTAACATGAACCAGCCATCACAGAACACACTTTCAAAACAGGCTCTAATTACAAAGCAGGTTAAAAGAAAATTTATTAGACCAAAGCCCATATCTTCACTTGGGGTCATATCCCACATGCTTTATTCAGGATCAGATGGTGTGCCTGTGATCTCCACATGCAGATCTCTCATCTGTATGGAAGGGAGATGTCAGTCACGCTGCCACATTCCCCGTTATTTTAGACAGCTCTCCACAAGTCTAGGATACACATGCGAACAAGAGAAAGGAAAATGGGCCCTATTCACTCATTAAAGATTAGTCAGGAAAGATAACACAGCCTGAGAATGTCAGGTGGTCTCAGCTACCGTATGTGAATCCCAAAGGAGCATGGAAATGGCTTCATTTCTTCCCCTCGCATCTAAATAATTTGCTTTCCTTCTGACCAGGTCTAGTGGTAGTGCTTTGCTTTTGTTGAACCCTGCAAAGAACAGCCAAACACTTGCCATCTGCTTATTTTACATATTATAAAAAATTGCTTGTTCATCTTAGTAGCCCAATATAGGAGGCCAATTCTTCTCAGCATTACCTGATCCTTCAGCAGTGTGGCTCCACTGTCTTCATTCTGTTAATTTGCTCTGAAAGAACTGAAAGAAATAGTTTTAAGCAGGCAAAGATTACACTTCTATATTTTCCAAAATATTAACCAAATCTTCTTATGTGCCTACATGAGACCTAAGGCTATGTCTGAGCTTCTTAATAAAAATGCTTGAATAAATTGTATAATGATGCTGAGAAGCTGCATGCAAAGTGCTGTAATCAAGGCTATGTTCAGTGCTTGAATAGTTAAGTTAAAGAGACCAGAACTGTGAGCAATCTTGTTAGGGGAAGCAGGTTCTCTGTAACACTATTTAAAACTGGCCAGAGCAGCTCAGTTAATGCATGTAAACACTGGAACTGTAACTGCTACCCCAATGGGACCTTGAATATACAAAGAACAACACCAAACATGCTCAGCGCATCCTGGCAGTCTACAGGGAAGTGTTTTTTTCTTGTCAGAGGAAGAGCTTGTAAAAGTTTTTCCCACAAGGGGAAAGAAGATGTTCATGGGTCTAAAGATCATTACTCTTCTGTCAATCAGGAGGGTGAGGCAGAAGACAAAGCAGCTAGGGAACCTTTCCTTTTCATGGGCCACATTTGCTTACGCTCACAAATATCAACACTAAAAGAGAGCCCTAGTTCTCTTCTCGACCCCCTGAATGCAGAGGGGAGACACAAGACCCCAAAATTTTTAGAAGCCTTTAGCTGATTCACTTCCCCCAGTTTCCCCACACGACTCACGAGTTTGTGGTACAGCCCCAAAGTTCTCTGTAGGGTGTTCCAGTATGCAGCTGTTGCGTTGCCTTCATGGGGCTTGGTCTCTCCCCTGTCCCAAAAAAACCAAATCATTGTGCACAGTTATGATATTTTGAAATAGCTCAGTACGCATGAAGAAGAAAGTTTCCTAAGCTAATACAGTGATTGCAGAGTACTGAAATCACTGAGACTTAAATGTGGGAATTACCTTCTAGTTTTACCATTCAATTATTTTTCTCATTACAACCCCAGTTTTAATCAGCTAAGAAATATTAAATATTAAATAGCCAGTAAAGCAGAATAGTATGTTACATTAAAGTAATTCTTTATAAAGTGCCTAAGTACATTAGAACCTCATTTGTCTTTTTATTATATGCATTCATTCATCCTAGACTTAATTTAAAATAGGTGTCAGGTATCAGCTATAACGCTCAGATCTGGGTTCTGATCTAGATGTTAGAACGTCCGCCACTTACTGAGCATGTTCAAGAAAGAGGAAGGAGGAGGGTAAGTTTAGGCCTGTTTTTAATAAGCTACAGCAATTAGATATTTTGAATACTCAGACGATGTATTAGAATTATACAATTATTTGGTTTGTTTGGTTGCTTTTCAATACACTTGAGAACCAGCTCTTAATTAAGATACACACACTATCAAAGATGAAAAACTTAGATGGTGGTAAAAACAATTAGAATGATGATGTAGGCTTAGATTCCCCGTGGTTTTTGTATGGATCTGCAAGACAGCGTGGAGTATGGGCACGCGGAATTTGCCTTCTTTGCACAAGGTCCAGAAACAGCTGCAGTACAGAAACAGCTGCACAAGGTTCAGAAACAGCTGCGTGCCCTAGAGGGAGATGAGCCACCCTGGAGCAGGTGGGGTGCTCTGGGACATGGTTCTGTATTCCCTGAGCCAGTTGGGTGCTCTGACAACAAGAGCGTTACCTTTCAAGGGAACTGCTGCAGTTATCCATTGCCTTTGGATAAGGAGTTGTTCCTCTCTGCACAATTCCTTCTGGGGAGCAATAGTCTAGGGGCGCTGCAGTCCTTGTCCTGCTCCAACGGCCAGGCTGTTAAATCCCAGCAGAGCCTCCACCTGTGGAGCATATGCCAATTATGTGCTAATTATTTCTTATTTCACTTTAGAAAACATTCCTTCCTATTTAAAAGGTATAAAAGGAAAGCACAGCATACAACAAAGCACATTTTATAAAACAGAATAAGATAAATGATCCAACCAAGATTACCTCCAGTTATAGGCATGCCTCACCCCTTTAAAACTAATAGACTATATTATAATATACCATCTTTAATATGTGCTGAATGTATTGCTCTTGATCTCAAAAGCAGTAAGAGCAGTCTCTCATGAAATCTTGCTGCAGAAATGACTGTTCCTACCATCTCGATGCCACATGAAAAACCTTAATCAAAGCAACCTAACCTCTTGACTTGCTGCTGATTCCACAGCACTTTTTAATAGTGATATCACTTTTATCTATCATCATTTATTCAAAAAGGTAAATCAAAAGCATAAAATAGTCTCATCTGATTTTTTGCCTGCAGATGTCCTTCTTGTTGGTTAAGCCATGAAGTCTTACATCAGTCAGAGACAAACTAAGTGGCTGACCTGACTTCCTGTTCTCCTTTTCCATGTACAGAAGTTTCTTATGCACAGGTTACCATCCAGTATAAAAATTAGAATTTTTAAAAAGAAAAGAATTGTCTTCAGCAGCTCAGCTGACACAAAGGAGTACTTATTTTTAGAAAGGTGCAACATTTTTTTAATTGCTGATCAGAAAGCCAATCCTCTATTAATCCTAACGAAGTAATCTGAATGTATCACTAATGCGTGTTAGTACAAGATGCTTTTAGAGCTATATTAATGATGAATAAGACCAAGGGTTTTTACAATTTGAATTCTACAAATAAATTCTAACATCTGTGTGTGCAAAGTCACACTTTTCTCACATTTTTACTTTTATCAAACTTACTTTCATTTAAAATAAGTCATTAGGAAGTCGCTTTGAACTAGACTGCAATAAGCAACACTTCAGCTGAAAACATTCACAAAAAGATTGGGTCAGCCCTAAAGATCTGCCCAGGGATGGGTGGCATGTTAGTTAACAAACACAGCTAATGCCTTAAGTTTTTGTGGCCTGTGGCAACAGAACAGTGTAGTTAGGAGCACATCTTGCCACCTTCAGCTCTCGGGCCTCAGTGATTAGGTTCTTGTTAACACCTCTCCGCCAAGATGCAGCTTTTTCCAACTTCTTAGGAGGGCTCTGATTCATGTCTCTGGGGTCAGAGTATTTTACCCGTCCCACTGTAATGCTCTCAGGAAAGACCTAACCATATCCCAGCTACATCTGTTTAAAATCATTTCAGTGCCTTTGGGGGCGCATGTGTGTAAGACCTTAAGGAAGCTGCAGAACTGCACATGCCCCGGGAGCCGACCAAATAATCATTAGAGTCGCAGAACGCAGGAAGAGTCCCTGCTACACGTGGCTTCCTCTGGCAAGCAGGAACGGAGAAGCTTGAAATGGTTTTCTCAGGGGAAATGGTAAACATAATGGAGATGCATTACTATCATGAGCCAGACTAAAGGTCTGTTTAACCTAGGAGCCTGTTTTCCAGTAACAGATGCTTAAGGAAAGTGGATTAAAAACAAGGCATATATAGAACAGACGTTCCCCTTGGCATGGCCTCTCAGCTTCTGGGGAACAGCGCTTCAGAAACTTCCTGAGCTGGAATCGCATTTCGTTTGTTGTGTTTAATAGCAGCAGATAGGCCGATCCATCACAGATTTCTCTCATCCCTTTATGGCTGGATTTACGCTCTGTGTGTCCGCAACGTCTTTTGATAGTCGTTTGTGCGGCTGGATTATATCCTCTCTGAAAAGAAAGAGCACGATGGCTTTATAACCGCTCCAGTTTCCCCTGGACGCCCCTTAACACCGAGGGATCGCGCCGAGCGGTGCCCTTTCCCGCCCTCCAGGCCATTCCCAACCGGCACGGGCTCGCACCGCGCTGCTCGGGCGCGCAGCCGCCCGGCGCTGCCGCGGGCTACAGCGGCTCCCAGGCCTCGGCTCCCAGGCCTCGCCTCGGACCCCAGCCCGGCCCCTCCCGCCCGCAGCAGCCGCGGCGGGGCACCCCTCCCCGCGCCGGCCGGCGGCAGCCGCGCCCCCGCAGCAGGAGGTCTGCGCCCCCGGCGGGACGGCGGCAGGTGCCGGCCGCCAGCGCAGCCCCGGCCCGCCGAGCCCCGCGCCTGCCCGCCTTCCTCCGGGGCCCGGGCCGCCGTGACACGGCCGCGCCTTACCTCCCCCGCCTCAGGTGAGAGGCGGGTACCTGAGGTATCGCTCTCCCGCCGTGGGCCGGTGTCAGGGCGGCGGTCGCGCTGCCGCTGGAGCGCGGGAGGCGCCGTTCCCTCAGGTGGACGCCATTCCCTCGGGTGGGCGCCCTTCCCTCGGGTGGGCTCGGCCTGTTCTGAGGGCGCCGTTCTGCTCTGGGACGGATGGTGGCTGTGGGGACTTGAGAAAATAAACCTGACAGGAATGTTAGGCATATTTCAGATCTTTTTGCAGCAAATTGAAACTCATTTCACAGAACCGTAGGTCCAAGCCTCTCGAAGTTTTGGTTTTTTTTTTTAAAAAAAAAAGTCATTTGGTAGCAAGACTTCTAGCTTTTATTTCTGTACCATGGCTTGTTTGTCTTTCACTGCAGTGGTGTAAGCTCTGGCCTTGTTTTAGTTTGTTGTTTCTGAAGGTCAGATATGTATGCACCCGCATTGCCATTCAGAGCTGTGTTCCTCACAGCTTGTCCCTGGGCTGTAAAATGTCACCATAGGCTGACGCATGGTATGCGAAGTCCACAGAATCTTTTCTCCTGTTAGTGGAAAACTTTGGAGTTAAAGGAATGAGTTAAAATGTATGGGTTTACTGCTTTCCAAACCTTTTTATATGCCTGTGTAACATGAAAGCTGATTTTAATTTAAAGAATAAAATGTGTTTTGACAAGCAGATAGTCCTGACTTTTATCTTGTCCCTTTATTGCATTGTACAAAAAGATGAAAATGGTTAAGCTGTTAATATCTGAAAGGTGATAGCCCTTCTGATACTTTATTTCTCTCTCAGGATAAATTTCCTAACATGTTTTTATGGTCTTACGGATATATTCCCAAGACAACATGCAAAATCTGGCGAGTTTCCTGTATGCTTCAGGTGACAGATGTTTGTCACAAGAGACGTGGTTCAACATTTGGAGTCTGCGCTACTTAGGCCAGGTGAAGTAGTGACTGCTCTCTTTTTTCTTCCCTTCTTCTGCCTGAGCTGTTTGTTCCTACTCTTGAACCAGCCCCTGCAATGTGTCTTTGAAGTAGATCCAGCTGGTAGGAGTCAACTGAAAAATAACCTACCTGGAGGAGCAGGGGGAAGTACTGGGTCTCATCAGTTCCCAGGCTACAAAAAGTAACAGCAGGTGAGAACAGGGCAAGGGTAAGAGCGGCAGCCGTGTGGCAGTGCTGCCCATTCTTGGGGCTCTGGGAGACACCTACTATGTGGAGTAACTCTTAACTATAGGCATAGTTACAGGCACCCATAGGGAAATCTGCTAATTGCCTATGCTGCACTGCTGTCGTTGTTTCAGTGGCCTTTTCCATCTGTTGTTGGAAGAGTAAGTAGGATTGCATCTGGGGTGTCAATGAGATGTCTGAGTTTTGGCCACTTCCTCGGGTGGTAGTACTGTTATCTGCCTGTCACTTTACTCCACTGAAATACACACATTACTGAAGAAACTTGCTACTCAAGACCTCTTTCTGCTCCTAATTAAGTCAAAGGAAAAACTTTCTCTGACTTTTAAGGGAGCAGGGTCTGGCCCTGCAATGGAATTCAAACATAAAACATAGTGCTTCCCTGACAGCTGTGTGCCTTCTGTGAAGAGAGGCCAAAACCCAGCAACAAAATACAGCTCACTTTGCTTCAAAGTGAGATGGTGGCAAAGAGAAAACGTTTATAAATGCCAGTGCTGGCAAGGAGGGCAGAGAGACATTGGTCTGTTGCCTTCAAGGACGCACAGCTACTGCATGTTGAGGAATTCTGCTTTTTGCTATTGAGCTTCATGTTGAGGAATTCTGCTTTTTGTGACTGAGCTTCTGATCTGTATGCTATAGGAAAATGTATGTATCCTTAAGACCGACCACAAAATAGATAGTTTTATTTTTGACCCAGAGAAGTTGCAGATCTTTTTGTTGAATGTTCTTAATTTTTTTTTTTTTGGCATATGGCTCCTGTGTCATAGGCCCTTTCAGCCTCAGATTAAAGGAAAACCAGCTGATTCTGTTTATAGGAGCCTTCAGATAACTCTACTAGATTTTATAGTAGATATGGTCGCCAAACTTGTTTAAAAATTATTTCTTTATGTTTTATTTTATTTCTCAGGTTTTTGGAATGCCAGAAGTGATCAGTCCAGATGTATTTCATTATGAGATATCTGTGACTACAGATAACATGGGTTTTTTTGCTAAGTAAAGAGTTTCTAATTTCCAAGTGTTTTCTTAAAACATTGGAAAGTGTGTTTGTTACTAAGCTAATTATGAGAGCCTAAGTAGCATAATTTAATATCTAATATTTTTATTTTGAATTTTTTCAGGTTTTTAAGAAAGATTAATAATATTTGTATCTTGTCTTCTGTGTGGCCAGGCAGGCCCTGATTAAAACCAATAACAGCATTGTAGCGTACTCTCTGGTTTTACAGTGTAGATTGTGTAGTTGACATGTCCACTTTCTGAAAAATTGCTCTGACAAGAGTACCCTACTTGAGAGATCTATCATGAGAACACGTGTGTTCCCTCTTATGTCCCAAATGAAAAATGAAATCTTTTCAACACCTGCTTCCAACACCTCTTTCCCATGTTAAATGTATAACTATGAACACTATACTTCAGATTTTAAAATTATTTTGCACTATTTTTTCATGTCAAACTATGCAGTTATGTATAACATAAATATTTATTGTTTAACGTAAAATATTTGTGTCAGGTTTCTTCCATTCACTGATCTCTAAAGTTTAAAATAGTTTCTCTGTGGTTGTTCATAAAATTAAATACTTTTTAATTAAGAAAATTATCCCTATATCTACCTAAGGATATTTTAGGAAAGAAAAAAGCCCCACCTACCTCAGAAGTTCGACACATATTAGATACTCAGTAGTACACAGTTTGTCCTCTATACAGTTGTCACGTACAGCAAACCAATCAAGATTAGAGACTGCAGTTAGAAATACCATTTAAATTTTGTTTAAATTACATTTTGCTGTCATTACGTAAAACCAGCATGAGCATATACTCTCAGAATTGCACAACACCAGCCTTGTAAGCTCCTGTAAATTGTATTTACCAACCCTAGCCTGTAGAAATGTGTGTGTATATGCTCACAAAAACATGTATGTATCTTATTCTAAAAGTTTTAAACAAAGATTTTGTATTAGTAGCAATGCACAGCAGAAGTCCTCATAGAACATCTAACGCTGTTAAGAATAAAATCACACATTAATGTTTCCGATATGTTTTATAGGATGATGTCTTAGCATGTCACTACCGGGGTGGTAGTTCAGTTTTTTACTAACTTTACACTTGTCATACTGTCCTGGTTTCAGCTGGGATAGAGTTAACTGTCTTCCTAGTAGCTGGTATGGTGCTATGTTTTGAGTTCAGTATGTGAAGAATGTTGATAACACTGATGTTTTCAGTTGTTGCTAAGTAGTGTTTATACCAAGTCAAGGATTTTTCAGCTTCTCATGCCCAGCCAGCGAGAAAGCTGGAGGGGCACAAGAAGTTGGCACAGGACACAGCCAGGGCAGCTGACCCAAAGTGGCCAACGGGGTATTCCATACCATGGGACGTCCCATCCAGTATAGGAACTGGGGGGAGTGGGAGTGGGGGAATTGCTGCTCTGGGACTAACTGGGTGTCGGTCAGTGGGTGGTGAGCAATTGCACTGTGCATCATTTGTACATTCCAATCCTTTCATTATTGCTGTTGTCATTTTATTAGTGTTATCATGATCATTATTAGTTTCTTCTTTTCTGTTCTACTAAACCATTCTTATCTCAACTCACGGGTTTTGCTTCTTTTCCTGATTTTCTCCCCCATCCCACTGGGTGGGGGGAGAGTGAGTGGCTGCGTGGTGCTTAGTTGCTGGCTGGGGTTAAACCACAACAGTCCATTTTGGCACCCAACGTGGCATGTTATGGTAAACTAATTAAAAATGAAAAAATACAAATTGCAAAAAAAAAAGTTTTATATGTAAAAATTGAGCTAAATGTACTGTGCCTGCTGTTTAGATGAACTCACTCTAGAGACATCTGTAACAGACAAGGCAAGAAAAGAAAGACACATCTTCATGCCAAAAGTTTTTAGAAAGCCTTCGTTGTACAAAGCCCGTAAGAAGAAATCAGTTATACTGATCTGGGAAAGTCTGGTCGTGGATGAAGGGGCTTTGGTAATGGCCACTACAACTACCATTTATTTGTAAATGTTTTTCCCCTGTTAAGTTATTTAAATGAGTTTTTCATATAGTAGTATGCAGCAATACGTTATATTTGAAGTAAAAATGTTCCTGCTTTAGGTTTTGGTAATTTATGCCTAATACCTAGAGCATATAACATTAATTGTTTTATTTGTTTACTGTGATTTGCAGGGATATTACTCCATGACAAGGTTACATTGACCTATCATTTCATGCATCAGCAGTTCTTCTATTGCACTTATTTGATCCAGCCTAGTGGATAAAAGAGGAGCAATCCACCCAGTGGACCAGATTAGAATTATAATAAAAAGTGCACATTCTGAAGGGCAAAGTAGGTTAAGTATGGTACTTATTGCACTGGGCATCATTTTTGTGATATGTCAAATGTTAAGCTCTTTTCATAAATATTTGTTCAAACTTCTACATTCAAATTTTGTATTTTGATTTTTTGTAGTTATGTAAGTGATGCTGTAGCTACAGTGGAGGAAAAAAGTAAGGGGTTGTACCTATTGGAGGCTTTTTTAGTTTAGATACTTGTGAAAGTGCTTTTTCATTTGAATTCACAGTAATTTCTGGGTGTGTCTCTGCTGTACAACTCTAGATACTGCTGTTGATCATGCTGAAGAACTTCACCATTTTGCAGTCATAAAATGTCAAACAACCCTTCCTAGTTACCTGGTTTGGGATCTGCTAGACAAAGAAAAAGGCACTGCATGGCCTACAGCTTCACTCTGTTTCTAAAGCTATTTGTTCCCACTTGCTCTCCTTGAATGCCAACAGTGCTCAGTGAATCAGGAGGGGCCGTATACCGTCTGTTCTCTCCCAGGTGAGGTTTAAACTGCTGTTATCCAAGGGATGGGCCAAGGTACCTGTCTTATGCAAGGTGTGAAATAACTGTTGTAGGCTTAAACATGATTTTAAGATGTAGTAAATATGATCTTCAAATGGCTCTAGGATAAGATATGTGGAAGTTATAACATAGAAGCTTAATTTTTTGTTTCTCTAATGAAAAAGAGCATACATTAGACACATTTAAAAAATCTGTTTTTATGATCTGCTAGTACTACATAATCAGTCTGTACTGATGAAGGTTTGCTAACAGTGGAAAATCAATAATTACAAATTCTAGCACCTCATAAATGCTAAAGAGCACAACAGTAGCATTCATGTGGTTTGCTTACTAAGGAATCCACAGAGAAATTCATTTAAGCACACGTTTAAATTTGAGTGTTCTCAATAGGACATAAGAACGTGCTGTGGTTGTTTACATAATTGGGCAAAGCATGAGCACATATATCAGTGCTTTGCTGGATAGATCACTTCTAATAGGGATGGAGATCCCAGGGAATAAGCCCACCTCAAGAGCTTGTAGAAAACACTAGGAAAGTCCTGGTTAGTTTTCTTTGTTTTGTTTGTTGGACTCTTTTCTTTGAGTTAGCAATTAATTCATATCAACTTAATATCTTCAGTAACTGAAGCTAAATAAAAACATGCTGTCCCAGGATAAAAAAAAAAGTGTTCTATTTGTTTTGATGTTGCATGTCAATTTGGACAAATTCTGGTAGTCTACTGTAAAAAAAAAAAAAAAAAAAAAAAAACACACCACAGTTTTTTGTTTTGTTTTTAATTTTCTACTAGGTACAATTGTTTAAAAAGGACAGAGATCAATAACGTAAGCATCAGCTTACTCCAGAACTTACACATACACCTCCCTTGTGGCAATAGATTAGTTTTATTTCTTAGATATTCTGTTGAATGATGTTTTAAATTCCATTGCTGTGAATATTCATGCAGTAGATGAAATGATGCCAAAGTTTCAGTTTGTATCTTTGTGTGGATTTGTGTTGAAATTGCTGAAATTTTTCACTGCCTCAGGAATTTGGTAATACCATGAATAGAAAATTAATGTTTTTTGAAGTTACTGTTTCTATTTTGTGAATAAACAGATAGGCAAAATGAAAAATTATGTTTTGGGGGGCCAAAAGGTAACTTATTTAACAATTGCTAACTTTTAAAACAATACTTGCTTTAAAATGCTTGTTACTTAATCAGGGAAATCTAAGTAAGCATGGGGTTGAGCAGTTTGGTAGTGTGTTTGAAGTGGAACTTTTAAAAAGATCACCATACAGCTTCAAGTTAAAGAATTCTAGAGTTGAGGAACAAAATTTGCACCAGGTGAACCAAAATGTGAAACAGCTGTTTTGTATTTGCTTTTCAGAAGCGGCTATTGAATCAATTCAAGCAGTACCACGGTAAGAAGATGTCTTTGGTTTTGCAGCTGATCTATTACATGCTTTTTTAAGCAATTAGAGCTCGATAATGCAATCATTTGTCACTCAATTAATTTTGAAAGACTGGAAATACATGGATGAACTCTTTAACCTATGGTTCACTTGGCACCATTGTTATTTAGATTAAATAAAAAAAATATTATTAGTATTGGGTAAACTACGTTATAGAAACTGAACATCTTCGTGTTCTGTGACTTGTCATTTAATTTTTTAAATATTTTTATTATTACTATAGATAAACATATGGATAAATATAACATGGTTTTGGTTTGTATAGACTATGTAAATTCATTACAATTAGAAACAATAACTGAAAAAAATATTGTGAAAATGTTTCTCCAGGGTTGATTCTGTGCCCTGACATCAACGGAAACTTTATCAAGGGCATTAGTCTGTGCAGGCTTCTGCCCTATATTATCTTAACAGCTTTGAAAACACTGAAGCTAAAGTTCTTATAAGGCTAAGAGAAAAGTATGGGCATGCCAAAATAAACCAGATCCTATACTTTTTTTTATACTTCTAGTCTTGAAGTCATGATACCCTGTTATTTCAGTGCATCAGAATGATGCTTCATGACCAGATTCTGCTCCTACCTGGGAGAGGCAGTGTAAAAGCAATTTTGATATGGAAAGTGTACTGAGACCTAATTTCTAGAATTTCTACACTGAACTTGTACACACAGCAAATGCTGACTCAGATTTTTGTATTTTTGACAAGAGATGTATGAACTGTGGAATAATATATGTCTTGAGACTTTTGGAGGTCATCTGGCCCAATGCCCTACTCAAATCAGGGCCAGCTTCTGTTGCTCAGGGCTTCATCCAGTGAAGAAACAAATATCTCCAAGAATGGAGATTTCATAGCCTCACTGAGCAGACTGTTACAGTGTTTGACTACCCTCATAATGAAGCTGTGTGGGTTTTTTCCCTGATGTCTAACCTAAATATCTAATTAACTGAAATATGTGTCTTCTTGCCTCAGATAATCTGAAAGCTTCGTATTTTTCACCCTCTTGGTCTGTGACTCTCTTAAAAATTGTATTTTGCATTTATAGGTTTTATTTGTAAATTCACCTGGAGTTGCCAGACTGGCAACTTATTTGTGCTAATGTAAACTTGGCATAATGCTAAGGACTTCAGGGGTGTACATCTAGATTTATTCTGATATAATGCTAGTCAGACGTGATTTTCTGCCACATCTTGCATGGAAGCCTCTTCTTTCTGCAGAGAGAGTTAAGTCATAATTCTGTGTATGTACATGCATAAATATTTAAAAAGTAGGAATACTAGCTCTAGAAAGGTAGAATAAAAAGAAGTTATTCTTTATCATTCAGCTCTGGTACAAGATTATTTGACTGTAGTGTGTATACTAGGTTACCACATTCCAGTATTAAGTGGTTATTTCATTACCTCTGTACTTTTGCTGAAGTTTAAAATAGTTTACTCAGTCAAGGAACTTCTGTATCCCTTAAGACTATAGACCTACTGTTACTTATTACATTTGTATGGCTTTCTAGATGGATTATCTTGAAAAGAATACTTGCTCTAGACAAGCATGTTCTGGACTAAAAAAATAGAATTTTCCTGTAGTGTTATGTGAAACTATGTACAGTTTACTAAAATTGTGACACATAATGACTACTGCCTTTCTGTTCATGAGGCCTGCAACCTCGCACTGCTCAAGAGTTCCCCAGCTTAAGTTTGCTGGGTATCGCATTAAACATGTAACAGAGCAGCACCAGGAACATATCCAGGAGAAGGCGTACCTCTGGTCTTACTGCTTTCTCCTGTATGAAGGCAAAAGTAGCAGCAGCTCCCAGCTCTGCTTGGGGCTGCATGTGGCACTAAAAGAGACCGATAACTACTCAGGCAATACCTCTTCTGGACATAAATGGCAATTCAAATGTTTGTGCCATTTGGAAGTAGTATACACTTCTGGAGTGGGCACCATTATGCAGAAACTCTGAGGGTGTTTATTAAACTCTATTTAAAGAAACTTGTTTCTGTCCTGTCCCTATACTATAATAGACTTTTAAAATTGTTGGTTTGGATTTCAAAGATGAAGGCAAACCTTGTAAAACACTAGATAAATACACTCTGAGTTGTGTGGCTGTGGCATGAACTACATTTGAATCTTCTGTCTCTGGGTTTATTTTTTGGAGTACTATTTTCAGCATGCTTATAACCAACAACGTAAATACTGTGTGATTTGATCATGCTGATGGTGATTGGTGATTTGGTGTTTGTGGAAGCTACTGATAATACTGATGTATTTATAAGACTTCCAATGACAAATAATTGAGGGGATCTGAAGGTTCAATAAGCAGAAATAAGCTTTCCTTATGCTTTAACATAGTTACTTCATACACTCACTGTTTAGAGCAGTTTCAGTTGCTTAAATATGTTTTCAGTGTCATTCTCAAAGAACCATTAAAAAGGGGAGGCAAATATCTGTGAGTTCTAAACAAAAAAGTTCAAGGAAGTGAACGGAACTGCTGAGAGATGCAGACTCAATAAATATGATTTCTACTGTTGCCATCATTTAATATGTGTCAAAGAACAGAATGATGCTGTTGACCCCAGATTGGTACTCACTGTCTGGGAGCTTTCTGTGTCACAAATTATATTTAAGTGAAAAATAAACATGAAAAAGAACCTTTTCTTGGGACTCATATTCACATCACAACCTTTTTTTTTTGCCATGGTACAGACTGGAAGCTCACTAGCTTTGTTCAGCAAAAGCTGAAAAATACTGTATTTTTATTGGAATATTATTATAATTTTGGAGGAAAGTGTATCTTGTTTTCTCTGTGTGGAAAATCATTGATTTTTAGTGTAAGGCAGTTTAGGATTTGGACCACAAGTGGTAAGCAATGGTGTCTCCCCTGCAAAACAAATCTCTAAAATATCATTGAAAAGCAGGTCTGATTTCACCCCTTTCTGTACTTTTGATTAACAAGTACTATGTAAATATTACCAGGAAGGTTTTTTAATAGCTGTTAAATCCTCTGAACAATTTAGGTAGTATCCAGTTCTTTTAATGGTTGGCCAGTGGGAGGTCTGTCAACAGGAGGTGGCTGATGGCCATTAGGAGGACATGCTCAGCAAGAAATCTTGCCACACTGACCTCTGTGGCTCCTCCCTTCACCTGTTCATGACCATGGTCTTGAACTGCAGGTTGGCAAGATGTGCGGGGAATTATATATTTTCTATCCTAGCTTGTCTTCCTGATACACGGTAGATGTCCCAACGAGACTGGTGGCACAGATGAGGCAGCTGCAGTCAGCATGATCTGCCATTGCCTAGGGTGAATACAGAGGGGAGAAAAACAGCATCTCAGGCAGCCAGGGAAAACAAGGTTTGAGCTGCATGGTTTTGTCTGCTGGACATAACTTAAAAATAAGCATATTCTAAAATTTGGAGCTATTGTAAAACATTATTTTTTGTCAGTGAACCCAGCTTTGATCTGGGTTGCCTTGAAATTAATTGCAAAGAAAAAATTCATTATTCATCATACTCCTGGAAAAGCTTGGATAATAGAAGGCTTGTTAAAATGTGAGATAAAACTTTTTCTTTGTGGAAGGCAGGAAAGGAGAAATGTAGCAAGCTAAATGACTGTTCCTTTCTGATACTTTATAAATGAGGAATTTTCAGCTTCAAGGGTGAGTTACTAATGCATCATATTATGTCTAGAACTACTTTGGCTTTCATTTTCACGTGTGTTCAGTTTTCAACCAACCCATTTTTCTGTAGAGAATTAATATTTAGTATAGGGTTGTCACAGGATATGTTATTTTGCTGTGGCTGTAAAACCTCCTTAGACATCAATTTGGTGAATAATGATGCAACTTTTAGTATCTCTCTTATTTATATGCTTGTTTATTTCTTTTTTCCTCCCCCCCCCCCCCCCCACTACTGGAAAATTTCTTGTAATATATATATGGGATGTTTCATCCAGAAGTGTGGAAAATAAGAATTCATCCAGCATTCTTCCTCAGATGATATAAGAAAATACAGGTACAATTTGTATTTACTTAGTTACCTATGGTTTGTGGGTGCAACTGTTCAACTGAGACACTTGGTTGATTTACAGTAGTTGTGGTTGTGCAGCTCAGTTGCGCAAAAGAATTTTTTTTCCACTCAGGTCTGAATATGCTGTCTTGGCACCTGTTCTTATCTGGTTTTATGGAGAAAGTTTCACCCATGGGATGAGTGCTTATCTCAGTAAAGCATTTGCCTGTAAACATACTTCAGACTATGGGAACCGTGTTTTTTAGTTCTGTTATTTCCTGAATATAGCTCTGTAGAGAGTAGTCTTTTATGTAGTAACAAAAAGAAAACATTTGGCTTTTACCAGTGTGTTACAGAGCTCATAAATACATAATACTAGCTAGATTGGCATGGAACTAACACTTGATGGCAGACACGCCACAGAATAATTGCTCCAAAATGAAGTTTGTACTTTCTGAAGCTGGAGAGTCTGAAATTCTGGTTGCATCAATAACTTTGTGTAGCAGACAAGAAGATTTGGCCAGTGTAATGAAATTCTACAGAGGTGTTCAGTGAAAATTTTATTTTATATCTCAACAGACATTAGAAATAGATTACTTTTTTTTTTAGGTGATACAATGATCAGTTATTAAAACCTATTACTTGTATCTAGAAATCAAAAATCAGGGAAGTTGGACATGAATATTTGAAGTGAAGTATACTCTGAATTATTGTTAATTCTCCATGCAAATACCTTTTGTAGAGTTTTCTTTTCCATTTTTTTTCAAATTTTTCCTTTTTGGCATTAATGGTAAATAAATAGCCACTATTGGAAAGGGATAGATGCCCAAGGAAGGATGCCTGTAATTCAACATGCTGAGCTGAGACGCCTCCTAAGCCAGTAAATTGGAAATAAGGAGTTTAAGTCTCCTCAGAAGAGTTTCCATCCTGAGCGTTTTTGAAGAGTTAGGCACAGAGGAAAAGACAGAGCAAGAATGCTGTTCTCCCTTTTCCTGAAATCTGAGTAGCTGCACATTCTGAGGTTTTCTGAAACTCAGTTCCTTTTGTCTGCAGGGATTTAAATCTCAATTCCCACTCCCCAGGGAAAAAAAAAAATTACCAAATTGTAGGCCATTATGGATAGGGGCTATCCATAGGGGGATGGGGGGACATTTTTGCTGAAATTATTCCTTTTCCCATGATATTATTAAATATTCATCAAGGCAGCAAGGAAAGAACAAGTGTGAGAATGACTCCTGTGACAGCATTTTAGTTTTGTAATGAGCTAAAGATATAGGCAAGGTGTGAGGACAGAGGTAATGTCTTTTGTTGGACCAATTTGCATAACTGAGGAAAAGTGGATAAATACTGGACACAGAAGCACTTCTTCAGGTCTAATATTGAAACAGAAGACTTCAAAGCTAAGTGTCAGTTAAGACTAAGGTGGTCTGAGTTTAAATTGATATCTATTGTTAGACTGCAAGAGAAAAGATAGTTGGTACTTTCAAATAGAAGGGATATTAATTAAGGGGACGGACGGGAGGAGTAAGGTGGTTATCTCTTAAAGAAAATGCATCAGATTTCTCCCTCCTAATTCCACCCAATCTTGTTCTTGCATACTCCTCTCTGAGCATATGTACCCTCTTGTGATTTTCTTCCTTCCTGTATTTATATTCCTTCCCTTATTTATATGGACCTCTACACACATGTGCAGGCTTGTACAAAACCACATATTTTACTACTTTCCTACTCCCTTCACACCTGGGTAGACCTAAAATACGCAGTACTGATTCACTGCCTTGACTTTGCTTAGTTTTTCTTACCTGAAACACCATTGGGTATTTTTCACCTAAAGTAAAGATGTCAGTTCTCTCCTTTAATCTGTGTAACTCATTGTTACACTGGAACTGCAACTGATATTTCCATAAAGACATTCTGGTCTGCATCAGTTCTTTGACTTTTTCATATAACATAAATTTTTACATTTTCTTTACTTTTTTTTTCCTTGCCACTGTATTTTTTTATGCCTACTTTTACAAAAATTTCTTTGCAACTGAATCTTATCGGACAAAGCTGGTAAAATTAATATTGCCGAGACTAAGTTGAGCCCAGTAATGTGATTCTGTTTGTAGCCTAAGAGTGATTTCTAAACTCAAAAACTTAATCATTGATGAACACATTTATTCAGCTTTTTGTCGTATGTGTCAACAGGAAGATTGCATTTAAAATCAGATGGTTGTATAGACAAGGGAGGTTTAGACAGCTATCATTTTGAGTTCTTACTAGTGGAAGATACCATCTCAGTCCCATTGCATTCTTGCAGTAAGAGATTATTATTTTTTTCTTCAGGTATAATATCAATATCTTTAAAGTTCATAAACTCTTTTAAGTAAATTTTTAACAGGAACCTTTTTGATGTAATCATTACATAGAAAATATTTTAAACTCTATACAGAAAGACCTTATCAGTGATCACCATTAATGAATAAATGCTCTGCAAGTGCTATTGTTTGTTATTGTTGTCATTAATAGATTATTCTACTTTTTTAATTCAAATGAAAAAGAATCTAGGAACATTAAGAAAGCACTCAGTAATGAATTTCGTGCTGAAATTGAGCCAAATACTATTGAAAATCAAAATAATGATGAGCCACTGGGAGAAATATCAGATGATGATGAAGAAAGTAGCAATGAACAAAGTGATAATTAAGAGGGAAAACTTACTGCACCAATAGAATTGTTGGGAGAGGTAAATTTTCCTTTATTAAAATAACAAATTAACAGCGTGACTAAGTATTATGGACTCCGGTAAGCTGGAGCACTGATTCTGCAGTGAACACTTCTTAACTCTTATCAACATTTGTCAGCAGTATTAATTACCTAGTTAGCCAGCTTTTCATTCCCAGACCTAGGTTTACATGTGATTTTGGCTTGTAGTAAAACATACTCATTGATGAAAATGATACATTGTGTCAGTTATTACCATGATTTCTCGGCAACAATTCCTGATGATAAATATATTTATATATTTTGCTATGTTTGCCATGCAGCACAGCTTTGGAGGCCTCAGACACATGGTTGTTTCCGGTACAATTGTTTCTCTCTTGTCTGCCTGCTTGCCATCCGTTAAATTGAGTAGTTGGCTTTAGTATCATATTCTTGGATCTCTATTGCTGTTGTTGTCTCCAGGTGACCTCAGGTGATTTCTCCTGGCTCCCTGTTCATTAGCTGGTCACAGGCTCCTGCATGCACTGTTCTTTAGGATGGGGAAGGGAACCTTCGTTTCAACACATTTAACTGTTTTTTGTAGAAAATGCAATAGAGAAGGAATGTTGAAAAGGGGAGGCAGGATGACAAAGCCCAAAATACTGGGCACTTTCTTCAGTGAATTTTGTACTATCTTGTGAAAAATTACAATTGCACAGCAGCTAACTGAATCTTGAGGGATTTAAATAGGACAGTTTTCAGCTCAAAAGTATTCTTCCATGTGAAATTTTTAAATTCGATTAGTCTTGCTCACTTTATGGTGCATGTGGTATGCCAAATAATATTAAAGCTTTTTCATGTCTTACTATTTTTGTGTTTCTTTCAGGTTTATCCTGGTGTCTGAATTTTCTGGTTTTTATATTCTTATTTATGATATAATTATTATATCAATTACCATCTTTATTTGAGATCTTTATAATCTTATTGCTCTTAAATGTCATTTGTCTTCTTTCCATCCTAATTCTAAAGTTCTACCTGAAATTATTAATGCAATTAGCTGAGAATCTTTTTTTTTTTGCATTGCAGACACTCAAAATTATTATACTACCCAAGAGCACAGGTTGTAACAGTAAGCTTGATATTCTTCAGGTTATGAATATTCATTTCTTATATATGTATATGTAAAGTTTTTCATTGGTATAATTGCACTTTCATGAACCATAAGTGGCAGATTTATTTGGGGGGTGGGAGGGGGTCTGTTTATTTTGTCATCATATACATGTTTGTAATATATTATGTTGTCAGATTGCAGTTCTGATCTATGAACCAGAAAATACTGAGGCCAAGCAGTTTTTTCCACCTCTTGAAGAAAAGGTGTTGATGGGTAAGTTTGAGAATCGCAACTACAATATTTATTGTAGAGGCATTCTTCCCTTTCACAGATAAACACTGAGAATTAATGTACCAATAGGAATCTGACTTTGTGTTTAAAAAGCCAGTAATTGAGAAAATACTTCTATTACATAGGGTTTTTCTACATCTTAAATAGGCTGCCTTGGTCTATAAATGCCAGAGTAAACGTTCTCTAGTTGTTAGTGTTCAATTGCAAGTATTCATTTTGCAGTATATTAAGGGAGGAAGAAAAGAGTCAGAAGTCTTCTTACAAATTTAGAAACTGTCTTCTAAACTCAGAACAAGTAGAATGGACCAGGTGAGCTCCCATCATCTGTCTCAATGTAATATCAACTAGCTTAGTCTAAATCATCAGTAAGGACCTTAAAACTAATCTGGTTTACCCTGCACCGAAGTGGAAGAGGAATGCTCAAGAAAACTCTTTTAGCACTTGGGCAGGAAACTTCCAGCAAAGAATATGTAAAAATTAGTAAAGGAAATCAGTTTTTAAACTACCCCAGGTAGATTCACAAAAAGACATCTGATGATGCTGTGAAATGTTACCTGTGATCAAGGCAATTGAATTGTGCCAAAGTGTAAGCTGTGTTTGTTATGAAATGGTATTAGGCTGAAGGATGTTAACCTCAAGAAGCCCCTCTGAATTCTGTAATATGAGAAGGAAAAAGTGAGAAGGAAAGTATTACAAAGATTAATTTAATCCATCTTTGGATACTCCTAAACCTGGTTTAGACGTACGTTTTCTTCTCTCACATGTTAACTGTAGTTTATACCACTTGTGATCAAGACTTTCTAGTCCTGTAGCAATTAGGATATAAAGATACCTGGGGCAGGGGGTAGAGCAAGGGGAAATCTTCCATTTTCTTGCTGCTGTCTAGCTACAGGAAACAGGAACAACAAAGGAGCTTAAACAGTGGCTTCATTCATCTGAGCATTCTCTCATAAACGAGCGATCTTCTGGTGACCAGCTGTGCTGGTTTTAGAGCTATGTTGAGCCTATTCCAAGTGCAAAGTGGTCACAGCACATTTCAGGATACAAGCTGACTTCATAGTTTTAACTCTGCAGTCTGCCACACAATCATTACAGGGCTTTCTTCACTTGCTAGAGAGGATTAATCAGTATTTAATGATTTTAATTGAAAATAGGTGAAACTAATTGCCCTACTTGCCTGATTTTAACTTCTTTTTGATGTAAAATGCAGTGCAGCAATGAATGATCTTGTGTATTTTTATGGCAGAAGCAGCACAGAAACTTGCCGGTGGGGGAGTGAAGATGATGAAGAAACAAGTGATGAAAGCAGCGATAGCAACACAAAGAGTACTAGCTGTTCAAATAGCAATGATGAAGAAAACGAAGAAAGTTCTGATGATTACAAGGAAAAGTAGTTTGGAGATTCTACAATATTGCAGTTGATGACTTCGATTCTCCTACAGGCATGTTGAAGTATACAGTTTAATCATAATTTTTCTTACAAATTTCAGTAGTCTTTACTAACGTTAATATCAGGTCTTAGAATTTTTGTAGTCCTTTGAATATTTTCAAACTTATACCTGCAAAAATTACCTTGTTCTGTAACTTGATGACACATCCGAACTTGATAGATGCAGAAGTAATTGATAAAGTATTTTCCCAGTGGAGCAGCAAGTCACATGGAAACTGTAATATAGATTCTCAGTTGAGCAAAACATAGTATTTTAGAAGTATTAGACTTTCTGCACTCCTTTGCACCACTTGAACAGGGGAAAACTAATCTTCTAGCATGATTATACAAAACTCCCTATTCTGCAAAATGATTATGTAGTTTTGAGTGACAGAAATGCTGCCTTAAAATAAAAACACTGCTTGCTGAAAACTGTTGTGATTTTTATAGCCTTGACATTAATGAAATAGCTGTTGAGAATATTTCAACTGGAAAAGCCTTACCTGAGATCTTTGTGAAAATGTATAGCTTCAGTGAAAGTCTCTTGTCCGGACTTGGAGATAAACCATATACCACTGTTGAATAAGCACCAGTTGTAAAATTGATCAGAAAATCTACATAACTGATAAGATTGTGACTTGTACCAATTTAGTATTCATTTATTGTTAACATTTATAAAAGTTTTGGAGTGAGGTGGCATGAACTACTGTAGCAATGGTAGGTGTCACTGTGGTGTGAAATATTCATACTCAACTGGGGAAGTTTGAATTCACACTCCTGGTGAGTTTGGTCTGCATAAAGAGATTATAGGATTGAGACTCTTGAGTAAATTTACTGCAGATATTCAGCTATTTCTCTGGCCACAGATAGGCTGTAGAAAGAACAAAAGCTTAGTTTCTAGAAATGGATAAAAGATAAGCCAGCTGCTTTCCAGAGAGAAGTGGAGCACCTCCCTTCTCACTTAAATTGAAAGGAATGAAAATGATCAACCTCTTTGAGGTTGTGATTCCTGAATTACTAATATTCATTTTAGTGTCCACATCATTCAACTCCTATTGCTTGGGTTTTTTTAATTTGGAGATTTTTCTAAGAGAGAATGATTTGCTCAAGACCTCAGTGAATTCATATTCATGCTTTTAAAAATGACGGGGAAAAATCATAGACTGGGAGTCATTCTTCATTTATAAAGTCACGCTTTATAAATATGCTGATTTTTCTGGACTGACATTAAAACTTTAAAATTATTCAGATATGCTCGAGAGTCGAATTGCCTTTTAGTAGAGTATCTCAAGAAGAGATCAGATATATAAACTCAAGATGGTTTACATTTTGTGCTAATATCTTCTGCCGTTTTTAACGCAGACATCTATGTGTGTTGTCTGCCATATGTATTACCTCAAATCAGTTGGTGTCCACATGGTGAGGACTAAGTGAACCACGTTACAATGCTGAAAGAAATAGATAATAAGTTAAATGTTTTTAAAAGTTTGGATATAAATTGACTGTCATGCCTGTAAAAATGTATGCATCTAACTCAACAGATAGTGCAACTCTCTTGCTTTAAAATTATGAAAAAATACTTTGATTAAGCCGTGCTACTGCAGGTAAGGCTTGTACCCAACTCCTACTGTATTTACAGTTTATTTTTTAAAAGTAGTAAGAATTTAATTGTACAAAACCATAAGTTATATGGGGATGGAGAATTGGACTGAGTGTAATCACATTCAGTAAAGTCAACTAATGAAAACCAAAGACAGCTAACATGCTGTTCTGGGGTAGGCAGGAGAAAAGATACAATAAACATATTTTATTAAACACATGAGTAAATCAAAGTTTAGTATTGCTTTTCACTACAGAAATTCTAAGGCCTGATATTAATGTTTAAGACTATATAGTAGCCATTTCATGCTATAATTTTAAGGGTATATTTTCCTTTTACCTCAGTGTAAGAAAAAACTGTTTACCAATGATGTGTCTAAATGTTATTGAATAAATGCTTTGCATGTTCTTTTTCATATGAAAAATAAATTCTCAAGTAATAATGAGACTATCTAAGTTTGTAAGTCTTGGAGAAATAATTGGTTAATATTCTCATGCTCAGATAGATATGCCTATTTAAGAAAGCTTCCATTGGTTTCTTACTGTCTTTAGCTGCTGTGGTATCTCTGTTTTGTGTTATTTTTCATTAAGTAATTCCTGACGCAGATCTGTTTGCGTAAATATGACAGAGAAATTGCTTATCAAATACTTGTGACTCTTAACAGGGCTTAGCTTTGCAGTGTCTGTTTCTTTGTTTAACCCCAGCAGCACAAAGGACATGGAACCACAGATTTTGAGATAACTTATTTTACTTTAAGAGATTTTCCTGTGTTGCAGAGGTGCCTTTGCAGTTCTCCAGTACTTCATCTTGGTACAAGGTACAACGTCTTTGTATCTCGGTGGCATCTAAGGTCATTCCTGGAGTCCCTGTCACTACCAGCATATTCTTGTTCTTCATGATTCTTAGAGAGAATTACTCCAAAGAGAAGGATAATTGTGGGGATTTTTTTCTAATTACATTCAAAATGGGCATGTCATCTGCTTTCACAGTCCCATGCTCATGAAAAAAACAAGGTACATGTCACAGTTTTCAGAAAATGGCCCTCTGGGAATGGGGAGTGCTTAAAGTGCTCTGAAGTTTGAATTACCTCCATAGCTATTTTGTTATCTTCATAGAGTGTCCATAAATGAAACTAGGAGAAGTTCACGTACTGTTACTAAAGAATTGGACAGAAAGGCATGAGCAAAGACAAATGGTTTAATATGGAGGGTCTCTGAAGAGCTCTGAAGTTTTACTGAAACTAATTCTGTCTGGTTAATCAAAATTAGGAACCTGTAGGGAGGATCAACCTAGTGACTTCAATAATGATAGAGATTATTTTGAGTAACTAAAACTGAATATGCAAAGCATAGTAAACGGATTTTTACCTCTTCAGCTGAAAGCATTGAAGGCTTTTAATGATGCTTTTCAGGGCTTCTTGGAACTGTCTGGGAAGTAGGCCTTTTTTAAAACCAGTTTGCCTTTACCTACATTTTTAAGGAAATTAAGTATTTGATTAAATATCTTGGATCTCATTTCTTATGTCTAATGACACATTATATTTATAACTGTAAAACATAAAACTAATTTTCACTTTCTGATGAATGTGGGGTTTTTTAAACCTCATTAGTAAACACTTGTTTCTTGATCTTTTGAGTGGTTGAAATTGGTCATATAGTTTCTGAAAGGACTTTGTGTCTTTTGTGGGGTTTTTGGTTTAAAATTTGCATTTTCAAACTGGCTGTTGACCAACAAACATTTTAAAGTCTCGGATCAATCTGTAATGCCTTTACTTGAACAAGAATTTCTTAGAACTCAGCAGTTATCCTTCACTCACCTAGATTCCATGCTGTATGTGTCTTGAGGAAGAACCTATTAACTTGCAAATAAATACAGTAATTTTTTTAACATGTTAAGAAAGAGTAACCAGAATGCAGTCATACCAGTCTTGCTTACTGCAGACTGCAATCTGTTGCAGCACTTTATATAGCCTGCCTCTAGCAAACAATGGACATATTAATATCTGAAGGCACTGAGGGCAAATTTACACCAATACACAAGCCAGATTCCAGGTCTAACATTTCAGACACTGGAGGGGGAAATTCTGGACTCTTTTGCATCCTAGAAAAGCTATGAATTGGTCTTTTTGCAGTCTTCAGATCCCTAAAGCCTCTGTACAGAATTTTCTCTGAAGGAAGAGGCCAGTGGAACTACATCTCTAACTTTTAAGTTTTTCTGTATGGCATGAATAGCATAAGCCTGGGTATCTGTCAAATCTTACAGAATTTTTGCTAGCTCACCTTACCTTCAGTGTAGTTTACTTTAGACTTCTGCTTAAAGAGATTATTAATCTCTGAAGAGAAAAGGTGACTGGTAGAAGAATGCTGAGGAGTGAAGTCCCTGGTTGCTGTTCTCTTATTGTAGCCAGAGGAGTGCAAGTAGCCTTGGTACCTGTCCTGTAGAGAACAGGGGCTGTCAGAAACCAGAGCACTATCCATTGTACTCTCTTGAATCCCTTCCCAGACATTTCCTTTAAACCCTTGCAAACATTAAGTATCCCTTAAGAATATAAAGAGAGAGGTTATGCTTGATTCATTGTTCAGAGCAGTGCTGCTCTTTATCTGATGTGCTAAGCTTTAAAAAAACTTTGTTGTGGCTGAATATGAACTGTTAAAGATAGCATGGCTAAGTTATATCTCTTGTTCTAGTGCTGAGTTGCTAACACTGCTGCAGATGGCAGTGGTTCTGCTTTTTCCTGGGGTCATCTTCTGGTGCAGCCATCAAAATACCAGCAAGAGGAGTCAAGAGCATTAGGTAATATCGGCTTGCAGAGAAGTTTTGAAGGGCTGAAGTAGAAGACAGGAATTTATTACATAAACAGATCTCAGTGTGTGTCTGTAACATGACAACTCTAGTCTGATTTTCTGCCTGGGAGCCAATGTCTTCAGTCTGAATCACCTGTCTCTTGATCTGGGAGAAGTGGTTTTTCCTTAAAATTGCCCCTCAGTGCTCTCATCATCTTCCATACTAATACTGAAAAGAGAGGCGTGTGTAACAGCTGATGACTTTGCTTTAAAGTTCATGCATTCCTCTGTTACCTTAAAATAGGAACCTGTTTATTGTAAGAGTGCTAATGAAATCTGCTGAGATTACAGAATGTGAACTACTCAGAGAGAAAGAAGTTTTTTCTTACCTGCCCGTCTGTTTTCTCTGGTGGACAAACTTGGTATTTAACTTCTCAGAGTACAGTGTGCCAATTGTCCGTTTCTGTAGCTTTTCATATCATCCTGTTTGTCTTTCTGTGCTATGTTTCACCTTGTTATAAAATTTAGGCATTGGTTTACTGCTTAAACTACTTTCATTTCAATCAGGTGCACTTAACCTTCCTTTTTGGAAAAGTTTTTCTTTTGATTTCTGTAATGCTGTAGCTAAAAAGAAACCAGAACGGTGAAGGGTTTCAAGTATGGTGCTGCAGAAGGTGTACTATTTCACTAGTACTGGTGACTATTCAGGGTGAACTGACAAACCCATCAAGGCAAAACCTGACTTATCCACCACAGAGAAAAGAGGGAAAATTAAAAAGAAAGAAAAAAAAAACCTAGTTAAGCTCACAACTGTAATGATCCTGAAAACTTTTGAGACTTAGGAAAAACCATACCTGAGTTATGATTTGAGAAGTGTTTCTTAAAAGTAGCAGAAAAGCCCATGTTTCTTGTTTCCTGAGGATTATTTATGAAATATGCTTAATTTAAATAATCATGTATTTTAAAAATCCCAGAGTCCAGCTCTCCAAGTTCGTTCTGAGATTGGAGAGCCATACTTCATTATCTCCTGTAGCAGCATTATGGAAAATACTGAATGTTCTCATTGTAAACTGATGCCCTCCTATGGGATAAAAAGATATAATTCAGTGAGACATGTAACAATTATAACAACATATCACAAGGGGAAAATCCAGACATTAGCTGTCTTGGCTCTACAGGGTTATTAGGGGAGGCGGGAAATAAATTTTATTTCAAACACAGGGTAAACAGTTGCAATTCCCTAAAACTGGTAGAGAGCGGATTTACTGGGTATACTATCACTTTTGTTATTTTTTCATGCTACAATCACAGTTCCCCAAATTAAGTAATTCTTTTTTGGATCCTTCCAGATAAATAAGGTTTTCTGCTGGGTTTTGTTTTGTTACAGTTTGGAAGTAAGGGGGTTCTTTGCTTACTTCCATGTTTGCTTAGGGGCATTGAGAGTTGGGATTTGCTGCTGCTATTGTTTCAGGATGTGGGTTGTTCTTTGGGATGTTTTTCAGATGAAGCAGATCAAAACGGACAGCAACACATGCCAGCATGGATCAGGAAGGGGACATCCTGAAACAAGAAGCCACAAAGTATGTAAAACAATGTGCTTCAGATTAGACTTTTCTAAATGCCCTTTATCACAGCAGTGCTGAATGTTCTAGCTGGCAGCTCATCTTGATCTGTCTTTGAAATTCAAGTGATGGACGTGATCCTTAAATACGGGACAGTTGGGTACATCAGTGACTGACTGATCATAAAACCCAAGGCAAACATATCGCTCACCTTCAAGACTGTTGTGGTTTAACCCCAGCCAGCAACTAAGCACTACACAGCCACTTGCTCACACCCCCCCACCCAGTGGGATGGGGGAGAGAATCCAGGAAAAAAAGTAAAACTCGTGGGATGAGATAAAGACAGTTTTATAGGACAGAAAGAAGAAAATAACAATAATATGATTATGATAATAATACAGTAATAATAAAAAATTACAATAATAATAATAAAATGATTGGAATATACAAAACAAGTGATGCACAATGCAATTGCTCACCACTCACCGACTGATGCCCAGTTAGTCCCCGAGCAGCAATCAGCCTCCCCGTGGCCAACTCCCCCCAGTTTATACACTGGGCATGACATCATATGGTATGGAATAACTCTTTGGCCAGTTTGGCTCAGCTGTCCTGGCTGTGTCCCTTCCCAACTTCCTGTGCCCCTCCAGCCTTCTTGCTGGCTGGGCATGAGAAGCTGAAAAATCCTTGACTTGGTATAAACAACTTAGCAACAACTCAAAGCATCCAGGTGTTATCAATATTCTTCTCATACTGAACCCAAGACATAACACTATACCAGCTAGTAGCAAGAAAATTAACTCTATCCCAGCTGAAACCAGGACACAGATACACAGTGAATTATATCTGTATTTTTTAGCACTGGAGGTGATAGCCAGGAAAGTTCTGAAATACTTAGTTTTGAACAGTTTTCCAATTTTTCTTTGTCAAGGGTTAAGGAAATTTATGATTTAAATTATTCCATTCTATCAAAGATACAGGTAAATGAGACATAATTGTGTACCAGAAATGGTGGGAAAAGAAGCAGATACCTGATGCAATGAATATATTTTGTAATAATGTACTGGATTACAAATTATTATAACTGTGTGATTTAAAAAAGAGAGTCACAGGCTGCAAAGATAAAAATACAAACCCACAATTTCAGGAACATCACAGATGTGCAGTGTCCATACTGTTGTACACATTTTTAAGGAAAGAGTGTGCCTGATCCCAACCAGCTAAAATACTGACAATCCAAACAAAATGGCAATTAAAAGGCAACAGAGAGAGCACACTCATGGAGGGAAAAACCACAATCAACATAATCACCAGAAGGCCAATTTACTGCCCTGCCTGCAGATAAATGCATATATAACATGACCATAGTTCAGAATACGAAGAAACATTATGGCACAGTGCCTTGCCCCTATTTGCTTTTCCATTGGCAAGTAGTTACATCCGGAACTTCTTACAGTAGTGTAGGCAGGAGGTGCTCCTGTCTCTTCAAATACTGTATGCAGCTCCTAACACAAAGACTCTTCAAACCCACACAGGCTGCGATACAAATAATAAACAGTTTTTCTCTGCTCCACACTCATTTTTTATATGCCCACAGTTATAAACACTGTATAATCATTGACTGGTCTTTGTTGCTAAAGATATTTATTGCATTGCTTTTGTTCCTGTGCCCACCCAGGGTGCTCATGTCCAGTTAGGGGATGGAGGTGAACTTAAAAGATACCCCACGGTCTCTCACCTCGTGATTTCTAACCGCTGTGCTGGTTACAGGCTTCAACTAAGGGAACTGTACATCTGCATCCTGCTGCCTTGCTGATACTGTGGGTCAGTGGTTTTTCCTGTGTGTTTCACATCCTCAGTCAGTGTCTGGGTTCAAAGCAAAAACCAAGTCTTCCGGGGCTCCACCCTGCAAAGGTTCTCTGTCACCCGCGCCTACAGCGCACTCGAGCGATAGCCGCGGGGGGGGCCGACACCTGGAAAGAGAAAGCAGCCGAGAGGGGTTGAGCAGGCAGCTCCGGCAGCACGGCCGGAGGGGAAGGCTTTCAACTCCTACCGAAACCGGGGCCTCGCCGAGTGGCCCCGCCTGGGCGTGTACATCTGGCAAGGGTGTTTCAAAGGTCTGTCTCAGTCGGTGCGGCGAGCACCGAAGGAAGTCTCCAGAGCTGGAGCGGTTTGGGTTTAGGTCGGATCTTTGAGGGGGTCCGTTGCAAATGAGAGTTACCAAGCGTTTCTCTGCGTGGTGTACGGCCGCGCTGTCGTTGAGCGGGGGGAGCGAGGGGGGCAGCCGCCGAGCCCCAGGGTTTGCTGCCTCCCGCTCCTCCGGTCGCCGCCGGGGCCAGGACGAAGAGACGCTCGTCAGCACCGGCTGCGAGCCGCCGCAGCCGCTGCCGGGCGGGCTCTGCGCAGGCCGGCCTTCCCGGGCGTCTGCGCTTGAGATACAGCACCACCTAGAGGGGACGCGGGGCGGGGGAGCGGTGCCGCGCTCGGTTCGGTTTGGTTTCGACATTCGCCTGCCCGCCCGGGAGCGAGGGGGGTTGCATTCCCCGCCTGGGGCCGTGCGGGGCTGCCGGCCTCGCCGCGTCCCCCCCGGGCCGTGCCGCTGACCTTGCCGGGGCAGCGCGCTCCACCGCCCCGCACCGCCCCGCACCGCCCCGGGCCCGGCCGGCGCGGGCGGGGCGGGGCGGGGCGGCCCGCCGGGGGCGGGGCGGGCGGCGGGCGCTGTCCGCGGTGCTGAGCGGAGCCGCGGGGCCCGGGCCCGAGCGGGGCGCGGAGGGGCGGGGAGCGCCGCGCCGCCGGGGGCATCGAGGTGCCAGAAGGCCTCTCGTTTCCAGCGTGCCGCGGAAAGCCCGCTGGTCTTCATTGTCTGGGCCCTTCCCCCGACAGGCCGCAGCTTCTCCGAGGGTGGGTGTAAATATTTATGTTAAACCGTGTCTGTTGACTGCAAACACACGCACTTCTGGAAGGCCCGAAGGGAAGGAACGAGCGCACACGCTGCGTGCCTGCCGGGCACAGACCCAGCCGGGTCGCGTCTTGCAGTGACTGATGGCTTAGGGGTTCTTTGCGTGACCTGTCGTTGGCTCTTTGTACTGCAATCCTGCCACGATTTCCTATGAATGCCTGTTTACCTTTAGAAAGACAACTAGCTACAGTTATATTGTTATTTCTCACGCTCTGCACTGAGCAAACGTTTTGCCGGATTGGTTGAAACCACCTTTAAAACAATAGCCGGGAACAGAGGGAAAAAGGTCATGTCAGCTAGGGCTGTTAATACCTTTAAAGCTATGTGTAAAAGCTGGCTTTTGTGCCGTCGGTGTTTTTGTTACGCGTCCAGTTCCTAGACGGTAGGTGTGCTCGGCAAAGCAATCGCCTTGGCTACTTAATGCTGTCAGTCGGCCGGTCTCCTTTCCAAAAAAGGGCTAGTAAGTTTTTGCTCTTCCCTCGAGTCCTTCAAGAAGGACACGTCCCCGCTGCTCGTTGCACTGCCCAGCACCCCCCGCACGGAATGAAATTCCCTGGCTACACCGGGCTGTTTCCCCTCCTCCCGTCTCATTGCAGATTCCTCCCAGCCCCTTACGTGCCATCTTTGTGAGAAGGGTTTGGTTTAGGCATCTGCGTAGCTACCGCGACACGCTGAAGTGTAGCACCGCGGTCACCGCCGCAAAACGCTGGCGAACCACGTCTGGGGGGTGGTATGGAGAAACACAGATTGGAGCTTGTCGGGGGTACAAAAAACCAACGTTGTCTTAACGTTTCCCGTTTTAGCAAAAGGGTGTCCGGTATAAAATCGGAATCTGACGGCAACACTGAGGGCGAGTCACAGAACCCCAGGTGTTCCCCTGCGGCCGGGAAGGCGAGCAGCGCGGCGGTGCCTGTGCCTCTGCCACCCTCTGGCGGAGAGCGGGGCGGAGGGCGCTGCTGGCGGCCGGCGGCGGGCACGGCGGAGTGAGCCGGCGGGGCACATCAAACCCTCGGCACAGCGGGGGGGTCGCTAAGCTACACTGGACCACGGGCCCCGCCTGGCTCACTCGTGGCCCGCTACCCCGCGCAGGGCAGTGCCGGGGCCTCAGGGACGGTCGGAGCCGGAGTTCGGCCCCGTCGCCTCTGCCGGTAACGCTGACGGGGGCGGGGCGGTGCACAGCCGGCGACCTCGGGTCAAGCCGGTGCCACCGAGGGAAAGCCTCCGGCGCCGTCCGCGCAAGGGGCTCGGCGGGGGACTCGCCAGGCAGAAGCCCCTGCCTGGGGTGCCGCCCCCGCCGCTGCCGGGCAGCCCCATCCGCCGCGGGAGCCAGCCCCGCCGCCCCGGGGCGAAGCGGACCGGCGGCGGCGGCAGCAGCCGGGGCCGGGTGGGCCGCCCCTCCCCGCCCCAGCCGGCCGCCCCGGCGGTCCCCAGCCCCCGTGCGGAGCGGCGCGGAGGGGGTGGCGGCAGCCCTGTGACTCATGCCTGCGCCGAAGCAGATCAACCGGCGATTCACGCTTTTAAAAAAGCAAATCCGAGTACTTCTGGAAAAAAAAGGTCATCTCGCATTAAATTCCGCGGCGCGATTGGTATTCCGACGTCGTTTCTGGCGGAGTTTATAAGCGGCGGGTCGCTCCCAGGCTGGAGTCGCCCTGCCTGCCTGGACTCCGGCAGTAAGAGTGTCTGTCCGCTCGCCCCCTCGGTAAGTCTCCTCTAAACAGCATCCTATTTTTTTCAAACCTTCGGGCACCTCTTTCAGGATCTGGAGCTTTCCCCCCCCCAAAAAAAAAAATCGGGTTTGGTCGCTTTCGTACCTATGGAGGGATAACGGGTATTTTGAGACAGCCAGCGCCTTAGACATTTTGTTAACCTGTTACTTCACTTCCAGGCATTGTCTAGACGATCTCTTCTGCTTTATGGTTGTTTTCCTTTTCCTCTTAAAAAAGTGAGATCCCTGTTTTCCATCGAAATCATTGATCCGTTGCGTTTACACGCGGGCGTAAATCCGCCCATCGGTGGAAATGAATCGGTAGCTACCGACTTGAAAAAAGCAGCTAACAAAGAAAGCGTTCGTTCGTTACCGCGACCTTCATTTTCGTTACAAGGGGAATCAAATAAATCGCAGGTAGCCGTGGGGACAAAGAGACGAGCGGGGCACTGACCCGGCAATTCTCGATCAGCGACCCTGTATTGGTTATCGGAGCGCCGTGTCGGCCAGGAAAGAGCTGAACATCTGGCGAGGAGCGAGGGCTGGTCCAGCACCTTCCTTCCCCCAGAC
The DNA here is from genome assembly GCF_947461875.1 of Haliaeetus albicilla. NCBI lineage: Eukaryota > Metazoa > Chordata > Aves > Accipitriformes > Accipitridae > Haliaeetus > Haliaeetus albicilla. Next base: position 23,482,147 of record NC_091486.1, read on the forward strand.
AGACGTGCCTTCTCCTGCCATTTGTGCCGCTAAAGCGAGCGCGGGCACGGGAGAGCGCTGGAGCACGTACTGGTCCCGATTTGCTGGAACATGTGTGTGCGAATGCACATGTGTGTGGCGCCTGTCACTGGACCTGGGCAGAATGCACCTTTGTGGTGGCGGAGGCTTATCTGCCCGTCTTTCCTGAACGCTTAGCCTGGCGTGTGTTCGGGGCTCGCATGATAACGCACAGAAACGGGCTCCGTTTGGGATTGTAGGTCGTTCGGGCTGCTAATTTCGAAGCCCGCTTTGCACGTTGCTTTCCCTTTGAGGCGAGCCACGTAATTGCCCTGCTCAGCGGCCACCGATATAATTGCGATAGACTTCATGCTCTGCTAAATCCGTCATTCAGGCGCGGGGGGTAGCGCCTCGGCACCCGGCGAGGGGACGGTCTCGCTCTTCAGCCTGTCGAGGCATTTTCCCGGCGCGCCGCTTGCGCCTGGCCCCGCGGCCCCGCCGCGGCCGGCTCCCGCCCGCCCGGCCCCTGCCCGTCCTGCCGGCGACCCGGGACCTGCGCGGCTCCCGCCGGGCTGCGGACTGCCGCCCGCCGGCGTCCGGACGGGACTCCGGGGCGGCTCTCCAGGAGACCGGACTGCTAAAACGGCCTTTTCTTCCTTCCAGCAAATTCCTTGCTGCCCACCCCGCTGAGGAATATCGCAGGAAACCCGGGGCTTTTCTGCAAGGATGGCTTCCTCCGCTCCCTCGTCCTCCAACGACGCTCCGGACCCCACCCCAACTAATTTACGACCCACAAGTAGGTTTTAATATTTTCCTCGTTTAAGGTGTTTCGGAGGCTTTCTCCACCTAGGCTTGGAAAGACCGGTTTCGAAACGAAACGATAAATCGGTGAAGCCCTGTTCCGCGCCGTTAAGCAAGGTGCGGAAAGTGCTCTACACAAAGAAACCATCTTCCTGGTGGGAGCGGGAGAGGTTGGACCGTGGCGAATGAAACGCTGGGAGGAAAAGCCCACCTCAGCGGCCAGCGCTGCCTTTATCTTACAGCCACACTGGAGGGATTTAGACAATAAACTGAACGCCCAGATGGCCAAAAAATCGGGATGTTGTAAGGGGTGTGGAGAAAATGAATCAGTTGAAGGGCGAAGTTACACCAGTGGCTTAAAGCGGGTGTCGTGTCCCCCCCCCTTACATTTTATAAATGCTAATGCTGCAGCTTCCTTTCAGCCTACGCTGAAGCCTGTAATCAAGCGAAATTTGGATGCTAATTGTAGCTTTTCAAAGCCTTGTATTCCTAATTGCTCTGAATTCGCCTTGAGTTATTGAGGTGTGAGTGGGAAGCAGAGGCTGCTGCAGGTGGATAGAGAATCAGTTTATAGCACTGCCAGGCAATTCAGACCGTCGCCTACCGAAAATAAATAAAAAAGAGGCTCGATGCTATAAAGCATCGGAGACAAAGAGCGGGCAACAGTAAGAAATGAAAGGCTGTCAGGCACAGCAAAGCGGGGAATAGCTTTTACCCTGAAAGGGCTACGAGGCACGAGCATCGGAGTCATTATTGTCATTATTCTCCAACTGGAAGGAACGGGGGAGGGGGCGAACGGCGGCACCGGGTCTTGTTCCAGGCGGGGGTGACAGACGCTGCCGCCTTCGGCTGAGGTGTCACACGCAGAAATCGAATTAACTGGCAACGCGGCTAAAACTGAGATAACCTCTGACAGCAGCAGCAGCAGCAGCACCCGGCCCTGCCCGCCCGGGGCTCCCCGCCCGCCCGCACGGGCAGCTCCCCCGCCCAGCGGGCTCCTCCGCCCGCCCGGCCGCGCCGGGGCGCTTCCCCCGCTTCTCCCTCCCCGGGGGCCCGGCCGCCGCCCTCCCCGCCCAGGCGAGCCGCCCCCGTCCCAGCCGCGCCGCCGCCTTCTCCCCTCACGCCCCAGCGCCGACTCGGCGCCGCGGCCCCGTCAGCGCCCCCCCCCGGTCGCCCCCTGGGGTGCGGCTGCCCGGGAGCGGCGGGCCCGGGGCCGGAGAGGCTCTGCCGCGCCCTGGGCCGAGGCCGGCGCCCTCTCCACCTCAGCCCCGGGCGTCGCTCCCCGCTTCCCCAGGGCTCAGCTGGGGCCAACCGGGGCGCGGCCGGGCCGCGGCTCCTGGGGGCTGGGAAGGAGCCCGTCCCCTCCGTCGGTGCGGTCGCGCCCCCGGCGCAGCCCCCGCTCGGGAGCCTCCCGGCGGCGTTTCTTCGGGCGTGCGGGCCCCGGGCCCGCCATCTAGTGGGCCGGGCCGGGCCGGGCCGGGCCGAGCCGGGGGCCCAGGGGTGTTCCGGGGCAGGGCCGGGAGCGTCCCTAGTGCGGCCGTCGGCGGCTCGTCAGTGCGGCCGAGGCTCGGCAATGCAAGTCCGATCATCTAGTCAACTACTATTTTTCACCCAATTAATTCCTGAACTCTTTTGTGACCCCATTTCACGCCACTTTATTTTAAGCTGCCACTTCCCTGGAGCCCCGCCAGTAAGTTATTAGATGTTCGGGTCCCGGGAGCCTTTCCCTCTCCTCTCGGCGGGCCAGCGTGTCACCTCGCTGCCACCCGAGGCTCAGCTGCCCCGCGCCCGGCACGCTCCGGCGCCGCCGGGCTCGGCAAGCTGCCGTCTCTCCCGGCGAGCGGACCGCGGGGGGCTGTGCAGGGGGCCGGGAGGGCGGCACGGCGGCCGGGCAGGCCCGCCGCCCCAGGGCAACGACTCTGTCCTCTCTTCCAGCGTACGACTCGTGGTGCGGCGTGGCTCACGGGTGCACCAGGAAGATCGGGCTCAAGATATGCGGTAAGTCCGCCCGTGTCTCGCCGTACGGCACCCCACACGCCCACGCTTGGCGACGCGCCCTGCCTCCGCCGGCGCCCGGGGCCGTCCCGCGGCGGGCCGCCACCGCCGCCGGGGGCCCCGCCGGCCCGTGGGCCCCGCCGGCCCCGGGCGACGGCCTCGGCGCCCCCTGCCGGCCGCACGGCGGCTCCGCTCCGCGGCCCCGGCCCGGGAGCTGACACCGGCCACCGGCCGCCGTGCGCCCCCCCGCCCCGTCCCCCGCCTTGGCTTCGCGTTGGCCGAGGCCTCGTCCGCCGCGGGAGGGACGGCCGCGGGCCCCGCCGCCCCTCCTGCGAGAAACGGCGGTGTGCGGGCGCCGGCCGCCCCCGGCGGGGGGAGCGCAGGACCCGCCGGGGAAGCCGGCGGCGAGGAGCGAACGGGGGGGTTTGGCCACCTCTCACCGTCTGAAATTTTTCAGCCTTATCTGACTAGAAAATACGGATCTCCTGGGGGAAAAAGATTAACGAGAGCCTTATTAAAGAGCAATTCGTCAGCTTGCTGTGCTGGTAAGATAGCGCTGGCAGCCAGTCAGCGCGCAGGCACATGAAATGCAGGAAGGGAAACAAATGCACAATCAGATCGCAACGTTATAGCAAGAGATTCATTTGCAGATAACAAGCTGTCTTCTCCAGATTTCTCAGTAGCGCCTTCGCTTTCGGAGACAAACAGTCAAATCTTCATTTTCTGATGGGGAGAATCGTTCGCCTTAGCCCGTGCCCTTATGAATAGAAATCAGTTCCCATTTTCCCCAGCTACCTCTTTTTTGGGGGATGGGGAATTATTTCGAGGGGGAAACGGGCCTTTTCTCAAAGCAAAGGTATATTTAAACCTCTTGCCCTACTTGCGCGAGTCGAAGCTCATTTGCTAAACGTTTTGTTAGCTGGAAGTTTGGACTGGAAAAGAATCGGGGAGTGAATGTTTAGCCCTGTGCCTATTCGAGATTTCATTGGTACCCGCAGGCGACATTAACGAGTAGTCGCTTAGTTCTATAAATAGCTCCTGATCTGGGTTTAATGGACCGTTTCCCTACCAGTCCCTTCAGTGGCTGGACCGATGGGCTTTTTCATCATCATTTTAATTTAGCCCGGCAAGCAGAACTGATAAAGTAACGCACCGTTAGGCTTGTTTCGTGTTGCTAGACTACCGGGGTTACAGAGGGACATCGCAGCTTCTCTCAATGAGATCAAATACACTGAAAATGAAATATCCCACCATTTTGGATTTGAGAAAGGCGAAAGAGAGGGTAGTAGAGGCTTTGTGAAGGGAGTTCAAAACAAGCAGGGCTGCTGTGTTTTTGGGGTCGGGTTTGGTGCTCCGCTTTCCTTTTTTGACTCTCTTCTGTTTTGCACAAAAAATATACCCCGAATAGTGACGGTGATTTGGAATAATCGCATTCGATCGCGACCATTGTTTTGGCTTGTGTGAGCCCTCCCACTTGAATCTAACACCTTCACAAAGACAGAGAGGGAAGGTTGCCTTTGGTATAGAGTGAAGTATTAAGGTTGCCAAGAATCCTAATTAAACATGCTAAACAAGTTGACGTTTGACTATTACAGATGATATCCCCTCGTCCTTACCTTTCACAAGACATCATTCCGGACCTTAAATATCGTGCAGTCACAAATCTATAGTAAACCAGGCGCCTCAGAATTGTTCTCTCTCTGTGTATCACACAGAAATCGATTATTTTTTAATGCAAACTTTAAATAAGGGTTGAGCTCAGAGAAAAGGCAGGTCTTGAACAATGAGTCGGTTCTTCCACCTGTGTTGTATATTGTGTGTTTGACATTTTCAGTAATTACGTATCCAAGACGTATGTCATTTCTTCTCAAACAACTGACCGATTTAAGGATTAGCTCCTTTCCTTTCTGCTTGAAAGCCACCGCCTTAAAAGCGCTCTGCCGCTGCCACACCCCCACGCTCTTCGTCTCTGCACACATCCACTTACAAAAAGAGAACATATTTTAAAGCGGTTTAATGAACTGTCACGGCGGGCAAAGCATAGGCAGATTTTCCCCTGTGTCTGGAGTTGCGTGCTACACCTTTCACTCCCACCTCGGCAATTACTATTGCTGCTGGGACCGATCCTGCTAACGTTTGCTTGGCATCGGTGGAAATACTCGACGGAGTAAAACTGCCCAGGTGCGTCTTCAGCTGGTTGGCCCCGGCCAGCTGATGATTCCCAGCCCGGCGAGCAACGCGGGAGAGTGGGATTTCAAAAGCAGCCACCTGAGTTAGCAACTCGGCTGGTCTCCGGAGTCAGTGGGATTTATGCTGCCAAGTCACGCAGGCGGCGCTGAACCCCTCCCCGGCCGCGGATCTCCCGCAGCCGCCACCGACGTGCATCGACCGGCGGCCACGGCGCGGGCCGGGACCCGGCGGGTCTGTCCCTGCCTCGGAAGCTGAGCTCCCCGCAGGGCGGCGAGGCCGAGGGTGTTCACACGCCTGCCTTGTGCGGGGCCTGATGTGAAATCACGCCGGATTTGTGGGCACGTCGGGGACCGAGGCGCTCCCTCGCCAGTCCGGTCTCGCTCGGTTTTAAAAACCCGCTCTCCTAAAGCGCATCGATGAAAACACCTCTCAGCGGAGCACCTGCGGCAGGTAGCGGCTGCTGCTGGGAAAGGCTGCGCTCTCCACTGCTACAGGAGAAGCAGCGCGGACGCTATTTCATACGCTGCTGCTTGCTGGATCTCTCCTACACCGACCTCGTTCCTCCCACAGGACACGGGCGACAGGCTTGCTGCAGTCACCCGCTTCCCCCGGGCGCCGAGGGAGCCCTCGAGGGCAAGCTGCCGCGCTGCCCTTCAGCCCGGGGCGCGGGTGGGCGCCGGGGGGCATCCCCCCCCTCCTGGGGGAGGAGCTCGGGGAACAAGAGGGTCTGGCGGCCCCAAAGCGGGGGGCTCCCCCGTGTCCCGGACCCTCCGGGACCGCGGGATTCTGCCGTGGGGGCGAACGACACGTTGTCTGCAGCCGAACGAGCTGATGCCGGGCGGCAGCAAGTTCCTCCCTTCAGGCTTCCCCCCCCCCTTTCGTCTCCGCCCTCGAGCCGCCCCACGCGCGGCCCCGCGGGCCCCACGCGGAGCACGCTGACGGGCCCCCTGCGAGGCCGCTCCGAGCCCCCCGCTGCCGCCGGCTGTGGGACGCGGTGAGGGGGCCGGGGAGCCTCCGCGGGCAAGAACCGCCGCGAAGTCGTTTGGACGCGGGTGAGCTCCGCGCCCCCGGCGCGCTGCCGCTGCCGCCGCCGCCTCCCTGGCGCGGCTCTGGTTAGGCCAGACCCTTCGGCGAAGCGCCGGCCTCTCTGAGCCCGATGCGGGCCGAACTGGCGGCAGCTGCCGCCTTTCTCGGTTACTGAAGCGCTGCCCCCTCCTCTCCCAGCGGAGCCGCCGAGGGACGCGTGTCCGCACGCCGAGAAGAGCGCCAGTTGTGCGGCGGGGAGCGCGGCTGTTCTTGCGGGCGTCCCTTCTCACGTAATTCTTTCCACTGAGCGTCACCACCGAGAGCCGAGAAGAAAGACAAGTGGAGAAATGAAGGAACGTGAAGCCGCAGGACCTGGGGAAAGAGGATCGGTCCGGAATTCAGTCTAGACTGCACCTGCTTCGGTATCAGCTGCTCCACCTAATGAGCAGGCGAGCAGCACTAGCTGTTGCAGGACCGATAAAAGCAGTAACAAAACTAGAAAAAGCCAAAGCAAACAGACAAACAAGTCATCGATCCTGGACAGCTACTCTTAACTTATGCACGAAGAGAGTTTCCCTTAAACGGTCTTTTTTTCTCGCGTAACTCGTATCCCTAAAAGCATCATAGAAAGCAACTAATTAGTAGAAGAGCAATATTTATTAAAAGGCAAAACGTCAAGTGTTCACTGGAAGGATGGGCTTGACAAACCTGCCTGCGAACAGCCCTCCTGCAGAGGCGTTCGGGTGCCCGACTGACGCAGAAGGGGCTGCCGGCGGGGGGCTCCGTTTTCGGCAGCTCTTACGGGACTCCCAGGCTGACAGCAGGGCCCGAGGCACCGGTACCGTGCCGGGAGCCACTCGCCCAGCGGCTCAGTGTCGCTCCCTTTTCTCCGCACGGCGATGCAGCCCCCGGGGGCCTGCCCGAGCTGCAGGGGGGCCGGGCGGGCCGGCGGTGGGCGCCCGGCGGGAGGAGCCCGCAGTCCCGGTTCGCCGTCGGGGCTCCGGGGGGCGGGGGCGCATGGCCGGGAAGCGGAGGGCGCTGGAGAGGAGCGGCGTCGGGGGACGTGGGTGCGCGAAGTTACGGCGCTGGTTTTCCTCCCTGCCAAGTCCTCCTCTCCGACGGATATCCACAGCCGCGACGAGCGTTGGTTTCAACTCCTGCTTGTTTTAAAAGAAAAGAAAGAAAAAAGGAGGCCGGCGCTGCTCCAGACATAGAGGCACGATCGCCGCAGCCTGGGAGGGCAAAATCCCGAAGAGCCCAACACTGTGCGTGTTTTAGCAGGCATGGGTTTAATGGATCGAATCCTGAAAATTAATTGTTCTTCCTGCCTTGCGAAAGCAGAGGGGTCCCGTTACTTGCCACGGGCCCTGCGTGGCGCCCACCACCATAATTCTTGGGGTGAGGGGGTATGTTGCTGCCGTTGCACCTAACCACGGCAGTTGCGATTGGGTCCTGGGCACCAGGGCTGCGTCTCCGGTGAGAGCGGAGCTCCTGGAGACCTCGGGGATGGTTAGTGTTAGTATCAAAGGCATCTTTTCATGTGGAAAATCCGCGTCTCCTGGACACGTGCTGGTACGTACTGGTAACAGGAAGGTGGGCTCGATGAGTGCTAGTGGTGTCCTTAGAGCTCTGGTGCTCTCAGGACGGCTGCTCCAGAATGGCTGCTCGTTCTCATGCCTTTTGTGCGTGACAGCACCACGAGGAGAACTGAAAGTGGCCCTGATTTTAATCATACATCATTGCCCCTGTCTGCTAGGTCCATAAACTTCGCCTGCAGGCTGAAATAGCATTGACTCATCCTGAACTCTCTTCCAGTGGCTGATTACTGAAGTGGAATCTGTCTGATCGACTTAATAAGAATTTACCACTGCACTAAATGACGAAAATTTGGTTTTTGCATGGCTGCGTTTTTGCAGTTGATGGCATTTTGAGCTTTCCCTCCTGGAGGCAAATAATCCCCATAAATACTCTTATTCCTGACCTCATTAGTCAGATCCAGGGCCAGCACTGCTTTGAACTGTTGTCTAGAGAGCTGCGTTAGATATTTCTAAACATGTTGGGAAGTGAGAAAACTCTGACCTGTGCACCTTGTAATAACAATGTAGGGTTCCTGCAAAGGACCAACAGCCTGGAAGACAAGGGCCGGATCGTCAGCTCCCTGAAGGAAAGGCAGTCCTCCAAGAGCCTGCTGGCATGCGAGAACAGCGAGAAGGAATCCAGGTTCCGGCGCACCGAGACAGACTTCTCCAATTTGTATGCCAGAGGTAAACGCTCTTTACAGCTTCTACTTGCTCTAGCTCAGGCATGGCCCTTAGTAGTCTGCCCTTGCCTTCCTTGGAAGTGCAGCCACGTTTAGACTGTGCTTTTGCTTGGTTGTTTTTGAAGGAAGCTCTGTGTGTGTGTGTTTGCTGAGAGCCGCACTGGCGATGCGTACAAGTTTCCTGAAATGCAGTTTTATGTACTTTGGGCTGATCCTCTGCAGCTCAACTCCAGCGATTCTTCCAGGGTCACTCCAGATCCAGCCTCTGGGTGGAGAGTAATTTTATATTTTATTTCCTCCTCTGTAAAATAGCAATGAAACGGTCTGTGATTGCTGGTTCGAGGCCATTGACGAAGAGGGTGGGGAAGGGAAATCACTCCTTTTGTGGGCCTGGGGGGAGGAAGCGAGTGCAGTAGAAGGGCAGGTGTGGGTTTGGGTTGCTCTTGGCCCCTGGGAGGTGAGTGCCCCACACTGCACAGCATTAGGGTCGCAGGGCATGCTTTTGGCCGGGGTGCCTTGCAGGTGCCCCCGCTGTTCCCGTGTGGGATCTGGGCTCACCCTTCCCCAGCAGGCAAGAAGGGCCAGGAGCCCTGGGGGCAGCAGCAGGTTTAATCTCCACCTCTGGCTCCCAAAGCAAGCACTGACAGCTGGTTTGTCCCGCAGATTTGCTGCCCGCCAAGAATGGCGAGGAGCAGACCATGCAGTTCCTGCTGGAGGTCGTGGACATCCTCCTCAACTACGTGAGGAAGACATTTGACAGATCCACCAAAGTGCTGGACTTCCACCACCCGCACCAGCTCCTGGAGGGCATGGAGGGCTTCAACCTGGAGCTCTCAGACAACCCCGAGTCCCTGGAGCAGATCCTGGTGGACTGCCGGGACACGCTGAAGTACGGAGTGAGGACAGGTAGGTTCTCGCACACTACTCTGGAGAGTCCCTCCTGGGGCTTTTCTCAGGCCCAAGGTAAAGGGAGTGGGCTTGAGCCCACGGAGGTAAGCCCACACCCTCTTCATGCCCTCGATTCTGCCTCCCTGGAGGCTCAGCTCCAGGGCTGTCTGCAGGCACTGGAAATGTCTCTGCTCAGAAACTTGAAGTTATTGATGCTCCATCCGTCCCCAGCAGGCAGGTCTCGGTGCTGTTTGCAGAGCCCAGAAACAAGTTTTTAAGACGTAATCTCTTTCACTTGATGAAATGCGAGCTGTCTGTATCTCCGGGGAGCAATATCATTAGGTAAATGAGGGCATAAATGACACTGAATTTGCAGTTTTTCTTCTTTATGTTCACCAGACGTTTAATGAAAAAGAGACTGAAATCCCAGGAATCATCAATAAAGGAACCCTGTGGATTTCAGCCCATTACCCAGGAGCCCCGCCTGTCCAGGTCGTTCTGAATCACACAGAAATGCCTGTTTATGATCACTTCTTTTACTGGGTGAGCTGTAGCCAGGCTCTAGAGCGAAGTCTGTGCTCTTCCGGGCTGTTTGGCCTGGAACGTTTTACACCTGTATCAGCAGAAAGCTGGGCTGGCAGGGAGCCCTGACTGCTGTATGTACCCAGGCAGGTCAGGAACTGGAGTGGTAACGGTGCAGGGACCGTGCGTCACCTCCGCAGTCCTGCTCCAGCGTTTCACTCAGGGCTGCTGAGCTCTGCCCGGCGAGCAGCCCTCGGGGCAGGGCAGGGCAGGGCAGGGCAGGGCAGGGAGCGGTGCTGCCACGGCGGGCGGCAGGCGGGAGCTGGCGGAGGGAGGCTTCTGTCCGAGCGAGGGCTCCTGAAGCACGGGGGGCTACTTCCTACGCTCTTTAGTTATGCAGCTGTGAAAAGCCAACGCAGTGCATTCAAGGAACAGAATCTTGACAACAAATGTGGCGGTTAGCTTCCCGTCTTTTCCCGTTTACGTGGTGGTTTGATTTATTCAGGAGTATCAGGGGCGTATTTTGATTTTGTGTCCTTAATCAAAGGGGAGCGTATCTCACTCCCAAACCCGTGGGTTGTTGAACAGGTGGCCAGCAGCAAAGCCAGACTCCCTGCGGTCTGTGTGCTTGCACCGTTATTCCGCTATCCATTGCGCCGGGATGTCGGGCAAGCTCTTCCCCTCCCCCCGCCCTCCCCTGGAGCTTTTGCGGGACCGGTAGGACCCGTCCCCGGGAGCTGAGGTGCGGGTATCCGCCCGGAGGCAAGCTCTGTTCAAAGCAGTACCTGGTGCAGCTTTGGAGAAGAGCTGCTCGGACCGTGCGACGACCCCAGGACACAGGCCCCGCCGTCCCAGGCCCCAAGGGCTCACGTTCTCTCTCCCTCTAAAGCCAGCGGGGCTGAATCTGCAGCCCAGCCTCAGGAGACCGCAGGCTCGCTGACAGCGTGGGGAGGTCAGCGGAATGTCCCTTAAAATAACTTCCCAAACCGCGTGCCATGGCAAGGGAGGGAAGTGCTGATGCGCAAAGCAAACAGCTAAGCCGTGGTGATGTTTCTGGGCTTTAGGCCGGAGCCGCTTGGCTCCCCGGGGCGGGAGCAGCCCGGTCGCTTCGCCTCCGCGTTCCCCGGTTTCCCCGGCAGCCTCCTCTTCAGGACGTGCCGAGACGTGGCAGCGCCGGCGGGCGCACGCCTCCGCGAGGTTCCCGCTGACATCGCTCGGAGCAGAACCGCATTTATTTCTTTATGTCAAGAGACGCTGATGTTCCCAGTGTTGAGCCGAATGCGACGTGACAGGGTCCCTCCGGGCGTCTCGGGCTGGGCTGTCCCCCGTGTGTTATCTGCGTGTCCTTTCCCAAGAGAGCAGAGATAAGGGCTAAATCGTGACACCTGCCGCCTCCTCTCAAAGTCCGTCATCATTTGTTAGGAATGCCATCACTTCACGCTGGAAAAGCGGGCCCCCAAGAGTCGGGCTTAGCGCTTACAAAAGTTGTTAAGGGGACTTCGGCTGAAATACGGGAATACGATCGGCGTGGGTCTGACAGCAAAGCCTTTGTCGATGAGGCGAATCCTAGCTTTTAAACCACGTGGGGACGACGCCCGTGCCCAGGGGCTCCTGGGGGGCTGCCGGCGCCCCGCCGCGCCGGGACGTTTCCCGCCGAGACCCCCCGGACGCCGCTCCCGCGGCCGAGCGGCTCAGCCCGCGACTGACTGGCTGCTCGCCCCCCCCGCCCCTGCAGCCTCGTTACAAGCGGATCAGCCTTCCCCTCTCTCTCCATTCAGGTGCAAACGCCCCCCCCCCCCGCAGGCTGTTACCGCCAGGTGTTCAGGTATTCCCGCTCCCCCTTTCCCCCCGCGTTCGCAGCGCGGCGGAGGTGGGGGGGGCGGCTCTGGAGACGGGCTACTCCGAGCCCTTGCACAGGTTCCGGAGGTGTTTTCCAGGCTCGGTCGGCTCTGGGGTTCTCTCCTGTAGTTTAAACGGTAATGATACGCCATACGGGAGTTCCCTCCAAAGCGGCTTTTCAAGTTCGTGACGGGGCGTCCGTGAATGTTGGTTAGCGGCCTCCCCACGAGGAGGACTCGCTTGGGAACCGCCTCCGCAAGTGTGTTACGAGCGCGGAACCGGCCCTCCTGTCAAGGGGGTTGGGCGGTTTAGAATTGAAACCGAGCGACACCGGTGGAGTTGTTCTAAGTTGCTCTCCATTCTCTTTCCAGGTCATCCTCGCTTTTTCAACCAGCTGTCCACAGGACTGGACATTATTGGTTTGGCTGGGGAGTGGCTGACATCAACCGCTAATACAAACATGTAAGCAGCGTCTTCTTGTCAGCGTCTGTGACTGGTGCTTACAGGGGCTGCCATCTATCATGGTAGACGTGTATTGTCACAGGCGTGTATAATTTTCTTCTTCAAATGACGATCGCTGCATCTTCAATAAAAGCGTCTTATATTTTTCTTAATGTGGCAGTAATACAGTGAAAACTGTTATATAAAGCTGAACGGTTTTACGTTTCTGATAAATAGAAATGCAAATATCCTAGAGCACATGGTAAGTAAAACATGATGATTCTGATATGATAACATGAAATTATTTTTCTTCTCTTGGACCAATCTTCTTTATCTCTTTCTGATTTTGTTTTTTAAGCTTTGTCCCTAGACTGAGTAATTCTGCAGCTATCCATATATTAACACTAATATACAAAATACATACAAATTTATTGTCTTTTTTTCCTGTTGACTTCAGAGGTAGTAGGCTTGGGGCACCACCTTCTCCTGTTCGTGTGCTGGTAAAGAAGTGGCTTCTGGATGGCTTCCAAATGATTAAAAATGTAACATTAAAAATTAATTTGATAATAATGGAGTTAGTCTAAGATTTATTAAAGTTGTGTGTAAATGAATAAATGGAAGTATAAAAAAAGTAAAATTTTACATCTAGAACATATCAGTGAGGAAACTTTTCCTAATTTTTCTTGACCTCAAAATTAATGAAAGCTAGATGTAAACGTAAGGTATTATGTTGAATACATGCAACAAAGAGGGTAATTAATGAAAAAAACCCCACCAAACCAAAAAACTTCTAGCCAGTTTTTATTTATATGTGGATTTGTATATGCTCAAAAATGCAATGGGAGACGAAATATTTGGCAGGTAACAGACTGCTCTGGTTTAGTCCTGTATTGGATGTGTTTTAACTCTAAAGCTACCTCTGTTTTGGGTAGTTTGCTGCTAATTGGCAGAACGCAGGAAATATATCTGCAGATTGGAAAATGAACAATATTTTCACTGGCCTATCCATGACTATATGGTTCATTAAGTATAGCTGATTACTAGCAGCTCTATGTGGATTATGAGCTGTGCTTGTTTTGTGATATTAGCAATAAAGAAAAATACATAAGGTGCTCCAGCCAAAATCAGCCAGCTCTTTGTAATAATCATCTTCTCAATTAATTCTCTGTTTGCTAAAAATTGGTGCAAGACATTCAGATTTAAAAGCTGATTGGGAAGAAGATCCAGCAACATATATTTTAATCATAAAACAAGTATTGCAAAGTGCTTTAAAGTGCTTTCTTTTTTTTATACCACAATTGAAACTGAAAACAAACCTGATTACATTTCTAAAAGAAAACTTTGCATAAATATTGTTCCTCTGTGACAAACACATACTTCAGAGACTGTCACTTTTTGCAAGCCCCTTTTCCTTTGACCAACTAAGTTATCCTAGCTTAGTTACCCTTTTGTAATCAGTGAAATTGCACAAATCTGATAGGACATAATAGAATTCAGCTCTGTGGCAGACTGTGATAGTATTATGAAATATTGCCATCATTATTAAGAACATCGCACTCATTCACTTCTGAAAGAGTAACTTTTTTTTTTTTTTAAATGAGGTTGCTTTTTCCTTTGGTTTTAAAAGTAAATTGTTAAATAGCTATTTCTATAAAGCTAGTTTCTGATCCATTTATGCTTTAAACAAGAACATATCTTGAAAATACTCTGCAAGCATGAAAATTGAGTATCTATTTGCTTGTATGAGGTTTAGCAAATTCAAAATAATGCATTGTTCTCTTTTTTTCAGCAAACCAAGGTCAACATGATATGCTTTCAAATAACACAATAATTGCAAGTAAGGTTAAAGCAAGATGTTTGTAAAATATCATTCAAAAGAACTGACAGAGAAGGTTATTAAAAATAGCCAAATTGTCTCTGTCAGCTCTAGGGAACATATTATTTGTTTTGAGCAGTGTTCCAGCACAGAAGAGCAGGTTCTGACCTTTACCTAGAAACTGTTCTAACCTATTTCAGCTGCACAAGCATGTAACACACAAGCTACAGTAACACTGGATTATGGTAGGGAATGTTTTCCATTTGCCATTTTTAGTTTTCTACCTATAAACAATACTTAAAATATTTGCAAACAATTAAAAAATGTGTTTTCTTTCACAAATGAGTTTTGAGTAATCAAAACACCTGTGCTCTCTTAACATTTTAAATTGTCATTAGGAAATACTACTTAAATGTCACTCTGAAGTTAACATACTAAATTAAACATAGTAAGCTTCCCACATTGACTTGGAAATAACGTATCAATGTGCTATTCATAGCTTAATCGCTAACCATAAGTCCTTCAGGGTGGAAATTTCAGAAGTTGCCGTTATTCACCCAGCTCTAGGGATCTGTACTACAGGGCATTCACTCACCATGCAGCAGCCAGCTGAGGTTAGAAAGCAATAATATTATCTGGAAGTTCTCTTTATGCCCACTGTTAGCCAAGACAAGAGAATAGTATTGGTATTTTGACTGTTATGCATTTATAGTTATGAAAATGTAACATAGAAAAATGGTGTAAAATGCTTTACGTTTATTCTCAGAATGTTTTTTATGTACTGGAGAACAGGTAGCTAGAATGATTTGGCCTTTAGGTGAGAGCAGAATTAAGGCAGCACTAGCCGCTACCAAAAACCTCATTCATTTATTCTGTTAGTAAAGAGCTGAGACTTGTGACTGTTTTAGCTAATTCATAGAAATACCTGTAAATACTGTAACTGTACGAAAAATCTAATTAGCATTTTTTGTCAGGAGATTGGTTCTAAAGCTGGACAGGTCCTTCTAAGCCAAACACATTTTCTGCGTTTAACTGAATTTTTCAAAATCATTTAAGTTTAAAACAAATAGGTTGGAGTGAACTTTAGCGAGATGCGATTTTTAAAATAATAGCCATCATCTAATATAGCTGCATTGGCCTTACACTTTATAATTGTCTGCAATCTTCTTTTATTTCTTTGTCAGTCTTTGGAGAGTCAGAAAATAATTACATAATGAAATAAGTATTTTACTTGGGTTTAAGTATATTCAAAATTCCCCTCGTGAACACTTGATATTTTATATACAGAAAACTTGCTTAACATTTTTTTTTTTTTTTTTTTTCGTATAAGCCTTTTAATCTTCTGGGAAGTATGTAGAGATTAGTGTCCAAGGTCTCAGGACAAAAATCAAGATGTGTTTAAACTGGTGGAAAAAAATCACATTGACTTAAATGGATTTTGTATTAGGCTACAGTGATCTTGTACACTGCCAAGTTCCTGTTGACTTCAGTTGGTTATTCTGCCTAAGTAAAGATTGGAATATATCCTAGACTTGTAGTGCTTAAAAACAAAACAAGAAACCCCCCCACTGTTAGCAGACACCAACTGATTTATTAATTTTGTGTCTCTGTAAATATTGGCAGCAGCCAAACTTCAGATCGGTGTTCAACTGTCTGTCTCTGACAGTTCTAGTCATAATAAAAGCAAAATAAGCAGTATTTTGGGTTCTGAAAATAGTAATTACAACAATTAAATTACAAATGCTGCTTAATCTTAAAGGAATGTTTTAAAAATAGTAGTGGTGGACTAAGGACACATAAGGATTGAAGAAAAAAATTAGTATTTTAACTAACTAGTGTAGCTGTAAATAAAAGCTTTTCAGACACACATTTGCTTCTTCATATCACATCATCTTAAAGTTTGCCATTCTCAAAATGTCATTTTGGTATTAGAGAGACAACACATGTTTTGGTGAAATTATTCAAGTGGAAGACATGAGTCAGACCAGAGTGTCAGGGTGTCATATTCTTATAGATTCCTTTGGAAATCACAGGTTGATTGTTTAGTTTCTCTCTGCCTCCATTTCCCTCCTCCTTTCTTACTTTTTTTTAGTTTTTTGGCATACCCAGCAAGCAGAGTTTGTTTACAGCAGTAGCAATTTATCCATGTACCTTAATCATCAAAAATGGTTGTATGGCTGTCACTTTCCATCCACATATCTGTCTGTGTCATCAGGGCATACCAGACTATGCAATGTTTTTTGCCCTCATGAAGTGGATACAATAGTTGACTGCTGACTTGTTTTTGGTAATTAGAAAATCATCATTTATAATTACTCTTGACAGTTATTGATCGCATGGTATTGTAGAAATAAGTTGTCCTTGGAGTTCATCAACAGAATAAATCCACATAATTAATTATATTTAGACTTTGAAGGCTTGGCTCAATACTTCTAATTATGGTTGTGTTTAGCTCAGTGAAGTTCACTGTTTTCATAAGGATTTGGCAATGTCTTACTCCACAAGTGTGGAACTGGCACTTTGGGAAACAAATGTTTTACAGTACAATCTTGTGCAGCAGTCGGCAGTGCTATGATGGTGAGCATTAGGTCTTATGTTGGTTATATAGAAAGTTGCAAAAGAGATAATACTGCAGTTTTTATTGACCAATATTTCCAGTATTGTGTTCCTGAGGATTATTGTTTGGGTAAAGGTTGCAATATCAGAACCTCAATTTATAGAAAAACTTTTAGGAATTTTAAGCATTTTCACAAAGAATCATAGACTGGGAATTTATTGTGTGTTTTTAGAATCTGTATTTTATTTTGTTTGGTGGGCTTTCTTGCTTTATCCGTGCAGGTTTACCTATGAAATTGCCCCTGTTTTTGTTCTCATGGAACAAATAACACTTCGAAAGATGAGAGAGATTATTGGATGGTCAAATAAAGATGGTGATGGAATATTCTCACCTGGTGAGTTTTTTCTTTCTGTTTTGGTGGTTTGACTAGAACTTCAAAAGTTAAAATATATATAAGCTGTGTCTGAATGTCCACGATATCTGCAACACAAAACAATGCATCAGATATTTAGAAGTAGGAATGCTTTGTTTAAACACAAAAGTTGGGGGAGGGGGATTTCTGGAGGTGCTGAGCAACCACAATTCCTGCTGACCAGTAGCCCTTGAGAATCATGTACTGACTTCTTTGGTAGTCAGTGAAGATTTGGGCTGACAGTCAGAAAAAGACACTGACTGCCTGTCACTTTCTGGGACATATTATCTGGGACTTAATCTGACTGGATTCACAAGTATGATTCCAGTATGAAGACCAAGACAAAGCGTCTTCCCATGAACGTGATATAAAGGCAGTCAGCGGTGACTGAAAAGACTGGTAAACCATGTGGAGGTCCTGGACCCACGTGTGGACAACGTGGGTGCCCAGCAGAAATCCAGATTTCTGCGTTTGGCATGGGGCGACACCATCCTGTTTCAGAGGATGAAGGACAATTCCACCTCCTTTTGGAACAGCCCACATAAAATCCAGGACTGCACACTTGCTTCGTCTCCAGTCTCATCTGCTAGAAGAATACAGATCTTTCTCAGTGTTCTTGTTGATGAAGAAATATTAGAGGAGGAAGTTATCCTAGATTTTATGGATGAGATTCATCTTACTAAATCTTGAGGCCTGCATTGTAGAACTGAGCTAATTGTCCTGGGCTCTTTTTAGCAGTAAACCAAGAGAAATAGGTGCTTTCCCTCAATTCACTTTCTTCAAAAGTGTCAAAATAGATTAGCTGAATCATAGCCAGCAAAGTTCCTCTTTCCCTTAACTGACTATGAGGAAGCTTAGAATAACTAGCTCGGCTGTAGAAATCTACCTTTAAGGCATCTACTTCTGTACCTACAGTGTGATGGGATAGATCCATCCAGTATGCGACATTTCTTCAGTGTCAGACCATTTGATAACTTCCTGTTTTTCTTGCTAACAAGAAGTTGTCATGAAAAAGCAGCACAGTGAAAGCTGAACTTTTAAGGAATGTGTTACAAAATGTTAGCAATTGAAAGAGATGATGGATAGGAAATTCTATCAGTATGACTTTCTAGAGGGTCTGTCCCTCTGCTGTTTAAACAGATGACCATGCATTTCTGAGATTTATTTTTCCATAGTTCACTGCCACTTCCACTGCATAATGCAAATGAGACTTGTATGTCTTTGGTCTAATATGCGTTTTTTCTCATTATCACTATTTTATTGTTCATTCACAGGAGGAGCCATCTCCAACATGTACAGCATAATGGCTGCACGCTACAAGTATTTCCCTGAAGTCAAAACCAAAGGCATGGCTGCAGTCCCTAAACTGATTCTCTTTACCTCGGAACATGTGAGCTTTTAATACACTGCTAATTCTTAATTTATTGATGTATGTTGTGAAGATGTTTCATCATTAAACAACCATTCCATTAAATGTGCCTATGTTTTGCTGCAGAGTCACTACTCAATAAAGAAAGCTGGAGCTGCACTTGGATTTGGAACAGACAATGTGATTTTGATAAAATGCAATGAAAGGTAGGATGAATGCTAAAGTTTTGATATATTAAATGTGTTCATCTGTTAAATTTGTTGTATTGTGCTTAAGGACTGGTTCAGTACAGTGTGTCAAGTTGCTAATGGCCTGTTGAGAAAATCCTATTAAATTATTTCAACTGTAGCTAGTATTTCCATATGCACTCTTAAATTTTCTTTGTCTTTCTGTTTCTACAATAATTACAGAGGCAAAATAATACCAGCTGATTTGGAGGCAAAAATTTTGGAAGCAAAACAAAAGGTTTGTGTTTTTAAAAATCAGTGCTTAAATGCTTGACTTAGTAAAATTACCTCTTCCTTTGAAGGCTGAGGGTTAACATTAAAAGAGAAGACTGTAATGATATAAATGTTATAATAATATTTTCAGCTGCTTAATTATACATTCATATATTGTTTAGGGAATTATCTATATGTCTTGCTAAGTTTTCCATTTACTGTTTAAAAACAAAGTATTTTTAACTCTTGAACCACATCTGTATTTTATGACTTTTAAAAATAACTTTCTGTTTGGAAATATATGGAAAAAAGTATGAAAACATGAAACTAAACCTACTTTTATCCAAACCTTAAAGTTTAGCCAAACCCGTCAAAAATTCTATTGAAGTCCTAAAAATTCCCATAGATTTCAAGTGTGAGACTGCAGGGTTAGTAAATATAGCCACTAAGTTTAATTTTTTTCAGGCTTTCATTGTTGTTTCTTGAATCAATGCAATGAAAAATCCATTAATTTTCTATAAACCCACTAAAGTTACAGCAATCAAGATTATTATTTTTTTACTTCTTTACATTTGAGCAGTCTATGAAATTGAAGTTCGCATTTATTTAATCTAAATCATAATTGACTCACTTTGATAGTTCCACATTTATTGCTTTTATTTTGGATTGCTTTGTTCTGCTTTGTTCTGTTTATTAGTAGATAAAGACTAAAAGAACAACTTCAAGCCTTCAAATCACAACTTACAAATCACATTAATTAATTTTCCTTTATGCTGCTGTAAAAGTCTCAACTTTACTTGACTATTGCTAGTCTTCTACTAGGATGTTTGAATCTCCTCACTGAGAGAGGTTAGACAAAATAATATTCTTTACCTTCTGACTAGTTAATTTTGTGAAGTTACAGTACAATAAAATCAGAGTTTGTTCCTACTATGTATACAATTTGTTAGTTTCTACTGTTGCTTATATGTACCTTTCACATGGAAAGAAAAACATTTTTAGGCTGGAAAATGGGATAGCAACATTTCTAAAATGATTTGCACGTATTTTTTTTTCTGAAAGAGGTTCAATTTTGTATTTAATACTTTTATTTGTATTGTAGGGATACAGTCCTCTTTTTGTAAATGCAACTGCAGGCACAACAGTATATGGAGCCTTTGATCCAATACAGGAGATTGCAGATATATGTGAAAAATACAACCTCTGGCTCCATGTAGATGTAAGTAACTAAATGAAGTGCTGTTTTTCAGGCAAAAGAGGATTAATTTTTTTAACACATTTTTGTCTTGAATTAAAATATTTATTACTAGATCCTAAGTAAATTAAAATATGTTAGGCTTTTCCAAAACAACGAGTCTTCTCTTTTTTCTGTCTCTTCCAGGCTGCCTGGGGAGGTGGACTTCTAATGTCCCGAAAGCATCGTCATAAATTGAATGGAATAGAAAGGTACTATACAGTGCTTACTTGTAATACTGTTATTAAAGTGCTTTCATAAGGTACATGACACTTCACAAATTAATGAAAAGATGAATTTGCTGCATTAAGGAGTTTAAACACTAAATTAAACAAAAGCAAGACATACAGGAAAGGTTCATACTAGGAAGATTGAAAGAATACTACAGAAGAAAACAGTGAAGCTGAGTGAAAGGTAAGTTTTCAGCAGATTTGAAGGAGGACAGGGGTATTGGCTGGCAAAAAGGAAGGGAGATTGTTCTATCCATAGCTTTGAAGGGATCATAAGTCTGAGAATGGGTGAAGGAGGATTTGAGGAAAAAACAAAGTCTGAGAGCTAGACAATCTCTGAAATGTAGGGCTTTGAGAATAGCGGTGAGAAATGAGGAATCCAGAGAAGGTGTTTGAGTATGAATACCTATGATGGGAAGCCATGACATGGTGGAAATTTGTAGAGACTCTCTCCTGAAAGATGTTTGCAGTTATTTCCAGAAAATAAAGAGTGTATGTTCTGCCTGAAAAGGAGTGTTCTATAAATGAAAGTTTATAAATATATTTATATGCTTGCTTTTGTATAGCTTATCTATACACACACACATAAATATATACGTGTATACAACAAAGAGAGGAACACATGGTAGAGACTGAATTGGCAGCAATTTTTAGGGGAAAATTTCAGTACCTATAAGGCTGGAAAAGACTATGATAGCACAGAGCTGGTACAATTCTACTGTGCCAGGCAGAAGTCTGAGGGAACTTACAGGGAGGCCAGAAAGAGTCACAGATACTCACCGTGTCTCAGGGCACAGGGACTTATGAGTTGGTGCCACGCGGCGATTACATGAAACAAGCAGGAAGCTCTTGTAGAGGCCAGAGTGAAGTCTGCAGAAAAGAGTGCATGTGTGCCCCCAAGCACATAACCCAGGTTACCAAGGTGCCCACTGAGACCAGAAGCCAGCCTTTATTAAATAATTAATTGAACCAAATTTGAAAAGGCAAAGCATTTGTGTT
The DNA here is from genome assembly GCF_947461875.1 of Haliaeetus albicilla. Classification (NCBI taxonomy): domain Eukaryota; kingdom Metazoa; phylum Chordata; class Aves; order Accipitriformes; family Accipitridae; genus Haliaeetus; species Haliaeetus albicilla. The sequence continues at coordinate 23,503,163 of NC_091486.1, forward strand.
GAAAGTGATAGCAGAGTAAGAGTGTGTCTCTCCCCCTAGCCCTTACAATTCAGACTTAGGAGGAGTCCTGTGTGTAGTCTTTGGCACAGTTGTTCCCATATCCAGTGATGACAAGGCTGTAGTCTGTAGAAGATGCTATGTTTATATCCCCATGGGCGTGTTTGTCTCTGGATTTCCTCTGAAACTGCTCTACCACAAAAGGCTGCCTGTCTGAATAAAAATCAGAAAAGCGATGAAGAACCAGAAACATGTTTCCCATCCTTGCAGATACCAGCTTCCAGGGAAGCAAAACAGATTTGAAACAAGCTCTACCCATGTACTCTCAAATTAGCACCAAATTGCTTCCTTGAGTCAACGGTGCTGAATGTGGGCACTGTGTAAAGGCATAAAATGAGAGCATTGAGTAAAGCTCTTCCTTAGGGGGGAAAAAAAACTTTCCTAGTGGTGGGCATCTCATACAGTAAGTGAAGAGCAGGTACAACATAAAAAATAATGTACAGAAGAACTGGTAGAAAAACCATGTGGACCCTTCTGTCGCAGGGACAGCCGTGTCTGGTGGGGGAGGAGTGCTCTGAAGTAGCAGAATCGTATCAGCCCCTGCCCAGTCCAATTTGCTAGTCACTCATGTTATGGCAACACGTCTAATATGAGGTCAGCATTGTAAAGTGGTTTCCTTAAGCTACACAGGTTTGGTCACAGTAGTTTGCACACCTCTTTTGACCTGAGGTCAAGCCAGAGGTGCTAATTAAGACCGTAATCTTAAGCAAATACATAAAGCTGCAGGCCACAAAGCGTGATATTATTTCTTTTCTGGTCAGCTGTACAGATCTGCAGATGTGGGATGGGGCCCACGTGTGCTGTGTAGTTGCCCGTCACGGGCCCCAGCTGGGGTCTGTTGTTAACACTCAGGCCAGACTTGGCCTGCCTGGAGACATGAGTGTGTAAGGACTGGCACGCTGCCGTGGTACGGAGCTGGGATTGCCTGTGTGGGATAGCCTCTGGCTGTGCAGGGTAGAGGGTGACATCTTCGTGTTAAAATAAACCTAATGCTCCATGTGAAAATGACTTGAAATTGTCTTTGTTTGGAACCCTGAAAATTAAATAAATGAGCTCAACTGAAACCACAGCACTCTCAAAAGGAAATGAGCTGTTATATAAATTCCTGTTTCTTGACTAGTCCATCTGAAATATTAGTGAAGTTTTTTTAAAAGGTAATTGCCTCCGAAGTCTGAGCTATATACCTGCAGGTTTGCATTGCCTAAGCAGGAGATTTTAGAAGGGTGGTGAGCTCCCCAGTTAGAGCACAGACTGTGCTGTTCTTCTGGCTGAGGGGTGCTGCGGTCTAACTTAGTGCAGACAGAGGTTGGAATCATATCTGGAATCTTTATGGAATTAGTGGTCCTCAGACTGGCATGAAGGAGTCATTGTGTTGCTCAAAACAGAGGAACTGTGCTTGTGTCTGTGTCCTCTGAGAGCAGGCTGTAGGAGAGAAGGAAAACCTTTGCATTTTCTTTCAATGACATTGTAAGAACACATGCATAGTCTGTGAAATATGATTATACACTTTCCTTCTCTGGAACACACAGTGAATCAAGGGGACATTTGTTAATTAATTACTTAGGGTAAAGAGGTCAATGGATGTGCGATGTTGGCACATTTATTTTGGCGTCATCATTAAACTGTCTAGGATAGTATGTTAATAATACAGAACAGCTCATCTGTTTGGCTAGTAAATTAGGTGATCTTGTGCATCCACCCGTGTTTACACGTAAAAAGTTTTAAGCTTTACATACAGAATGGTAGGATTGTGACGTAGTTTTATAGCTTTTAACAGTCCATGGGTTTGACAAGCTAGTACAGAAAAGGTCTGTTGTGGCTCTAACTGGAAAAGCAGGTAAGTACGAGGAGTGTCTTTTCCTTTGCTTTCAACTTCTGCAGCAGCTGCTCGGTAAAGAACTGTATTGTCCCAGAATTCATGTTATTCCCTTAATTCTCTGACACCCCCCTCTCCCAATCAGTACCTTGAATTGATATAACCTGTCAAACTGTTTTTGTTAGTTTTATTAGTGCTATTTCTAGAAGTGGAGTCTTCTGGGGATGAAGTTACTGTATCAGCTAATCAGCATAGTCTGACACTAATTAGCTGGTATTAGTAATAATATAAACGAATCAGAAGTCTGACATTGCAATGTTAACGCATGAAAAATTCCTTTCCTGGACAGTATAGCTGGGAAAGATGACACTTGAGACAGTAATAATCTCCATAGTGAAATCATCATGGTCAAAACTCCATACAGTTCTATCTGAAAGCAGAAAACAAAGGTGACTGCTTTAGGTTAAATTTCTGTTTTCCAAACCTATCTGAATGTGTAATTTTTTTGCAGAGCCAACTCAGTCACTTGGAATCCACATAAGATGATGGGAGTGTTGTTACAATGTTCTGCCATTCTTGTCCGGGAGAAGGTCTGCCTTATATTTAATAATAAAGCAGTTAAAAAAAAAAAAAAAAAAGCAAGCAAACATCAAGCCCTAGTTTTTAAGAGGGTAGTGCAAAATCAATTTAATTTCAAAACTTCTTTTGGAAGGAATAATTGTGTGGATTTACATTGTCTTTAGGAAGTTGTTTTTTATCTTTTCTGTTTTGGGGGGGGTTGGGGGTTTTTTTTGTTTGTTAAAGATGCAGACAATATGGGTTAGATCTTTAGTTGTTGAATCTTTGCATATTCTAATAACAACACTAGAGCCATGCTAATATTTCATCTGAGCATCTGCCCCATTGTTTCTGTGATATACTGAACATACACTCTTGGTCTTAGTAATTTGTCACAGTCTAAACTGCTTAAATAAAAAGCAACTTTTTTACATTGCATAGTTGTTTAAAAGTTTCTCAGTTCTGTTGAAAAGAAAACATGCTGCTTTTATTATGACTCCATGTATATTTTTAGGGGTTTCTTCTAGATACTTCATTGTCATCAATGAAAGTAAGACCAGTGTCTTAATTCTTTTAAGCAATATGTATTTTCCTTAGATGACAAAAAAGTCCTATCATCTGTGGATAGGACTAATTTTGTTGTCTACTAATTTCTGGCATGTCAATTGCTGCTAGAAGAGGTTAGTTGAAGAAGTGGTCCCTGTGCATAGAACTGGGATGAAGGAGTTGTGGGTTCCAGCCCTAGGTCTGTCATTGCTCTTCCAGGTGACCCATCTCTAAACTGAGGACTGCAGCATTTATTTCCTTTTATAAAACAGTTTGACATCCATTGGAGGGAAGCACTAGCCATTATTTAGTGGCATGCATGCTTATCATGCTAACTATTGCAGGATTTTGGCAACATTTTTTATTCTCTATATGAGAATTTTGATAGGTGGTTTTGTATTTATCAGATACACCAGTGTCTTCAAGCTCCTTCAAAGAACCACTAATAAACTCTAAAGGAGGCACAGACCGTTTTAGAAATGTCACATGTTCAAGAATTCTGTGTAACATACAGGAATGTGCTCCCCTCTGTGTTTCCTTCAGAGATATTTACCAGGAATCCATAGGTTTCTGTTGGTCTGAGGACCATATTTATTTGTAAGCAAAAAATGTCTGGTTTAGGTTATTTGTACTTATATTTATCACTAATGTTAAGTGTCATAAAGCTGGACAATATATAAAGTTAAAGCCTTCAATTACTTTTTTTTTCTTCTTCATTTTCTGTAGCTATCTGCTGCACTGAGAGACCACAGCTTTATTCTAGTGCGTAATTTAACACATCAAAAATTTAAGTCCTAAGAACATAGCCTTAAAAGTGAAGTGGACAAAGTTAGTATCAAAAACTAAGAATCCAAATTAAGCTGAGAATGTTTTTTTAGGTGTGGGTGTGTGGGTGTGTAAAACCATATGGCTACTCAGGGACTTCTAAGAGAACCACCTTAGGTTATGAAATTATTTTTGTGGCTCAGGTTTACAAAACAAGGTCAGTATTTTATAATTTGGCCCATTAAAGAACAGTTCTTCTGTATATATTTGAAATAATTTTTTTTAATATATTATCAATGCATACAGTTTCATATGCACATATGCCATATAAGTACATGTTTTTCACTACAGGGTATACTTCAAGGCTGCAATCAAATGTGTGCAGGCTATCTCTTCCAGCAAGACAAACAATATGATGTATCCTATGACACTGGAGATAAGGCAATACAATGTGGTCGACATGTGGACATTTTCAAATTCTGGTTGATGTGGAAGGCAAAGGTAAATAATAAAAGTTCAGCTCAAAAATCAGAAATTTATATATTTAATTTTAAGTCTCATGTAACGGAACACTTTTTTAAACATAAATATTTGTATAATTACAATCTCTAAACACACAGGTATCTGAGTATCAAGTCAGAAAAGAGCCATGTGAATTGTAGAACAATGTTAGCCATCAATAAATTCAGCTGGAAATTAGAAGAAAGGTTTAAGTCACTAGATGAGTCCTGTGGTAAAACCAGTGAGACCAAAATGGTCTTTTTTTGTGATTTTATACACTTCCATATGTATTTTATGACAGATCACTTGCAGTAGCAGCAGAGTAGACTTGATGACTTACAAGGGTCCTTTGAGCATCATGTTTCAATGCATAGATTTTATAAGCAACTTCGAAAACAAAGCCTTTTACTTAAGAAGCTTTGCCCAACTGATGATTTAACAGTTGATTCCCTGGTACTACTGTGGTATACTTGGATGGCTGAATTTAAGCATGGGCTTATGTACAGGCTTACATGCTCACAAGATGAGAGTCCATGTAGTCAAGAAAACACACTTCATTTTTATTTCTTTATCTGCAGACATCATATGACTATTCTTCTTGTTCTTCTGCTGACAAAATGGGAATTAAGTTGGTTAACCTGTTCACAGTCTAATCTTTTTTTATAAAACTGAGATTAATTCTAACAGCAAAATGTACAATCATAAAACAGTTTTCACTTTGGGTGAGAGCTAGACAGCAATAGTAAATAACCTGTGATGATAAAATGTTTTTGTGCATATTTCCTCAATATTGAAGACTGAGGGAAGAAAGTAACGGAACTTTAGATATACAGTTGCTGTTAAACACATTGTAGAATTGCCATTGTTTATTTTTAAAAGTACTTCAGAAAAAGAAATGCAACACTTCAACACAAAATACTTATAACAATTACTTTAGTAATCAGCATAGATTTGATTACTAGGCTAAGTACATTTCAGTTCTTCCTCCAAAATAAATCATTTTGGTGCTGTAATCCAGTAACGTGAAACTGCTTATGACACATTAGAATCGGACTGTGGCTAGCAACTTTGAAGCGTGTTGTTTATGGTTCTAATTACCAAGTGCTGACTACAGACACCATCAAAGCATGAACTGAACATTTTTCTAAATACCAGCTGAACACATATTGTTAAAACTAGCATGCTGATTCTACCTCTGCTGTTATATTCACCTGTTAAACTGACCTCACTAAAGAAGTAGAGCACTTCACAATAAAGAAAAATACAGTGGAAACCATGATGGATATGGGTCATATTTAAAATTCAGAAGTAGGATTTTTGTGGATGTGATTCTTTAAAAATAATATAGATTAAAATTGCTAAGTTGATCTGTATATCTGGAATTTAAATTTCTCTAGACACTCGTTACTTTGGATTTCTGTTTGGTCTTGAGACAGATTCAGATTTCTTGGGCTCGAGTTCTCTGAGATATTAGATAGAATCTGTTTCTAGCAGATTGTGTGATTATATTACAAAGATGTTAAGAAAACAAAATATTACGAGCTATGGACATTTTTCCTTCAGCATTAGCCACCATGACTGATCATACTCTTGTCCTCACAGTAGAAATACACCACCTAGGTCCAGAAGCATTCTTGTGACTTTACCTTCAGTCATTTTATTCAGTACAAAAAACTTACCCCAAATATGCAATAATTTAAGAGTGTACTTGTCTGTCATCTTCATTCATGTACAAAGTGTGGGTTTTTTTTCTTAAAGTACAACTTTTTGGTTTTTCTTATTTATTATCAACATTGATCTACTTTTTCTGGGATTATGATCTTTCAAAACAAATCAGATATGACAAAAGATCAGTGGGTGGGCAAATGACTTTTAGCAAACACTGCAAGCTTTTACTTGCTGACTTTTTTAAATGCAAATTTCTAGCAAACTGTTCAGAGGAAATAAATTACTTCCCAACTCCTTACCCCTCACCCTTACCAACTGAGTTTCCATTCCATGTTCCTAGTCTTTCAGCAATAGCTGGGAAGCCAAGACGTAATATTCATAATATTTTTGGAAACTGAAAAAAAAGGAGCTGAAAATAATCTATTAAAAATATAAAAATCCCTTGTTATTTTCATAATAAATTCTCTTAAAATGAGACCAAAACCAAACAGTGATTACAGTTCGCCACATTTAGCCACTTTTGTAGTGTTGATTATCTTTACTTTTAAATTACAAGAAGTAATACTGCTAAATGTTTTCTGACTGAAAACATTTAAGGGTGAAGCCTATCTGAAAAGGTGATGGCATTGGAGGAGGGAAAAATGACCATACAATTAATACTTTCTTTTTAAAACAGGGTACAGTAGGATTTGAAAATCAGATCAACAAATGCCTGGAGCTGGCAGAATATCTCTACACTAAAATCAAAAACAGAGAAGAATTTGAGATGGTTTTTGAAGGGGAGGTAAGTTTTCTTTCATGTAACCTGTGTGTAGGAGCCAAATCTGTATGGAATTTTGAAAACAGTCTTCATACTTCTTACAGTTCTGCAAGCCAGCTATGCAAAACTGCTCTTATTTTCTAGAGAACTACATGACTATTGGCATCTGGGCAGTTTTTTGGCCAATACCCATGTGGTTTTGTACCATAAATGTCTGATTTGTCTCCTCTTTCTCTTCTGCAGAGGACTTCTCAGTTTAGGGCATGAAGACAACATTAATACAAGCTACTCATGCTGAGATTCCACTTTATAACATACGTAACTGAGCATCTGCTATTTTTGCTGTATGTTCTGTTGCTAGTGCCACTGCATAAGCTCTTGGTTGATAAAATAACAAATATACTTTGTATCTCCATTTACTGCGAAAAGGAAAATTTGGCTGCGCTTGCTGCAATCCTGGAAAACAGTTCCTTGTAAAACTGCGTGTAGGTGAAAAAGCATCTGCACTTCATTAGCACCCTAAAACATTGTAAATAGGACAATGTATAGAGAATCTAAACCAGCAGGTGCAACCAGCAGTACTGTAATCCGTTTATTTTGGTTTAACATGCAGAACTAGGAAAGTTAATACTATATTTTGTCTTTCATGTCTATGTTAAAATATGCTACTGATTAGCCTTTAGTGTGTGAGTGATCTGTATTATTTTGTTTACTGATGTATGTGTTTGGTTCTTTTTGCAGCCAGAGCATACAAATGTATGTTTTTGGTATATTCCGCCAAGTCTCAGGGGCATGCCAGACTGTGATGAGAGAAGAGAAAAGTTACACAGGGTATGTGGTTTTTGTTAAATGCTAAAATATAGTCTACTCTTTCAACACAAAGTATTCTGTTTATTAAAAATAACATATCTGTGTGTTGACACATGTTCCAAATTCTGGGACATCAGTTCTCCAATTGCTTGTTATGACCTTGATATTTGTTCACCTTTGTCTCCTATTTATACTGAGGTTGAAGTCGTGTTTCCCCTGTAGAACTAGATACAGGACATACTCAGTTATTCTTTGTTTTGTATCGCTTCTGTGCTCCCAAAAGTGTTATGAATCTTTAAAAAGTAGCTAGGCATAAAGATGTCCCAGTCCTGTTTGAGTAGGACAGCATATCAGCAAGAGAAATGAAAAGGTAATTACTTGAAAATGCTGGGACAGGTAAAGGAAATGGAAACCTGTAAGTCCTTGTCACGTCTTTATTTTGATTTTAAATGTGCTTGGTTAGCCATGCATTAACACATTTCAGTGAAAATGAATACCCTTTGGAGGACTTTGGGATAAATTTATTTGAAGAAATGATAGAGGGAAGAGAAGGCATCGTAGAGGCACCACCGAGAAAAGTATTGGGTTACTTAGGACTTGAGGGAAGTGAAATACATTAGTTTTGTAGGTAGACAGAATTGGAATGAAATAGATTCAGGGGACAAAAGAATGATTTTATAGTTGTCAAAATGAATTGCTTTTTTTTTTTTTTTTTTTTTTTTGGGAAGGGAGAGGAATGGGCAAACTTGGGAGGTTTTGTAGCGGATTTTATGTCTGCATCACACTGGGGAAAGAGAACAGAAGAGAATAGAAATTCCTGGGTCAACCAAGTGACATGTTAGATAAAGAAATTGCCAGAAAAGAGAGAAAAGAGGAAGATAGATAAGACTGGAAAGAAGGATGAAGTGTTTGACTTGTCACTGTTAAATGTTAGAGGACATTATAAAGCATCCTGCAAAACAGTAGAAGAGCCAGTCATCTGACCTTGGCTGGCAGAGAGCAGAGCAGGAGAAAGATAGTCTGGATGGAAAAACTGGGCTCAGTCAATACCAAATATTAAGATTGTCAGAACATTATTCCTTGTAAATTAAAGTGAGGAAGTGAGATTGCAGTAAATGCACAGTACTGCAAAACTACTGGAAGGTTTCCACGGCTTATGGTAACAGAAAATACTGTTTATGACATAGATCTTGTTGAAAAATTTCCATTGTTGTTGTTCTCCCCACCTCCACGCCTAGAAAATGACTTTGATAATACATAATACTCTCACGGAAAACATCCGTTACCCTCAGAAAGGTGGTTCTGGAGTAGGTTTTCATAAAAAGAAAACATTTCTTCATGACAAAGTCTTCAGCACAAAGAAATGACATGTACACTTAATACATTTAATATATAGAATTATTATGTAGTGAATACTCTAGGATGCTCTTAGTCTATTAATCAAAAAGATAGATAGTGTTGTCAATTTTCCTTTAAATAGTCAGTCCTACATACTTTGTTTTTCAAGCTTTTTCTCTTACAGATCTTTTTATAAAAACTAGTGCCTTTCTGATCTGTCCATTTATTTTTTCCAAATTAAGAAATGTTGTGACAGACAAAGAAAGGACAAATTTTTTTAATTACTCTTCTCTCTCTTTTTTTTTTTTTTTTTTTTTTTTTAAAATGATAAAGGTGGCACCGAAAATCAAAGCACTGATGATGGAGTCAGGTACTACCATGGTTGGATATCAGCCTCAGGGCGATAAAGTCAACTTCTTCCGAATGGTCATCTCAAACCCAGCAGCAACTAAGTCTGACATTGACTTCCTCATTGAGGAAATAGAAAGATTGGGGCAGGAGCTGTAGTACAGTGGTTGAATTATTTATTTCTCCAAGTCACTGTTTTCCAGCACTGGCTATTTTTTTAACCCAGTTCTGTAGAACATGTTTTAAGGAAATTCTCTAAGTTCTGATCTCCTAAGACATTCTTAAACAAAACGACTATAGGCTACTGAAACATATATGTATTGGTAGATCATATTACTGAGGGAAAATGTATTATCTTGAAGTTGAAGTACTATTGACTCTTACATTGGTCTTGTTTATTGTAGTCAGCAGGAAATTAATAAGTACTAAAATAGCAAATTAAGAACTCTGCACAGTATATATGTACAGTATAAATAAATATATATAATTATATATATATATACATACATATATATATAAAAAGTGGTTATAAACTTAGATCTAAGCCACAGCATGTTTTCCACTTTAAGAGAATTAACTTTTCCTTCAACAACTAACGATGTGGATAATGTGCTACAAATTTTTCTGCCAGATAAAAATAGACATATAGAAACATTTCTAAAATGTAGATTCTTAGGAGCTAAAGAAAATGTATAACAGTATTAAATCTTATTGTTGGTGCTTCTCTCACGTACAAAACAGCAATCTCTAACAGCACCTTTGAGTAAAATAGTTGTATTTCCCCTTTAGTGTCACATCAGGGGATAATAGTAGCAGAGTCATTGTAACAAGTATATTATGGCTGTATTTTTAGAGGTTAATTTGTGTAGATTGTGTATATTATTGTTAAATGACTTTGTGTAAAAGGATTTAAATGTAATAGTTTTACAGCAAGATAACTGTTGAATTGTAGGTATATGAAATATTTGCTTATTTATATGCAGAGATTTACCATGCTGAAGAGTTGTCTTGTATTTTCTTCCATTTGTAATGTATCCTATTTATATATTATTGAAGTTCTAAATAATGTTTATGGTATTTTAGTGTCTTTGTGAGCCAAAGAAAAAAATACAAAAATATTAGTTGACACTTTGATTTAAATCCTAGTGCCCTTAAAATTATAACTTACAGATAATTTTACTGAATATAAGGAATTCTAACATTGTGTATAGACTGTCAAATGATGAGATCCCTTTAATCTATTAGAATTTTCAGTTTTATTTATTGTAATGTCAGACTGTCTGTTCAGTGTTCTGAATGCTTTTCTAGTGCATATTGGTTGCTAACCAAGGCCCCTGTTTTTGAGTTGTATTTCAGGACTAATCTCTATGACCATTTTAACTAAATTCTGTGGGAGTTTTAACCAGCACCATTCTTTTAGTGATATGGAATTCAATATGTGTTTGGAGCTTATAAAATAAATAAAAACAAAAGTAATCTCAGAATCTTTAAATACAGCTGGCATGTCACAACAATTTCAACTGGCTAGACTTTTCAAAGTATAGACACCAGAGTCATCTGCAGCTTGTTCAGTTTTAATCATTAGATAATCAATACTACCGAGTGGAAAACTCCATACTGGAAGCAGAGTAGTGGAACAAAATGAAGATTCAATAATCTACTGAGTTACTGTCATGGTGATAAAAGGAATATGCTAATTTCAAATCTTTTTATACATGATTCTATGGCTATCTTCTATGCAAGTCAGTAATTAATTGGTTTTTCTTTTCTTTTTTTTTTCCCAAATCAATAAGAAAATTAAATTATTTTAGAAACATTCAGTGAAATGCGGTCATGCTATGCAGTTTTTGCAGCCTCTCTGAACCCCTTCAGTCCTGTGGAAGGACAGCTACACCAGGAGAGATTACCATCCTGCAGGTCCCACTGGTTGTCTTCTGAGGACGCTGTCTCACATCTTTGGCTGGGTCAGAGCAGGGAGAAGGAAGCAGCTGTCATGGTAAATGCTGTATCATATAGCACAGCCTTTCCAGCTTTTCATAGGACTATTGCTTATCACTCTTCCATAACCTTCTGTAAAACCTTCTATTGAAATTATTTGAGTTGAATCTAAAAATTATTATAAATTTGTCAGTCTTCTAGATTTGAGTATGACTTTCAAAATATCATCTAACTTGTTACTTTTATGCCATGAAACCCCCCAGTAATCTCATCAGTACAATATTTTTTTCATTAGGTTATTTTTCTCAAGACACCGTAGTTGGTCTCTTGCCTTCTTGATCTTAAACCTCAGTCCTCCTTAATTATAACCCTGATATCTTACCATGTCTTCAGTACTTAACATTTCTTGATGTAAATATCCATGCTGTATGACCTGAGGCCTGCAATTCAGAAGTAGTCAGTGTGAACATTGACTTCATTACCAACTTCCATAATATTAAATGCCGTTCTTTATAGATAGCAGCTACTCATCAAAACTAGAGGGCCTCTCATTGACAGCTGGCTTTAGAGTACAGAAATAAGTTTGTTTTGAAGTAGTAGAACATTTTAATTTACAGGCTTCTGGCTGAAATCTGGTCTCTGTCACAGTTTTACTTTATTCAAAGGGCAGCTAGAGAAGATTGAAAGATTTCCCTCAGTCCTCCTCGTTTATGAGAAACAATACGAACTAGTATAATCAATACAAATATGTATAACTGCTGACCTAGCTTCACTAGGGGATTTTATGTCTTCCACACAAGCAGCACCATGGCCCTTGTGATTTCTTCAACCAGTTCTTAGGTGGGAATTTCTGACTTTCTCCATCTCCCCAGTCAAGATATTTCAGCAATACTGTTACTAAGGTTCCCAACTTACCCTTAATCCTCTAACCTTAATATTTTAACCTCGTGGACCTTGTATCCAGATCACCATCTCAATATTGTAATGATAATTATTGTATTTGAAATGTTGTATTTCCTCAGAGCATACATACTAGGTAAAGAGAATCATCCTCATGTAACTGATCATGAAACTATAGGAAAGACCATAATGTGGCTTACTGGCATTCATACAGCAAGACTTGGACAGTCCTGTGATACAGTCAGAAATAGATCTAGACCTCTTCAGCACATATACAATGTTTTGCTTACTAAAATTTCTGCTTCCTCATTTAATAGAGTATCTTGTATTTGGGAGGTCAAAAGCATCAGAGGTTCTACCTATTGCCCTTGACAGTTTGCAGCTAGGTGGGAATAATGGAGCTTCTCCTGCCTGTTTCAGAAGTGAGACCAGTAACACAGAGGTATTTTCTCTGTGTTTAGATTTATCTTCCTACCCTCTGCATTTTATCTTGCCTTTCTGCAGTGCTGTGTCTTGACACAGATGATACAGTTAGATTTTTGCAAAGCTTTTAGTTCTAATATCAGACTCTGGAGTGTTTCCCTATTAGATGTACCTGCTTCCACAGGCACAGGGCTCATATTAATTTCCGACTTGGTTAGCTAATTTTAACAGAGCAGTTACGGTCATCAGTGAGAAAACTCATCTGTGTTTTCTTCTCAGTAGGTAATTTTCATCTGAGTAATATGTTACAGCTTCTCAGACAAAAGCTTACCTGGAATTTTCCTGCTTTTTAATCCATACACTATTAACTGTGAGAGATCAGGAAGTATGGATATACAGAAGTGTTGGCTAATTCAAAGCATTGCAATTCCAGGTGAGTAACTTTGTTTTTCTGAGGCTTAAAATATACTCCAAGGTAGCAATTTTGCCTTTAAAATCACACGGACAATCACTGTAATTTTGTGTGGGTGAATTCAGATCATATAAACAATAGGCAAGATCTTAGCTGAACATGTAGCTGCAGTGCTTATTAACTGATGTAATTTATTTGGAAAAGATTGACCATTGGATAAAAATCAACAGCAGCTGTTGATTTTGAATGAGAAAAATTCTGATTGTATTATTAAAGGTAATTTTTAGTGAAGATAGTTAGATTATACCATTCATGGCAGACAGATGGAACCATGGGCCTTGGGAATAACCCAGGATTTTAAAATTATCATTGACTTAGTTTACAATCTGTTTTTTGAATGGTGACAAATATGAAGAGATTTTTTAAAGAGAATCTCTGTTTTATGGTTTAAGAAATGTCGAAGTTATAAAGAAGATATGCAATGCAGTTTAAATTTTTCAATAAAAGTTGATCTTAAAACTGTCTAATTTGTCTCATACCATTTTTGTGAGTTCCTTTGTTTCCTTAAGAATATGAGACAAAAGCCATACAACATTATCCCTCACATTAAAAACAGTAAGGCAAATGCTAAGCCTACTCTTTAGTTTTAATTGTGAATTGAATGTGAGCTTGTACCAACACAGACTGAGGAAGAACCGCAAACTCTAGACCTTGATCAGTTTGAATAGAGTTGTTGAGACATTAGTACTGTGTAGAAATGCTAAAAAATAGAGAATCTAAAAATCTTTCTTCGTGGTGTTTTGTGTGGTTTCTGAAATCCTCATCCAGCTTATGCAGAGGACCCAAGAAAGTAAATAGGAACCTTGGAATGGGTAAAAAAGCCCTGCTATTTAATCTGTGGATATATTTATAAAACGTACTTCTTGTAATACAGGTCTTACTCCCAGGAAGGCTTGAATACGTGCTTAACTTTGCACACTTTGCAATGCCACTGGTTGATCTCGGTGTTTGTTTATTAAGCACATTTAAATCTGCACACAATCAGAACTAGGATATTTTTATGTAATCAAAAATCTACTTGACTGAAAAAGTACTTTTCTGTATGTAAAAAAAATGCAGGACAGGACCAGGCCTAGAGGTGTTTTGAATAGTGTTATGTTTCAGCACTTCTGTGCTTGTCTGACAAGAAATGATGCAGAGATGGCAAGAGGAGCCTTCAGGGTCATACGACAATACACTGTGGAATGAGAACTACAGGATACTGGGTGCCTGACTGCAAAAGCATTTAAAGTTTGCATAGCAGAAAATCTGTGAGTATTCTTACCAGAGTCAGTTGGAACTGGGTTTCTTTGTTCAGCCACTTGTTTATTAAGCATTATAATGCACAGCCTTTTACAGTAAAAATGTTTCCTTGAAACACAAATGAGATATTGGCAGCTTTATTTTGTGAGTAAAGTAAGTATGTTTCGTAAGAATAATTTTGCAAATATGTACAAGGGAAGCCTAATCCTGCCACCACAGAAGTCGACGGGAGAATTGTTGCTGATTGCATGAATCAATCTTTCCCATTCTCAGAAATTAAAGACCATTTCCTAATAAAACAACAGAATGACACCTTAAGTCTGAGGTAGGAAAAAATACTGAAGTTCTTATATTCTCTAAAAAGGGCTATGCATATTGCAGTAACATTAAACAAATCCAAAGTATTTCGTATAGAATCATAGACGTTTTAAAATAACACCAGAAACCGAGTTTGAGCATAAAATAGTTGAAATATAAAATTTATAAGAATGCCATAACTTCAGGGAAACACTTTTTTTCCCTAACTGGACTTGAGTGAAGCATAATAATTACAAAACACAACTCTTTCCCTTTGTAAATATTGTATGAATTAAAGCTCTTGGCACATGATATATACTTGATACATATCATGTATAACTTGAAGAAGGTGATTAAAAATTTTGGGTTCTAGACCATATTTTGGGGTAAACTGCTGTTCTATTACAGCTGTTAAAATATTTTTAGTTCTTTTTTTGTATACTAAATATATTGAAAAATAAGAGCACATTTTAAATTCATAAAAGTATAAAATTATGTTTTTCATAATATAGACAAATTCTAGTTTATTACTGCTTTATGCATTATCCATAGAACTGTCATTGATTTTTAACAGTATGTAACAAATTTGATTTTGATTGCTTTAGGGGGTAGGATGAGTATCCTTCAAGTAGGATGAGTTTTCTTAAGAACAATTTTCTAAGTTAAAGAATTTTATGCAGCAAACTAGGCATGAGGAAAATACATGCTGCAAAGAAGCTTACCAAGTCCATTAGTGTAGCATGCAAATACCATAACGTAAAACACTAAAAATTATGAAAGGTGATTGTATTGTGTGACTATTAAGGAATGTTCAGCTTACATACAGACTGTTCAATAAAACGTTAAGACCACAATGATACTGTTAGCAGTTACGTACAGCTTGCTGTGGTCAACATAATTACATCTGTCTGAATTTCTTCTTTTAGTGTTTTATAATTTGCAAACTGTGACAGTTATGCTTAGGGTGATGATACGTGAATCAGGAGTACTACTCCCTCAAGAACTGCAACTGAGTGAAGAGGAAATGAGAAGACACAAGAATTGACTGAAAGCAAAGGTTAAAAGGATAGGTGGACAACATGGAAGCATTTGGGTTTCATCAGAGCACTTGGACTTGTGCAAAGCATTTGACACTGTCCCGCACAACATCCTTGTCTCTAAATTGGAGAGACATGGATTTGATAGATGGACCACTTGGTGGATAAGGAATTGGCTGGATGGTTGCACTCAAAGAGTTGCAGTCAATGGCTCGATGTCCAAGTGGAGACCAGTGATGAGTGGCATTCCTCAGGGGTTGTTATTGGGACCGGTGCTGTTTAACATCTTTGTCAGTGACATGGAGAGTGGGATTGAGTGCACCCTCAGCATGTTTGCTGATGACACCAAGCTGTGTGGTGCAGTCAACACACTGGAGAGAAGGCATGCCATCAAGAGGGACCTTGACAGGCTTGAGAGGTTGGCCTGTGTGAACCTCATGAAGTTCAACAAGGCCAAGTGCAAGGTCCCGCACATGGGTCGGGGCAATCCCAAGCACAAATACAGGCTGGGCGATGAGTGGATTGAGAGCAGCCCTGAGGAGAAGGACTTGGGGTTGTTAGTTGACGAGAAGCTCAACATGACCCGGCAATGTGCACTTGCAGCCCAGAAACCACTTGCATCCTGGGCTGCATCAAAAAAAGTGTGACCAGCAGGTCGAGGGAGGTGATTCTCCCTCTCTACTCTGCTCTCGTGAGACCCCACCTGGAGTACTGCGTTCAGCTCTGGGGACACCAACACAAGAAAGACATGGACCTGTTGGAGCGAGTCCAGAGGAGGGCCACGAAGATGATCAGAGGGCTGGAGCACCTCCCCTGTGAGGACAGACTGAGAGAGTTGGGGTTGTTCACCCTGGAGAAGAAAAGACTCCAGGGAGACCTTATAGCAGCCTTCCAGTACTTAAAGGGGGCCTACAGGAAAGCTGGAGAAGGACTTTTTACAAGGGCATGTAGTGATAGGACAAGGGGTAATGGCTTTAAACTGAAAGAGGGTAGATCCAGATTAGTAATTAGGAAAAATTTCCTTACTGTGAGGGTGGGTGAGGCACCGGAACAGGTTGCTCAGAGAGGCTGTGGATGCCCCATCCCTGGAAGTGTTCAAGGCCAGGTTGGATGGGGCTTTGAGCAGCCTGGTCTAGTGGAAGGTGTCCCTGCCCATGGCAGGGGGGTTGGAACTAGATGGTCTTTAACATCCCTTCCAAACCAAACCATTCTATGATTCGGAAGAATCAGACTTATGGAAAAAGCAGAATTAAAATTATGGTTAGAATAAAAGATAAGATGCAAGCAGAAGTTTTTGAGTAGACCTGGTAAAGAAATAAAAAAATTCTGGTTCTCTGTTTTAATAGATCTATCTACTGAGGAAAAGTGGAGCACTGTTTAGTAATGATGACAACAGAAAAATTTGAAGATAAAATATTACACACCTGGATTTATTTCTGCTATTTATTAGGTAATCTGTTGAGCATCTGAATATAATTATTTCAGACTGGATAGGTATACTTTATATGTGTATTTGTGAGTGTATTTTTATTTCTTGATATAAAACACAAGGACACATACCTGCACATACTCAGTGTGTATCAGAAAATAATGGAAGTCTTGCATGATGTTGACCATTTTGTGTAGGACTTTTTAGGACATCTGCAAAGATTCTTGAAGTGTAACATTAAACAAATATATCATGAAGGAAATAGTAAATTATTTTCCCTTACCTTTGAAAGTATCTGTGTGTGTTGTGTATGTATATGAATGATTAAATCCCTATCATGTGAAATTCTTAAATTATATAACTTTTAACAGGATACCAGTCAAGTTCATCTGAGAACAGTTAGTTTGAGGCAGGAATTACTGTGTGAAAATTTTTGGCCTTGTTTTATGTGGAAGGGTGTTGTGCCATGACAGTGTGAACAAAAATATGTAAGATCATTGCAGGTGATAGGAAATGGAGAAAAATAAGTTTAACGTTTCAAGAAAGCCTAAAAAAAGTCACTCCAAGCAAAATCAACAAATGTAAGTACAATTACTTTAAATGAGATTTACAGAAGCCTATCATCTGTGACTACACTGTAAGGTGATTTGAAGCCATATCCACTTGGTGTGACATCAGCAAGAGTTTGGATAATACTGATGTATAAAGCAAGCATATTGGCCTTCAAAAAAATAAAAACTTGAATGCTAACTTTAAACTGGACAGGTAAAAGTGTCTCTAGAAAGCAAAGTGAGAAAGGCATAAGACATTTCTCACTCAGTGTCATGTTGCTTAGTGCTTTTTATCTTGTAAATATTGCACGTATTATAAATTACATTCACTGTTCAATGTATTGCCTTATTAATGAGGACCTTCCATGGGCCCCAGCAAAAAAGGCCATTAATCTTAATTAAGCTGCTTCCTTTACTTTTAGGAAGGCTGCCTGCAGGGTAAAACTGACATTTGTGCTTGTGGGCATAGGGCCAGACTGACCACTAGATTGTACAGGATGAACTCTTTATTTCCATTACTTTGAGTTTTTTATGGTTTCTTGTTGCATTGCCTGGCTATGAGCATCCTTTGAAGAAAAGGCCCTTACTGACTGTCTCTTTCAGCTAATTCACTCTTCTGCCACACGCGTGGCACTGGCAATTGCTAAACGTACTAGCATGGCTCTTATCTCAAGCAGTACAGCTTCGCTGGGCAATGGGGTAAGATCTCCACGTGCTGGGTTTGACAGTGCTGAACCAAAGAACCATAGCTGTTTTGATTACAGCAGGATTTCCTATTTGTGGAAAAAAAAGACTTTTACTAATTCATTGTAACTATAACTTTTAATAAGTCATTGTTTTAATTTGCTGGTAGTTATGCTGCTGCAATAATTTGGTGCGTTCACTTACCTCGGTCACGCTTTTTAAAAGTATATTACTTGTACCTGATTATGTTGTGTTTCAGGGCCATTACATTTCTTTATACTGTTTTGCATCATCATGACTCTTCAATTATTCTACATATTTTTCAAGAAGAGGAGTATTTTCTTTCCCACTACAAAAGAACTAGGTTTAGTTTCCCTGCTGTAAATACCCCATATCAGTGAGTAGTTTTTATTGTTTTTACTCAGTCCGAGTGAAATGCAGTTATTCTGTAAGTATAAATTAATTACCAGCTCTATCTTAGAGTATAATGCAATGCATATTCTCTTGTCTTCCCAAGGATATGAGGCCTGTCTTTTTGAAAGATATGATGAGAATTCATGGATTGCCAATCTGTGACCTGGCTCCCTAACACTGAGAATTGTAATTGCCATCAAACAGCTCCCTCTGGTTTCTTAAGTGAGTAAACACAGACTGATTGCAGCATTAGAGCTAGTGTTGCAGCTGAAAGAAAACCCAACACAATTTCTTCCTTTTGAATACATCAATATTACTTTAAAAAGAGCTACTAGGCCAAAAATTGCTACAATTTGCCTTCCCCAAAAGCCTAATTTTAAGTTGTGGGTTGTTTTGTTTTTTTTTTTCCTCCCAGAAATTCTGTGACTGTAATGTAAATAATTATGCTTAGCTATTGTTGAATGACTTCAGAACTCATGTTAATTTTCTATATATAATGCTGCTATAATTGTCCAATTACTGGTGTACTTGAAAGAGTCCAGAGGTGGAATGGAGGTTCTCAGGGGAATGTGAAGACTCTTTCATTTACTCTGTAGTTCAGTCCAGAGCTGTTTCCATTAAGCTGGCAAAGTGATCAAAAGAAGTAACTGAAATCACTGGGTTACACCATAGACACTTGGTTGGATACTCAGAAAAATGTATGTGACTTGAATTTACAACAGGAATGCCTCTTCCCTTTTCATCTTTTAGCATAAACAATTAATTAAAAGAGCTTCAACAGACAAATGGCCCTTACCTGGGACTGTGTCCTCAGTTTGGGGTTTATGTGGTGAACTACTAATTTATCTGTCTGCCTACCTAAGTAATTTCTAAATGAACATAATTCATGTACATGTGTACATCTCTAGGCTTGCAACCACAAATTATTCTTCACTTACAGGACATCCACAAAATTTTAGAAGTAAATAATGCTTTCTATATCCATCTTCCCAGCATTGCATGTTGCTCATCCTTCCAATGAATAGATCAACAGATCCTTTCAAATATGTGTGTGTAAGACAGAGAGAGAGCGTGCAAGAAAAGCTTCTCTGTTAGGCTACCAAACCAGTCTTTTACACCTACCTTTGGATGGTAGAGTAGGCTGGGATGTTGTCCTAACACAAGAGAACAAAACTAATTCAGACACCCTGACTTTGGTGGGGTTCTTGGGTACAAATGAAAGGGGGAAGAGTGATAAAATGATTGGTGGTTTACGCCAAAGAAGAGTCATATAGGGCCAATTTCAAACATTAAAATTGCCCAGCAGGCAAAAAGCAAATATACAACACACTTCAGGCTGAATAGTTTACAAAGAGGTAAGACATCAGAAGAAGCCAAGAAATAATTCGATAACAGAATCAGCACTGAGTAAGTGACACTTATTGCATATAGTTTGAAATAGATACCAGTTTATAGTATGTTGTTTTGTGGGAATACATTCGACTTTGAAATACATGTGAATATCTACCTGTCCCTAACTGCTTGTTTTTATAATTTTAACTGCACAAGATTTTTCTAGCAGTAATATTTTTTCATTACATCCATAGGCACTAGAAGCATTTTTTACCATCTACATCGCTCAGCAAAGGGTGCAAAGAACTGTGTAGAGAGGTAAAGCTTTCTTCTACACACTTTTTTTACTTATGTTTAGCTATCTTAAATCAGGTTAATTTTCTAATAGTATGGAATTCTATCAAATTATGTGTTGGTTTCCTAGGCTAAATAATGCAAGTTTAATTAATAAAATAATTTGAAATGGCAAAGGGCAAAGAAAACCAGTGGAAAATATACTGTATAGAAAACTGTTGCAATGACTTGTAGAAGCAAGTAATGTGAGCTAACAGATTCTACCTCTACTTGCTTTGAGTCTGATGTGCTCTCTGAAATGCAGATTCAACAATCTGTGAAGCTGTTCAGCAGTTACAACAAGGAATACCAAGGATTTAGAAAAAAGGAGGCCCATTTCCCTTTCACACTATAAAATCAGACTTTTATGACCAGTTGTGAAAGGGAGATGAGATCTAGTAGGTTCTTGACCCCCAAAATCAAGTCACACTCATGCTTTCACTTTTTTTTTTTTTTTTTTTTTAATAAATCAATTACTGTTTGAAAAGCTTTTATATAGCAAGTTATGCAGAATCTTCTCATGGAGGCCTGTGTGTGTACATACATTTATGTGTCTGCATCAGACCCAAATCTTGATCAGTTATTCTATAAGAAGCAAAGAAAATAATATAAAATAATAGTTCTAAAACATATACATACAAAATATGTTAGAAAGATTTTAGCCATCATTTGGGTCTGCTTTCTTTTGTTACATACTACACACTACAAATAACTTTTAAACTACCTTATAAATTGGAGATCTTTATCATGTATTTCATAGTTATCCATGCTCTATAAGCCACATCATAATTGTAGCTAGTATTATTAGTCTCTATTATTTGTAGGCCTCTGGACTCAGTAACATTTTAGAAGATGCAGCTATTGAATTGCTTTTAGCTGGTTCAGTAATCATTGCAATTGTTTTGCAGTTGACTGTAATTCCTGGGATTTAGTGCGATTGCTATTTAAAAAAACCCCACCACCAACAGCAACAAAACAGCAAACCTTCAACAAATTACATTCCTAATTTATGCTGTTAGGTTGTAATCTGCTGATGGCTCTCTAACAGATTAAGACCTAACATAAGCATAAATAAGGAGGTAGTTTAGAACCTAACATAAAAAAACCAAAACCGAACGACCCAAAATAGTGCCTTCACCCTGGTGTAATTCTATTGAATTTTAGTGAAATTACACAAAGGAAAATTGGGGCCAAACTTAATGGACTAGAACCAGGTGTACTGCTCTGGTTCTACAAGGGATGTGGCTAGAGTAGAAGAAATAGACTGGTTTGGGGAAGAATGAGGCCAGGGTGACCAGGGGAGATGCTCTGCATCCCTTTTGTCAGCCTGCGCCTGGGTTTCCAGCTATGACTTCAGGTTTGTATTTCATGGCTGAACATCCAACGACTTTAACCTGTCAAACTTCGCTGCTGTGGTACAGTTGCACATAATGGTGTAAGAATGGTGGGCACTGTACTTCCTCTGTGAATGAACTGGTTATCTTGTCCAAGCCCCCTACTCAAATGGGGCCACCCAGAGCAGGTTGCCTAGGACCATGTCCAGATTGCTTTTGAATATCTCCAAGGATAAAGAATGAGAATGAACCTGATCTCTGGTGTCTCCTATTTTCCTTTTGTATGTGCTGGAGAAGACTTTACACATACCTGGAAGCGGGAGTAGATTATTCCACCTGGGGTTGGGAGGGAGACCTGGTTAGTAAAGTCTTAAATAGAAATCTACAAAAAACCAAAACAACAACAAAAAACCCACAAACAAACAAGGAGAGACACTGTAGAAAGGGAGGAGCCAAAATGAAATATTTCCATCCCCTTACCAGATATCAGAAGAGTCAAATTTCAAGATTCAGCTCTATTAATGATTTTTATTTATTTGGCCTCAACAAATATAATATTAAATGTGCTGGAAATATCTCACAGGTAACAAAGAATTATATTATGTATTTACAATGGAGAAATAAAACTATTCCCTGCAGTCATCTTAGTATTTTTGATGGGTGTTAACCATTAGAAAACTCTTACATTGAGTCAGGGGGTTCCCTGAGAACAGAGAAAATATTAGAGGTAGGGAGAGGGCGTCCTCTGTGGCTGATGTGCTTCGTCTACTTCATGAATGACTGGCATTGACTAAGGCAGTCTTTTTAAATTGTGTGGCTGTTTTTAAAGTTGTTGTTGGGTTTTGATCTGTTTCAACAGCTTTGCTAACACTTTGCAAATCACAACTTTTTAAGGGAACTAGAAACTAACCTGTATTTTTTTGAACTGTGTGGGATTTTCTAAACTGTTATCCATATTACAGTAATTATTTTAAAAGCTCTCTGATATTGCTGTTTCTCACTATGACAGTGTTAGGTCAATGAGTTGTGTATTGTCCTGGTTTCAGCTGGGATAGAGTTAACTGTCTTCCTAGTAGCTGGTACAGTGCTATGTTTTGAGTTCAGTATGTGAAGAATGTTGATAACACTGATGTTTTCAGTTGTTGCTCAGTAGTGTTTAGGCTATAGTCAAGGATTTTTCAGCTTCTCATGCCCAGCCAGGGCACCTGACCCAAACTGGCTAACAGTGTATTCCATACCATGGGACGTCCCATCTAGTTTAGGAACTGGGCAGTGGGGGGGGGGAATCGCCGCTCGGGGACTGGCTGGGTGTCGGTCGGTGGGTGGTGAGCAATTGCCCTGCGCATCATTTGTACATTCCAATCCTTTTATTACTACTGTTGTCATTTTATTAGTGTTATCATTATCATTATTAGTTTCTTCTTTTCTGTTCTATTAAACCGTTCTTATCTCAACCCACGAGTTTTACTTCTTTTCCTGATCTTCTCCCCCATCCCACTGGGTGTGGGGGGAGTGAGTGAGCGGCTGCGTAGTGCTTAGTTGCTGGCTGGGGTTAAACCAGGACAGTATTTAAAAAAAAAAAAGAAACAACTGTAACAAATGAGAACCACTTTTCCCAGCTGTCTGTGTAACTTTGCAGTCTTGCTGTGTTTTGCACTGATCAGATTTTGAAATTGCCACTTTTCAGTTCTCATTTTTCCAGCTAAGTCTCTGCATGAGGGACATTTTAAAGCCTGAGCAAAAGGGAGTGGCCAGTTTTACCAGGGAGGGTGCAAGGAGGAAAAACAAGGTAAAACTGAAATGAGCTAGAAAACCCCTACAAATCTTACATCGTGTATTTTAACAGACAAAATTGGCTTATACAAAATGGAGATTTGTAATGGAAATAGTCCCACTGCCTTTGATATTTTGATATGAAAAAATACAACTCTAAAGTTTGCATACAGCCCCCAGTCAGCAGATTTTGTGTTTCATACTGGGCTTTCAGTAGTCCTTGAAGAAAAGAAGTAGTTGGAGAGAAGACAATTGCAGAGAAGGGCAGGGGAGGAAAACTGCACACAGGCGTCTGGGCAAAGACAGAGGTCACATTGAGACCTGGGTCTGAGAATTGCTCCCAGGGAGGCCTGTGACGGTGAGCCTGTGACTCCTTCAGCTCCTGCTGGATCTGGGCCTTAGCCTGCAATTGCTGACTCTTGCAGCACTCTTTGTTCCTTTTCTGAGCAGTTCTGTGGCTTCCATCGAAACCAGTGGGTAAACTGCCTTTCCCCTGCTCGTTTCCTGGCCGCAGCAATTCCCTCTACGCTTCTGTTT